>NC_091286.1:589295714-589598744 GCF_032444005.1 Ranitomeya imitator | reverse complement strand
GGTGAAACAACTAGCCCCCTTAATCCGAGCAAACAAATCAGACATCAGCAGCAAAGGATACTGAAATTTGACTGTGATCTTATTAAGAAGGCGGTAATCAATACAAGGTCTTATAGAGCCATCCTTCTTGGCCACAGAAAAGAACCCTGCTCCCAATGGTGACGAAGACGGGCGAATATGACCCTTCTCCAAGGATTCCTTTATATAACTCCGCATAGCAGCGTGCTCTGGCACAGATAAATTAAACAGTCGTCCCTTAGGGAACTTACTACCGGGAATCAAATTAATTGCACAATCGCAATCCCTATGAGGAGGTAGGGCATCGGATTTGGGCTCCTCAAATACATCCCGGTAATCTGATAAAAACTCAGGGACTTCAGAAGGAGTGGAAGGCGAAATTGACAACAATGGAACATCACCATGTACCCCTTGACAACCCCAGCCGGACACAGACATAGATTTCAAATCCAATACTGGATTATGGACCTGTAGCCATGGCAACCCCAAAACGACCACATCATGCAGATTATGCAACACCAAAAAGCGAATATCCTCCTGATGTGCAGGAGCCATGCACATGGTCAATTGCGTCCAGTATTGAGGTTTATTCTTGGCCAAAGGCGTAGCATCAATTCCTCTCAATGGAATAGGATACTGCAAGGGCTCCAAGGAAAAACCACAGCGCCTGGCAAACTCCAAGTCCATCAAATTCAGAGCAGCGCCTGAATCCACAAATGCCATAACAGAATAGGACAACAGAGAGCAAATCAGAGTAACGGACAAAAGAAATTTAGACTGTACCGTACCAATGGTGGCAGACCTAGCGAACCGCTTAGTGCGCTTAGGACAATCGGAGATAGCATGAGTGGATTCACCACAGTAAAAACACAGTCCATTCCGACGTCTGTGTTCTTGCCGTTCAGCTCTGGTCAAAGTCCTATCACACTGCATAGGCTCAGGCCTATTCTCAGAGAACACCGCCAAATGGTGCACAGCTTTGCGCTCACGCAAGCGCCGATCGATCTGAATGGCCAAGGACATAGACTCATTCAGACCAGCAGGCGTGGGAAATCCCACCATGACATCCTTAAAGGCTTCAGAAAGACCCTTTCTGAAAATTGCCGGCAGGGCACATTCATTCCACTGAGTAAGCACAGACCACTTTCTAAACTTCTGACAGTACACCTTCACTTCATCCTGACCCTGACACAATGCCAGCAAGATTTTCTCTGCCTGATCCACGGATCATCATAAAGCAATCCAAGCGTCAGAAAAAACGTATCAACATCACGCAATGCAGGATCTCCTGGCGCAAGGGAAAATGCCCAGTCTTGAGGGTCACCACGCAACAAAGAAATAATGATTTTTACTTGTTGAGCGGGGTCACCAGAGGAGCGGGGTTTCAAAGCTAGAAACAGTTTACAATTATTTTTGAAATTCAGAAACTTAGATCTATTCCCAGAAAGTAAATCAGGAGTAGGAATTCTAGGCTCTAACATCGGATTCTGAACCACAAAATCTTGAATGTTTTGTACCCTTGCAGTGAGATGATCCACACAAGAGGACAGACCTTGAATGTCCATATCTACACCTGTGTCCTGAACCACCCAAAGATTTAGGAGAAAAGAAAGACAAAACACAGTGCAAAGAAAAAAAAATGGTCTCAGAACTTCTCGTATCCCTCTATTGAGATGCATTAATACTTTGGGCCAGCTGTACTGTTATGACCTGGTGGTTAGGAGCACCCGGAATGACCTGATAGTTAAAACTCACACAGGACAAGCTCTGGGATGTGGGAGCTCTGCTGACCGCAATCCCTAATCCTATCACACACATTAGAAATAGCCGTGGAGCGCTCCTGATGCTCCCTAGGTGCCTCGTCACAGCCTAAGAGCTAGCTAGCCCTAGAGATAGAAAATAAAGCCTACCTTGCCTCAGAGAAATTCCCCAAAGGAAAAGGCAGCCCCCCACATATATTGACTGTGAGTAAAGATGAAAGTCACAAACGCAGAAATGAAACAGGTTTCAGCAAAGGGAGGCCAGACTTACTAAATAGACAGAGGATAGGAAAGGTAGCTTTGCGATCAGCACAAAAAACTACAAAAGACCACGCAGAGTGTGCAAAAAGACCTCCGCACCGACTAACGGTGCGGAGATGCCACTCTGCATCCCAGAGCTTCCAGCTAGCAAGACAAAATCATGATATCCAGCTGGACAAGAAAACAATGAACGAATTAGATACTATCAGGAACTTAGCTTCTGCTGGAGTAGACAGGTCACCAGAAAGATCCAAGAGCGAACTGAACCAATGCAGAAACATTGACAGCTGGCATGGAGTAACAATCTGAGTGGAGTTAAATAGAGCAGCCAACCAAAGGATAAACCACGTCACCTGTGTAAGGAACCTCAGAAGCAGCAGCTCCACTCACAGCCACCAGAGGGAGCCCACGGACAGAACTCACCGAAGTACCATTCACGACCACAGGAGGGAGCTCGACAACAGAATTCACAACACGTAATGTCCCTGGCCATGCCTACTGGTCCATGCATCTGTTGTGAGGTGCACCTTTCTACTGACTGATTGCCTCAGTGCATGGACAATGTGGTCTTTGACATGCTGGTGGAGGGCTGGGATGGCTTTTCTCGCAAAGAAGTGTCGACTGGGTACGTCATAGCGTGGTACTGCGTAGGCCATCAGGGCTTTGAAAGCTTTGCTTTCAACCAACCGGTAGAGCATCATCTCTAACGAGATTAGTCTAGCAATGTGGGAGTTCAAATCCTGTGTACACGGATGAGAGGATGAGTACTTTCTTTTCCTAACGAGAATCTCTTGTAGGGTGAGCTGGACTGGAGAGCTACATATGGTGAAACTAGCGGTGGTGGTGGTGGTGGACATTGCGGATTGAGAGAGGGTTGGTGATGGTATTCTCAATGTTGGTCTACATACAGTGTTTCCTACCAATAACCTTGTGATTTCCTGACTGATTTGGCCTTGCCACGATACCTCCACATTTGCTGCTGGTGGTGTCCTAACCTGTGGGCTTACAGTGAGGGAAGCAATGTAGCGTTGCTGACTACCTTCTTTCTGAGCAGGTGCACCAACAGTACGGGACGTTTGGTAGTTAGTCTAGGCTTGCTAGTGCATGCTGGTTAAATGTCTAAGCATGCACGTTGTATTTAAATTTTGAAGATTCTTCCCTCTGCTAAAGGTCTTTGAGCATTTCTTACAGATAACTTTTGACTGATCATTCGGATATTGGTTAAAAAATTGCCACACTGCACTCTTCCTACTATGGAATACCTTACAGGCATTGCACGCTGTGCTACTTTCACCGGATTGCCACGCTGTCCTAAAACTGTTTTTGTTTTTGACAAACGTTTTTGGCCTGATACGGGGCTGCCAGATGACAGCTTTTGCGATGTAGATGGCTGCTGCGGATCATCCTCCTCCGCTTCTGAACTACTGGCAGCGGCACCCTTTTCGCCCAATGGCTGCCAATCTGGGTCAACAACTGGGTCTTCTATAACCTCCTCTTCGATGTCATGTGCACCTTCCTCTGTGTCACCGTGTAAGGTGCGATAGCTTTCGGGATGGGGCACCATAGTCTCATCAGGGTCAGATTCTGGCTCAGTACACTGCGAGGGCACTGTAGTGATCTGAGTCAATGGAACAGCATTATAATCTAGCTGTGGCTGTGCATCAGTGCACTCCATGTCCGATTCATCTTGTAATGGGCAGTTAACAATTTCCCGTTCTAACCCAGGCACGGTATGTGTAAAGAACTCCATGGAGTAACCTGTAGTGTCGCCTGTTCCTGACTGGGAGCATCCACTGACGAATCGCTGCTTTTATATTTGGAACTTTCTGAAGAGGAGGCGAAAGAGCTAGAGGCTGAGTCAGCAAGGAAAGCCAAAACTTTTTCCTACTGCTCCGGCTTTAAAAGCCATTTTCCTACTCCCAGATAAGGGAGCTTTCGAGGCCTTGTGTAGCCAGACGATGATGCTAGCTCAATACCTCCAGCCTTAGGTGCTATTGTGCTTTTGCCACTACCACCAGATGCACCACCACCACCATCAGTACCAGCTCGCAACCACCGCCCACGGCCTCTTCCACCTGACTTCCTCATTTTTTAAAAAATCTAACCAAAATAACAACCGTTATTTGGTACTGTAAAACAAGGTAGAAGGTGTATATAAACGTGTTGAGATTTTAAATCTCCCTTTTTTGGGGGGAGACTGAACAAGAAATCAGGCCCCGTGCAAAAAAACAGCACAATGTAAGTGGCTGAAAGTGGCTGGCTGATATACGACAAACTAACAGGACAGAGGTATTTCCACTTTGTGAGAATTTGAATCTCCCTCTTTTTTTTGGGAGACTAAACCACAACTTAGTCCCAGTGTATATAACAATGAAATCTAAGTGGCAGAAAGTGGCTGGCTGATATACGACAAACTAACAGGACAGAAGTATATCCACTTTGTGAGAATTTGAATCTCCCCTTTTTGGGGGGAGACTGAACCACAACTTAGGCCCAGTGTATATAACAACACAATGTAAGTGGCAGAAAGTGGCTGGCTGATATACCACAAACTAACAGGACTGAAATATATCCACTTTGTGATAATTTGAATCTCACTTTTTTTGGGGGGAGAATAAACCAAACCTTTTTGGGGGAGACGAAGCTGCGTCTGCAGCGATATGCGTGGGGCTCTTGCCTTACCCCTTAGCCTGTCTCATGTCCTCTCTGGGCATTTCTACCCATGGTATACTATTGCTCAGCACCGGTGCTGCACCTTTGGCACTTTTTTGTTCGTAAGTGGCAGAAAGTGGCTGGAAGATATATGAAAAAATACAAGGACTGTAGTACAATTTCAATCTCCCTACAATGATCTCAGGACAAGTATGGCAGCAATAAAAAGGACTGCTGCACACAAAAGTGTGGACAAATAAACAAGATAACTGTGCAGAAAGGAGCAACCAACAGGACTTTTGCTGTTAAAAAAGCAGTTGGTTTGCACAGCGGCGTGAAAACAGCAATGCATCTATCGGGGAGCCTTATAAGGCAGCCTAATAAGCTACAGCGCTGATGCACAAAAATATAGCCTCCACTGTCCCTGCAAACAAATGGTGGTGTTGGACAGTGGAAATCGCTACAGCACAAGCAGTTTGGGGGTTAATCTTCCCTCCCTAACTATATTCCTTCTTCTGATGAAGCTGCGGCAACCTCTCCCTATGCTACGATCGGCAGAAGTAAGATGGCGGTCTGCGTGCACGCCCATTTATAGCCCCTGTGATGCCGAAAAAAGCAAGCCAATTACTGTCATGCCCTTCTCTAAGATGTTGGGGACCGAGACTTATGTCATCACGCTGCCCACATTCTGCGTCCTCCATCAATGGCTGAAAAATGGTACTGAAAGCGTCATACGAAACGCGACTTTTGCGCGCAGATCAGCGACCTCATAGCCGATCCCACACTAGGATCGGGTCGAGTTTCATGAAACCCGACTTTGCCGAAAGTCGGCGATTTTTTACTTTTTCCGATCCGTTTCGCTCAACCCTAGTTGATATCACATAAACAACAGCAGCCAATCAGTGAGCTACGTCTACATGGTAATGCCCCGATGTGGCGTCAGCGTTCAGTAAAAGATACTGGGAACAGCATCAAATACTTGCTGATCTGCCTGGGAAAGTTGAGTACAAAACATATAATACATAAATATGTAGTACGTGCTGAAAATAGAAAAAAATGGAAAGTTCGAATTGCTTTACTTTGGCCACCACACATCTAAAATAAAAACACAACAAAAAGTGACCAAAAAGTTGTCAAATTTCTAAAATTATAGTTATAACGACATCAGTTTGCTGTGCAAAAAACAAGACCTCACACAGCTCCATTGATGGAAAAGTTAAAATGTTACCTGCTTGGGAAATGATGATACAAACCAAAAATGCTTTATACAAACTTCAGAAGGTTTTTTCACCATTCATTTTTTTTGTCTAGTTATAAGAAATACGGAGAACCCAATGTCATTTTTTAAAATGTATTTAATAGGTTTAATAAGGCTGAACACCATTTAGTGCCACGTCACTAAAGGGTGCTAGTTTATTATATGTAGGCGGCTTGTGACATGAAATACTTTCAGCATATCTATCTCCCGCCCCCCAAAATATTAAGATTAAGTTCTTACAACGAGTTTTCAGTGAGTTTTTGATGCTACATATTTTCACTGCACAATAAAAGCAGCATCTTAGGTAAGATTCACACGTTGAGTGTTTGGTCAGCATTTTACCTCAATGTTTGTTAGCTTAAACCAGGAGTGGAAAAATCTGAGGAAAAGTATAATAGAAACATATTCACCACTTCTGTATTTATCACCCACTCCTGGTTTTGGCTTACAAATACTGAGGTAAAATACTGACCAAATAGTGAACAAGTGAAGGTGAATTACAGTCCCAGCAAAGTGGATGGGATTTATAAAAATCTCATGTCCACTGTGCCTTTTTTATGCAGAGTAATTTATAGGCCGTGTTCACACATTCAGTATTTGGTCAGTTTTTACATCAGTATTTGTAAGGCAAAACCAGGAGTGGGTGATAAATGCAGAAGTGGTGCATATGTTTCTATTATACTTTTCCTCTGATTGTTCCACTGCTGGTTTTGTCTTACAATTACTGAGGTAAAATACTGACCAAGTACTCAAAGTAAGCATGTGGCCTAAAGTGACCTGCGTCTTAGAAATCCACAACATTTCAAGATCTCCACCTCAAGGGTGTGGTTGGGGGGTGTTAAATGTCCAGATACTGTGTTTTTTCTCTGCTGTGTGTTTGGAGGTAGGAAGTCTTCAGGCTCAAGTTCTGGTGGGAGTTGAAGTGTGTTGTGTCCCAGGAGGCTGGAGCCACGCTGGTGAGGACTTCTGTATGGTCTTCTTGTTTTCATTTGGGCCAGAAAGGCTGTTTTGTATTACTATTTAAGTTTTGTGGCTTATGAAGCAATAAATCACATAGAAACTTTTATACCAAGTGTTCCTGTGTCTACCCTGGGGATCAGCTGAGTGAGCCGACCTACCACAACATTAAAAACGCATGTAAAATATCATACTTAAACACCTGTGCTTGTTGCTCGAAGGCAAGCACAGGTACTCCAAGTGAGGGCTGCTGAGCGGAGAGATGGCTGTTTTAAGTTCAGGGCTGCAGGTGAGTACATAGTTAAACACAATATCATAGTTTGGTGTTTATCTGTGCAATTTATTCCCATTAAATATGTGCTCCATGGAAAATGCTACCTGGTGTACATCTTGGTGTACACACTGAATGGGAAACCACTGGGTAAATCTGACAGGGAGAAGGACTTGGGGATCCTAGTTAATGATAAACTTACCTGGAGCAGCCAGTGCCAGGCAGCAGCTGCCAAGGCAAACAGGATCATGGGGTGCATTAAAAGAGGTCTGGATACACATGATGAGAGCATTATACTGCCTCTGTACAAATCCCTAGTTAGACCGCACATGGAGTACTGTGTCCAGTTTTGGGCACCGGTGCTCAGGAAGGATATAATGGAACTAGAGAGAGTACAAAGGAGGGCAACAAAATTAATAAAGGGGATGGGAGAACTACAATACCCAGATAGATTAGCGAAATTAGGATTATTTAGTCTAGAAAAAAGACGACTGAGGGGCGATCTAATAACCATGTATAAGTATATAAGGGGACAATACAAATATCTCGCTGAGGATCTGTTTATACCAAGGAAGGTGACGGGCACAAGGGGGCATTCTTTGCGTCTGGAGGAGAGAAGGTTTTTCCACCAACATAGAAGAGAATTCTTTACTGTTAGGGCAGTGAGAATCTGGAATTGCTTGCCTGAGGAGGTGGTGATGGCGAACTCAGTCGAGGGGTTCAAGAGAGGCCTGGATGTCTTCCTGGAGCAGAACAATATTGTATCATACAATTAGGTTCTGTAGAAGGACGTAGATCTGGGGATTTATTATGATGGAATATAGGCTGAACTGGATGGACAAATGTCTTTTTTCGGCCTTACTATGTTACTATGTTACTATGTTGTGAGATGTATGCATGCCTTGAACAGCTGTTTGAGGGTGAATATATCTGCACTCAATCTTTGGAAATTACATGTTTGGGAGCCCAGGTAATGGATCAAAATATTCAGCTTGCAACAGTCAGGTGCATTGCAAACCTGGAGAGGAGTTTAGAGCTCACTGAACTTGCGCTGCCTGGGGCCAGTGATATGGAGGATGGTGGAGGTAAGAAAGATCAGGACAGAGAAATACGTAGCTGGGTAATTGTTACAATAAATGTTAGAAGGAAAAGTGCCAGGGAGCTCAGTCATGATCTGGCACATAAATATACCGGTTTGCCTGATATTAGGAATGCAAGCCCAGGACTGGAATCACTGAAGCAAGAAGTTGCTCCTAGCAACCAGGAAAACAACTGCTGTAGGAAGAAGGGACATAGGAGTGCAGCAAAGACCAGACAGATGTTGGAGGTAGGGGACTCTATAATTAGGAGAGCACACAAGGTCATCTGCCGCCAAGACCGTGAATGCCGAACAGTGTATTGTCTGCCTCATGCTGGGGTTCGGCATATTGTGATTTGGACAGACAGATTACTGGGAGGGGGTGGGAAAAACCCAGAGGTCATGGTACACAGCGGTACCAATGACAAAGTTAGAGGGTGGTGGAAGGTCCTTAAAAATGATTACAGGGAACTAGGAGAGAAGCTGAAGGCCAGAACTTCCAAGGTAATGTTTTCAGAAATACTGCCAGTGCTCCAAAGCATCACTAGAAAGGCTGCGGGAGCTTTGTGAGATAAATAAGTGGCTTAGAAATTGGTGCAGGAAGAAAGGGTTTGGGTTCATGGAGAACTTGGCCAACTTCTCTATCTGCTACAGACTCTATGGTAGGGACGGTTACACCTCAATGGGGTGGATGCAGCTGTGCTTGTGGAAAAAAAATGATCAGATGGATGGAGCTTTTAAATTAGAATCAGGGGGGAGGGAGGGTAGATGTGCTAAAAATGGATAGAGTAGATATAGAGAGGGAGAAAGTTGGGGTAATTGAGGATTTAGAGTGAAATTGTGCCACAACAAACACACACATCTTCCCACCTGACCTTCCTGTCCCAATTATTAGGAGACTGCAGCACACCACTATTGAACCAGATCAGTGTCAAAAGGTTGTTGGTTGGATAGAGGATAATGCTTCCAGTCACTTTGCCACCACCACCACCCTATCTTCCACAGGGTCCAGTCTCAGTAGCCATGAGTCTGGACTGCATATTCCTCACCTCGATCCACCTTCTTCCCACCATCCCGAGTGCCCAGAGACAACTGATCCCACACTTGGACACTCCAAAGAGCTGTTCACTTTTCCATTTATAGATTCGGGCCTCTCTCCCAGGCCACTTGAAGTAGGGCAAGAGGAGATTGCGTGATGTCCAAATGTTTGAGTAGCCGCGGTCACATGAAGGTGATGGTGGGAAAGTGTCACAAGAGGTGGATGATGATGAGACCCAATTGCCAGAAAGTCAGGAGGTAGACCAAGGTGTGGAAGTGGAAGATGAGGTGGTGGATGATATAGGAACTGACCCAACCTGTCAGGAGGACAAGCAGAGCGAGGGCAGCAGCACACATGGGGGGAGGCATAGCACCCCAACAGGCAGGAAGAAGCAGTGTGGTGGGCGCAGACAGAAGGTGGACAACCATTCCCCATAACACCAACACAACGGAAGTTGCCAGTACAACTGTTAGGTCTTCCTGAGTCTGGTTACTTTTTAAAGACTTTGCCAATAACCCACCCAAAAAAGGCTATTTGCACCACCTGTCAGGCCAGCATCAGCAGGGGTAGCAAAACTACCAGCCTGACCACCACCAGCATGAAAAGGCACATGGCAGCAAAGCACCCAGCTTTGTGGGCCAAACCCCAGGGTCCAGGAAAAGTGTCCACAGGTGACACCACTGCTTCTTCCACTGTTGTGCATGCAAGCCAATTCCCTGTCCATGGTGCATGCAAAGATGCCTCCTGCCCTGCACCTGTTGTTGCACACACTTAATTAGCACCATCAGCAAGCATGTCCACATCCTTGTCCAAGTCGAGGCTTCAGTTGTCCATACTCCAGTCCTTGGAATGCAAGTGCAAATACGCAGCCAAGACCCCATCGGCCACACTACTAAAATCACACATTTTGTAAATGCTTGCACTTGAAATGTTGCCTTTTAAGTTCGTGGAGGCGGAAGCTTTCCGCAACCTCATGGCGGCGGCCGTCCCTTTGTACCCAGCTGCCACTGTTTGTCCCTGTGTGCCATCCCCGCATTACCCAAGCACATGTTCCATAACATTTGCCGTGTCCTCAACAATGCAGTTACTGGGAAAGTCCACCTAACCTGTTGTGAATTCTGCTCTTGGGTTCCCTCCAGTGGTTGTAGGTGGGAATGCAGTTGTCTCTGAGTCACAGACCTGGCCAGGTGTATCGGATGATTACAATTCTGTCTGGGATATTTTAGTGGGCAGGATCCTTTAGCCCTTGCCAGTAGTCAATGTTCCTTGTGAAGTGTTGGTTCACTTTCTGGCTTCTCCTGCTCGCTGCCTATTTCAGCAAAGATAAGTGTTTGGTTTTTGTTTCTGTGGCACACTGCCAGTGTGCTTGTTTCAGTTTTGTTCCTGCTCTGATTGTAGGATTCACTGGAGTTGCAGATTTACGCACCTACATCTTTTAGTAAAGATGTAGGAAGTTTTTGTATATTCTGCTGTGGATGTTTTGAAGGGTTTTTATACTGACCGCACAGAACTCTGTCCTATCCTGTCCTATCTAGCTAGAGTGACCTCCTGTGCTAATCCTGTTTTTCTGCCTGTGTATGTTTTTTCCTCTCCGACTCACCGCCAATATTTGTGGGGGGCTGTCTATCCTTTGGGGATTTTCTCTGAGGCAAGATAGTATTCCTATTTCCATCTTTAGGGGTATTTAGTTCTCCGGCTGTGACGAGGTGTCTAGGTGTGTTAGGTACACTCCACGGCTACTTCTAGTTGCGGTGTAAAGCTCAGGATTGCGGTCAGTACAGTGGCCACTTTCTCCAGTGAAAGTTCTCATGCAGCTCCTAGGTCACCAGATCATAACACTAACCATGGACACATGGACAAGTGCTTGTGGGCAGGGACGGTCGCTGATGGTACACTGGGTTGACATAGTGGAAGCCATGACCTTGGGATGGAACATGTTCTCATGATGCCAAGAGTTGGGGGCCCTAGATCAATCAGGGTTTCCCTCACAGTCTACAGCTCCTGCACCTCCTCCTCCTCCTCTTCAGCCTTCATCTCCAAAATGACCACATCAATCACATGCTGGAAGAACTGCTGCACTGCCTCAGCCAAGCGGAAACAGGCTGTGCTGATGCTAATATGCTTAGGTGACAAACTGCACAATGCTGAAGCGTTGTGGACAGCTCTGATAGAGTAGGCAGATCTGTGGCTGACACCGCTGAACCTACAGCCAGGCATGGTCATGTGTGAAAATGGCTGGAACCTGGTGGCGGCTCTAAGGTGAGGTGATCTCACACATGTACCATGCCTGGCCCATGTGCTTAACCTCATGGTTCAGCTGTTTCTCAAAAGCTACCCAGAGCTGCCGATCTGCGTGCCAAAGCATACCACCTGTGTGCCCATTTCAGAAAGTCAGCTACAGCTTCTGTCACCCTTGCCGTGCTTCAGCAGCATTTGCAGCTTCCTGCTCACCGACTGGTGTGTGATGTCCCCACGCGTTGGAACTCTAGACTGCAGATATTGGGAAGGATTTGTGAGCAGAAGATGGCAGTTGTTGACTACCAGTATCAACATGGCCATTGTTATTCAGTTCAATCTCCAGATATAAGACCTCAGGAGTGGACAAGGATGTCAGACATATGTGCCATCCTACAAAACTTTGAGGACTCCACCAAGCTGGTGAGTGTCAATGACGCCATAATTAGCATCACCATCCCACTTCTCTGTGTTCTGAAACGCTCTCTGCTCACAATCAATGAGGATGCATTGCAGGCAGAGCATGATGAGATGGAGCAAGGAACCAAACAGGGTGATTACACACAGCCCAGCCTCATCTCATCCCAACGTGGATTGGGTGACAATGAGGAAGAGGAGGAGGAAGAACAGGAAATAGTTTCATGCGCTATAGATGGTACTCCCTGCACAGCTGTCATACTGTCTGTTCAGCATGTATGGCCTGAGGACATGGAGGAGGAGGAGGAGAGCATGGACAATCGTCCTCTTGGTGAGGACACGGAAGTCTTGCCTGTTAGCAGTCTAGCATGCATGGCTGAGTTTATGTTACGCTGTCTTGACAATGACTCTTGCGCTCTCAAAATTTTGGGTGACAGTTATTACTGGTTGATGACCCATGCGACAAGGAGAACTTTTTATCTCTTATTTCCGAGGTGGACAGGTCTACTAAAATGGGGCAGTACCAGAAGGCCCTTGTTGCATAATTATTAAAAAAAATTCCGATCTGAAAATGCTGGCAGCAGAGGTCATAACACAACTCCAATCTGGCAGAGGCAGGGGAACATTGGCAAAGTTCTGAGAGTTTTTTCAGACCCTCCCATCGCACAGGCCGTGAGGTGAGGAGTAGGGTTGAGCGAAATGGGTCGAAAATATTCAAAAGTCGCCGACTTTTGGCAAGGTCGGGTTTCATGAAACCCGACCCGACCCCTGTGTGGGGTCGGCCATGAAGTCGGCGATCTTTTGAATCTAGAATCGGAATTCTGATACCGATTCCCGATATGTTTAAGATATCGGGAATTGGTATCGGAATTCAGATTTAAGTGTAAAATAAAGAATTAAAATAAAAAATATCGCAATACTTACCCTCTGACGCACCCTGGTACTAACCGGGAACCTTCCTTCCTTAGAATCAGCCTTCCAGGACCTTGCGGTGACGTCGCAGTGACGTCGCGGCTTGTGATTGGCCGCGTGGCTGCCCATGTGACCGCTCGCGCGACCAATCACAAGCCGCGACGTCACCGCGACGTCACCGAAGGTCCTGGAAGGGCTGATTCTTAGGAAGGAAGGCTGCCGGAAAGAAGCAGGGCGCGTCCGAGGGTGAGTATATACCTCTACATCCTTTCAAAGCGGCATTGGAGTAGGTCGAAATCTTTGGCAGCCCTTGCATTCGCTGCATAGACAAACAGTGTGGGAGACCCACTTCCTAATAATGGGAACATTGTTTTCAAAGGGGTATTGGGTTGCGTACAAATTTTGGGCAGCCCTGCCACTCACTGCATATGCAATAACAGTATAGCAGACCCACTGTTTAATAATGGGAACAACAAAGCATAGCCGGCTGATGGCTCTCTTAGAATAGTGAGGGCCGACTGCTGGCCCTTTAAGAATAGTAAAGGCCACCTGATGGCCCTATAAATATAGGCTTTGTGACTTTCAGAGTCCCTCCTTCATAAATGAAACAGGATGTGTCTGATGATGTGTCACACACCACATAGCCAGAAAAGGTTCTAAAATGTTAAAATGACTTTTCCTAGTGAATGCATTTGTCTTGGTTGAAAGCAATGTTAAAGTTCAAAAACGCATCAAAAACACTACGTGTGAACATAGCCACATAGCACATAGCTACGTGTGAACATAGGTGTGGAGAAGCATTTTTGGTTTTGGTTATTTATTTTGCCTTAAAGATGTTCCTTTACATATTTCACAGGAAAATCCATTTGGTTTCGTTTTTGTATGTTTTATTGTGAGTTTGTAAAAGTGGCGTAAGACTCTGACAACTTTGTTCACAGCAGTGACCTGGTAGTCAGAAATGCTTCCAGGGGTCTTCCCCATGCTGTTCCCATGTCATTTGAGCGCTGTTCCCATCGATTTCTGCCATTTCTAGTCCCTCTGCAGACCGTCGGGGGGGCTGCCGGAAAAATGCTTGAGTTTCGCTAGACTTACAATGGGCTCCTTGCTCGGGTCGAGCAACCGAGCATTGCAATTTGCTGGACCTGAGCAATGAGCACCCGAGCAATTTAGTGCTCGCTCATCACTAAGGCTAGTTTCACACTAGCGTTTACCTAATCTGCGGCAGGCTGCGGCCTTCCTCCGTGAAGCCCCGCCCTCGGTCGCACCTCCACCGCTAGCTCCGCCTACTTCTGCATGCAACCTGCATGCGGTCTGTGTACCTATCTTTAACATTAGGTACGCAGGTCGTGCGGCTGTAAGTGGATGCTACCGCATGCGTCGTTTTGACGATGCGGAGAAAAAAAATTGCTACAGGCTGCGTCCTATGCTGGTCGCTGCATCGTCAAAACGACGCATGCAGAAGCAGCCGCACGACCTGCGTACCTAATATTAAAGATAGGTACGCAGGCCGCATGCAGGCCGCATGCAGAGGTAGGCGGAGCTAGCGGCGGAGGTGCGGCCGAGGGCGGGGCTTCACGGAGGAAGTCCGCAGCCCGGGGAAGATCAGGTAAACGCTAATGTGAAACTAGCCTATTTGATACCCCTTTATAAATCGCTTGTGAGGCCACATCTAGAATATGGGATCCAGTTTTGGGTCCCACATTTAAAAAAGAACATTTAGAAATTAGAGTCAGTTTCAAAGACAGGCAACTAGATTATTACAAGGGATGCAAGGCCTTTCGTATGATGAGAGATTGAAAAAAATTGAACTTGTTTAGTTTAGAAAAAAGACCCCTCAGAGGGGATAGTATTCATATGTATAAATATAGGTGTGGTCAGTATAAAGGATTGGCCCATGACTTATTCCTTCCAAGGACCATACTAAGGACCAGGGGGCATTCATTATGGGTGGAAGTAATCGATTTTGGCACCTAAATAGGAAAGGGTTCTTTACAGTTAGAGCAGTCAGGCTGTGACAAAAAAATAGCAATTGGTCGAGAAAGGTTGAACTTGATGGACCTTGGTTGAAAAAAGACCTACAGAAACTATGTAACACAGTGACAAAAATGCAAGTTACCTAATTTAGCCAATAGGTGAGGAAATGGTGCTGAAAATCTGCCTAAATCAGTCTTAATAAATCTACTACACATTTTTTTGGGGGGACCATAATTTGTTCTGCTCCGTACAATGGCGCCTTAGCCAAGTGCCTACTCTGCCTTCCCCCTTATCACACATCTTATCACATTTGGGTCTTGTAGATCATGATCTCCTATACTGCCCCCTGCAGCTGACCCTCTCTCATGCTAAAGAGCCATAGGTAATAACACGCACTGTGAATTGCCTCAGTTTCAGCGCATTTAATGCATTTTTTAAGCTTTGCCTTAGTAAATAATTTAGCAGCTATCTGGATCAGGCCCAGGTTTTGCAGCCTTTTTTTTTTATATTTCTCTCCAATAATTTCCTTTTTCGCCAGGAGGAGTAGGGACCTCATTGCGCTGCCGTCATTTGTTTTTAATGATGTTTACATCAGCAGATGAGGTGACAGAAAAAAATCACTTTTTAAACAGAATTTATTACCCACTGGCTGCTGCTTTAACTGTATTTCGCGGAGGGCCCTTAGTTTCCATGGCGACGCAGGGCCCACTGCAAGCTATCGGTGCTTTAACCTCTTCAATGGCAAAGGGACGCTCCATTCGAGGGATACGATACATAGCGCAGGGCTCGTGTTTGCATGCACGTGCGGCACGCACCTCGATTCACGCGTTTTGTGATTTCCTAATCTCATTTATGCTTCCACAAATGACGCCTAAAGCTATCGGAGGCGAAATCAACTTAATAATTTATGAAAGGAAAATTTGTATGGCGGTGCATATAACATAAGCGGTTCATCATTTGGCGGGGGCGACTCGAATAACCCCGCGCCTCACTCCGGAGCGCTATACTACACCACCCACAGTCTGTTCACTCAAGGACTACACAGAAACCGGGCGTCTCTTATACTCGATGCCTTTCATATTACCTGTCTTTTGGGTGATGGTTCTCTAAATGGAGAATCTGCCGTCTATTAAAAAACATCTAAAGTCTGCAAACAATAAAACTTATATGACGCTGATGTATTCGTCCTCTTCCTTATTGTTTTAAGCCTTTCCATCCTGTGCAGTATATGGAATATGACATATATTATTTATTATATTGCTCTGCTCACATTCAGTAATGATCTCCTTCCATGAAAACATAACTTCCATATGCAGATCCTTCATTAGTCTCTGTGGAGCCGTTGAGTACATATTATACTGCCACCTTCTCCACCCAGTTTAGTAGCGCTCTGCTCTTTTCTTCTTGCAAACAGCACAATAATCCAGTGGTGTATAGTACGTTGTCAGTGCCCCAGGTCTCCTATGTGCCCCCCTAAAGTGAATCTGTCACAAGGTTTGTGCTGAGTTATCTGGGAGTAGCATGATGTAGGGGCAGAGACCCTGATTCCAGCAATGTGTCACTTACAGGGTTGCTTTGTAGTTTAGATAAAATCACAGTTTTTTTTTGCTGCAGATCCAGAATCCTAGAATGTTAGAATTGGAAGGGACCTCCAAGCTTGTCGTGTCCAACCCTCTGCTCAATGCAGGATTCGCTAAGCAATATCAGACAGTCTCTGTTTCAAGACTTCCATTGAAGGAGAACTCACCATTGAAAAAAATAGGCATATCTAGCAGTGCTCTGAATGCTGAGCTTTTACATAAGCCTTCCCACATCACTGATTAGCAGCTTTCTTTGTATACTGTACATTGAAGAAAGTTGCTTATCAGTGGTAGTGGTGAGGAAACGTGGAGAAGGAGGACTACATGACCCGAGACAACTAGTCCTCTACTAATCATCTCCTGCTAATAAAACACTGATTTATTGAAATAGCAGCAAGCAGACCAGTATGTGACACATGACTGGCATCAGGGTCTTTGCCTCTACATTATACTGCTCTCAGGGTAAATAGCAAAATCCGATTCCTGATAAAACAAATAACACCATCTACTATCGCTGAGGATCTGTTTATACCAAGGAAGGTGACGGGCACAAGGGGGCATTCTTTGCGTCTGGAGGAGAGAAGGTTTTTCCACCAACATAGAAGAGGATTCTTTACTGTTAGGGCAGTGAGAATCTGGAATTGCTTGCCTGAGGAGGTGGTGATGGCGAACTCAGTCGAGGGGTTCAAGAGAGGCCTGGATGTCTTCCTGGAGCAGAACAATATTGTATCATACAATTATTAGGTTCTGTAGAAGGACGTAGATCTGGGGATTTATTATGATGGAATATAGGCTGAACTGGATGGACAAATGTCTTTTTTCGGCCTTACTAACTATGTTACTATGTTACTATGTTACTATGTTACCATCTGAGTGCCTCCTTTAAAAAATATTATTGTCCCTTTAGTGCCCACTTAAAAAATAAGGATCAATGAGTGTCCCCTCCAAATGTAATAAAGCAACAATTATGACACCGTCCACATAAAAATAAAGAAGGGAGATGCATTCATGCCAGTCTTGATGGGGACTTGCCAAAGTCAGAAGCCCCGATTCATGAAGAAGTGAACATAGTTATGGGTCCTTCCCAGGCAAAAAATACCAGCCGGCTGCTGCCCCAGAAGTGATGCATTACATTAGATGCACCCGAATTCTGGTGCTTCATCTTCTTGATTGCCCTGGGGCATTGGAGCTTAGGTTTGAAGCCAGTTATGATTTGTCCAAAATCACAGCTAGCATCAAGCCCTGGTGTTAGCAATGGAGAGGTGTCTATTAGACACCCCCATTACTAACTCAGCAGAAAAAAATTCAGACGCACTGAAAAATACTTTATTTGAATAAAGACTTCCCCACATTTTTTTCTGGTTCATCAATTTATTAACCTCTTTCTGACCTCGGATGGGATAGTACGTCCGAGGTCAGATACCGCGCTTGAAGCAGTGGCATCCCTCAGCTGCTGTAAAATTACCTCAACCTCCATCGCACATGCACCCTATAGCTTGTTTAAACTCTGAAGGGGCACCTAAAATGGTTGCCCCACTAAGGTGGCAATTCTCTTTTATAACGGCCCCTACAACTCCACCCCTTGCCCCCTTACCTATTCAACAGACCAATCCCTATCCTGCTATTCAAATCCCCTTAGCCCATACTAACACGCCCCCTTTATTCCCTGTTCCACTCCCTGTATGTCCTCTCAACCCTGTCATGTCGTCCTCCCTTTGAAGGTCTGTGGCCCAGTACGTCCTCCCTGGACTGCATTGGACCTTGTGTGGGAACACAAGTTGGTGACAGTGTATTGTTTTTATTTCTCTCTTTTCATGTTGTTTCACATTTCCATTAGTAGCCTACGTCGGATTACGTCGGACTTAGGACTACATAGGGCTTGAGTGTTTTTTTTTTTATTAATTGCCTATCCAGGGAAAGTGTGAGGAAGTGTTTATTCAAATAAAGTATTTTTTGTGTGTGTTTTTTTATTACAGCGTTAGTAATGGGGGTGTCTGGTAAACATGTCTTCATTACTAACGCAAGGGCTTGATGCCAGCTGTGATTTTTAAAATGCACATGTGAGTGGGGACTTACACGGCTCTTTCTGTTAAATGTGTACACTAAGTTTACACAGGACAAAACTTCTAATCTAGATACACATGTTGTCATTGTTGCCTATCTGTAAATTTTGCTAAGGCTATGTTCATATTGCATTTGTTCTCCGTCAGGTCTTGCATCTGAAGTCCTGGAACACGTAATTCAGGCGTATGTGCTGATGTGGGGCCATTGACTGTAATGATGCAGACAGATTCACTGAGTGCTTTGTTGGACATGATTTTTGGCGGTATCTGTCTATTTGAGATGGGCATCCTGACGTGGTCGACTGTTTGCAGGTGTCCACATCACATAAGTGGATATTGTCGAAAATGATATTCAACAGCATACAGGGATGTCACTGATGTCTGCATGATTTCAGTTAATGGTTCCGTCAGTGCTTATGCCCTAAACCCCATTTTAACAATTGTGCAGATACCGTATATGTCTATATGGAGCCAATGATTTGAGGGTAAGGTGTAATACGAACATAGCCTAAGGACTCCAATTTATCTTGATACAAATATAATACATTATTGTGACATACCAACAAAATACTTCACAGGTTGGACCGCCACACATAGACATACATAGCATAAACATTTCCTAGCAAAGTATCGAGAAATTACACTATTATTTTTGTAAACTGGTCATCTTGCATATACAGTATGTCAACACACATGATACACACCAATAGACTTGAATGGGCAAGTTTTGTATGAAACTAGGAAGAGAAGCAATATCCTGCTATGGACACATCTGAACAGCCATATTAAATAACATTGCTCAATGTGCTGCCCAATTTTTACTCGGACAGCACTCGTCTACATTATATGCTCATTTGAACGAGTCCTTGTAAAAAGTGTGTGGATCTTAGGCTGGCTGTAGACTAGTGCATGAAAAATTGCCTGAGTTTCATCCAGAAAACATGGTCAGTTTTTTTATAGTTTCAACCAATTTTCATTCCTGTGCCATCAGTGTATCAATTGATTTCGTCTGTGTGACTGACATCCATGGGATGTTGATATGCTTTCTGTGTGCGTTCTGTTTTCATACACCTACACTAAGATGTACACTATCAAGTACAGTTTTCTAGGTTTATAATAAAAACTAGATGGTGGCCTGATTCTAACGCATCGGGTATTCTAGAATATGCATGTCCACGTAGTATATTGCCAAGCCACATAGTATATTGCCCAGTAACGTAGTATATTGCCCAGCCACGTAGTATATTGCCCAGTCATGTAGTATATTGCCCAGCCACGTAGTATATTGCCCAGTCACGTAGTATATTGCCCAGCCACGTAGTATATTGCCCAGTCATGTAGTATATTGCCCAGCCACGTAGTATATTGACCAGCCACGTAGTATATTGCCCAGTCACGTAGAATATTGCCCAGTCACGTAGTATATTGCCCAGCCACGTAGTATATTGCCCAGTCGCATAGTATATTGCCCAGCCACGTAGTATATTGCCCAGCCACGTAGTATATTGCCCAGCCACATAGTATATTGCCCAGCCACGTAGTATATTGCCCAGTCACATAGTATATTGCACAGCCACGTAGTATATAGTGTATTGCCCAGTGACTTAGTATATTGCCCAGCCACGTAGTATATTGCCCAGCCACGTAGTATATTGCCCAGCCACGTAGTATATTGACCAGCCACGTAGTATATTGCCCAGCCACGTAGTATATTGCCCAGTCATGTAGTATATTGCCCAGCCATGTAGTATATTGCCCAGTCACGTAGTATATTGCCCAGCCACGTAGTATATTGCCCAGTCACGTAGAATATTGCCCAGTCACGTAGTATATTGCCCAGCCACGTAGTATATTGCCCAGTCGCATAGTATATTGCCCAGCCACGTAGTATATTGCCCAGCCACGTAGAATATTGCCCAGCCACGTAGTATATTGCCCAGCCACGTAGTATATTGCCCAGTCACATAGTATATTGCACAGCCACGTAGTATATAGTGTATTGCCCAGTGACTTAGTATATTGCCCAGCCACGTAGTATATTGCCCAGTGACGTAGTATGCAGCACAGAGCCATGTAATATATTGCCCAGCCACATAGTATATTGCCCAGTGACATAGTATATTGTCCACCCACGTACTATATTGCCCAGCTACGTAGTATATTGCCCAGCCACGTAGTATATTGCCCAGTTACGTAGTATATTGCCCAGTGATGTAGTATACAGCACAGAGCCATGTGGTATATTGCACAGTGACGTAGTATACAGCACAGAGCCACGTAGTATATTGCCCAGCCACGTAGTATATTGGCCAGTCATGTAGTATATTGCCCAGCTACGTATTATATTGCCCAGCCACATATGTCACAGGTTAAAAAATAAAAAATAAACATATACTCACCTTCCGAGGGCCCCTTTTAGGTCGGTCACATGACCGTGACGTCATGGCAGGTCCTTCTCGCACAGGACCTGTGATGACGTCGCGGTCACATGACCGTGACATCATGGCAGGTCCTTCTCGTGCAGGGCCTGTGATGACATCCTTATCCTTGGCACCGGAACCTGCCGCTTGCATGGAGCGATCACCGCAGCATCGCAAAAGGTGAGTATATAATGATTTTTTATTTTTTTTAATTATTTTTAATTAGATGTTTTTACTATTGACGCTGCATAGGCAGCATCAATAGTAAAAACTTGGTCACACAGGGTTAATGGCGGCGGTAATGGAGTGAGTTACCCGCGGCATAACGCGGTCCAATACCGCCGGCATTAACCCTGTGAGCAAGGGCCGGAGGGGAGTATGCGGGCACCGGGCAGTGACTGCGGGGAGTAAGGAGCGGCCATTTTCTCCCGGACTGTACCCATCGCTGATTGGTCATGGCTGTTTTGCCATGACCAATCAGCGACTTGGTTTTCCTTGACAGACAGAGGCCGCGATCAATGAATATCCGTGACAGATAGAAGGACAGACAGACGGAAAGACGGAAGTGACCCTTAGACAATTATATAGTAGATATGTCTTAAAACTCAGATGTTCTGTGTGGGATCCGTTTTTGTAAACCCCCAAAGAAGAAAGTAGTGCAAGTTGCAATATTTTTTTCTCATGGACAGTGGGACTGAGAAAAATATTGTTCATCTGAATTGCACTGTAGAATATCATGGGTTATTGTGCTGTCCGTGTGCTATCTGAATGAAAATTGGACAACACACAACCGATTAATACGCTTGTCTGCATGAGCCCTTAAATTTACAGGGCAGAATCGTCTGCTGCCTGATAAATGTATTCAAATCTGTTTCCTGCGCTCAACACCACGTGTTTTAAGTAGCGGTATTTAGATGTGAATTTTTTTAGCCAGAAAAATCCACATGAGAAAGCTCCATGTGAACATCCCCTAACAGCTGCAACCTACCACTACTTAGCAGAATGCCTTGATCTTCCATTGATGTACAAAAGATCATGTATTTCACCATGTAACTTCTTTCTTAAATATTACATCACCACGGCAGAGCCACAATTTGTTTTGCCTGTTAACAAAACTACTATTTCATTCGAACACAGCAGGTTAAGCTGAAGCAGAAATATCAGCAACAGTGACATGTGAAAGTCAGGGCAGGGTTATTTGTATGAATAAAATTACAGCCTTCCATTGTGAGACCCGATCGTTAGATGTAACGCGAGCTGCTCTAAATTATTGTTTATTATGAGTGACAAGCTATTTTTCTTTCAAGGCAGAGCTGGCAGCACAGGGAGCACCGAAGAGTGGAGTGGGCAATGGGGGTTCTAGGACGAGACAAAGTGTGCAACTCTTGGTAATGATGAGCCACATCAACCACAATAATTACAAGAGCGTCACTGTACTGTAGACTGCCAGAGTAGGTGAAACAATAAGAAACCTGTAAATGACTGTAACTGCAGCAGAACAAAATAATATGGTTATTCTATACAAGATTTACAGCAGAATTTGGACTTTTTACACCTTAGATGCCACCGTCAATTTAGATCATAGCATCGAAGTTGGTAATTTAGAAATGTATCCTTTTATTGGGTATTCTCATGTCAGCAAGTAAGCTGTGGGTCACCACAATGTGTATAAGGGAGCTGAGGGCCCATCATACTGTGAATAGCAGATCTGTGGGGACATCAAATTCTGTATAAAGAAGTTGTGGACCCACCATACTGTGTATGTGAAGACCAGACATGCAGTTTCAGCTCTCTGGTGTCAGCTATTTCTGGAGGTTTTGAGCCCTGTTTATGTGTTATCTGGCAGCGGAGTCTGGAAGCTAAGTGTTGTGTTTAACCCTTGTCCCTCTCTTGTTTGTCACTGTCCCCTGTGTTTCTTATCATTTGCAGTGGTGAGACTAGCACTCTTGCCGGGCAGTGCACTAGCCAGGGCAGTGTGAGGTGACAGCGAGGGACGAAGTTCCTGACAGCAGTGAGGTGAAGGACCCCCTTAGGGCATTAGGGGAGCGCAGGGACAGGCTCAGGTTTGAGTTCAGGTGGTGATCATCCCTCATTCCCTATCGGTAGGGCCATCCTCGCCCCTATACCATCCCTTTGAGTGTGTCAAGCCATCCGCTGACCGGCCCCCTGTGGGGTCGTTATATATATATCGCGACAATCATACTCTATATAAAGAAGCTGTGGTCCCACCATACTGTGTATGTGGAAGCTTTAGGGATTTCAAACTCTATATAAAGGAGCTCTGGACCCACCATGTTGTGTATAGGGGAGAATTTGGGACCTCATATTCTATATAAAGGAGCTGTGGGCATACTATACTGTGTATAGGGGAGCTGTGGGAAAATGAAATTCTGTACAAAGAAGCTGTGAATCCACAATACTACATATAGGAGAGATGTGGGGGCACCATACTCTATAAAAAGGAGCTGTGGACCCCCATTCTGTCTATAGCAAAGCAGTGGGGACATCAAACTCCTGTGTAATGGAGCTGTGGGCCCACCATCCTGTGCATAGAGGAGCTGTGGGGACATGATACTCTATTTAAAGGAGCTATGGGTCCATAATGCTGTGTATAAGGGAACTGTAGGGACTTCAAACTCTGCATAAAGGAGCTGTGAGCCCACCATAATATGTATAAGGGAACAGTGGGGACATCAAATGCCTGTATAAAGGATCTGTGATGACATAATACTCTATATAAAGCAGCTGTGGACCCACCACACTTTGTGTAGGGGAGCGGTGAGGACCTCATACTCCATATAAAGAAGCTGTGGCCCATCATTGGGGAGATGTGGGGACATCCAACTCTGTATAAAGGAGCTGTTGACCCACCATACTGTGTATAGGGGAGCAGTGGTGACTAGGGTTGAGCGAAACGGGTCGAAATTGTTCAAAAGTCGCCGACTTTTGGCAAGGTCGGGTTTCATGAAACCCGACCCGACCCCAGTGGGGGGTCGGCCATGAAGTCGGCGATCTTTTGAATCTGGAATCGGAATTCCGATCCCGATTCCCGATATGTTTAAGATATCGGGAATTGGTATCGGAATTCAGATTAAAGTGTAAAATATAGTAACATAGTAACATAGTAACATAGTTAGTAAGGCCGAAAAAAGACATTTGTCCATCCAGTTCAGCCTATATTCCATTATAATAAATACCCAGATCTACGTCCTTCTACAGAACCTAATAATTGTATGATACAATATTGTTCTGCTCCAGGAAGACATCCAGGCCTCTCTTGAACCCCTCGACTGAGTTCGCCATCACCACCTCCTCAGGCAAGCAATTCCAGATTCTCACTGCCCTAACAGTAAAGAATCCTCTTCTATGTTGGTGGAAAAACCTTCTCTCCTCCAGACGCAAAGAATGCCCCCTTGTGCCCGTCACCTTCCTTGGTATAAACAGATCCTCAGCGAGATATTTGTATTGTCCCCTTATATACTTATACATGGTTATTAGATCGCCCCTCAGTCGTCTTTTTTCTAGACTAAATAATCCTAATTTCGCTAATCTATCTGGGTATTGTAGTTCTCCCATCCCCTTTATTAATTTTGTTGCCCTCCTTTGTACTCTCTCTAGTTCCATTATATCCTTCCTGAGCACCGGTGCCCAAAACTGGACACAGTACTCCATATGCGGTCTAACTAGGGATTTGTACAGAGGCAGTATAATGCTCTCATCATGTGTATCCAGACCTCTTTTAATGCACCCCATGATCCTGTTTGCCTTGGCAGCTGCTGCCTGGCACTGGCTGCTCCAGGTAAGTTTATCATTAACTAGGATCCCCAAGTCCTTCTCCCTGTCAGATTTACCCAGTGGTTTCCCGTTCAGTGTGTAATGGTGATATTGATTCCCTCTTCCCATGTGTATAACCTTACATTTATCATTGTTAAACCTCATCTGCCACCTTTCAGCCCAAGTTTCCAACTTATCCAGATCCATCTGTAGCAGAATACTATCTTCTCTTGTATTAACTGCTTTACATAGTTTTGTATCATCTGCAAATATCGATATTTTACTGTGTAAACCTTCTACCAGATCATTAATGAATATGTTGAAGAGAACAGGTCCCAATACTGACCCCTGCGGTACCCCACTGGTCACAGCGACCCAGTTAGAGACTATACCATTTATAACCACCCTCTGCTTTCTATCACTAAGCCAGTTACTAACCCATTTACACACATTTTCCCCCAGACCAAGCATTCTCATTTTGTGTACCAACCTCTTGTGCGGCACGGTATCAAACGCTTTGGAAAAATCGAGATATACCACGTCCAATGACTCACCGTGGTCCAGCCTATAGCTTACCTCTTCATAAAAACTGATTAGATTGGTTTGACAGGAGCGATTTCTCATAAACCCATGCTGATATGGAGTTAAACAGTTATTCTCATTGAGATAATCCAGAATAACATCCCTCAGAAACCCTTCAAATATTTTACCAACAATAGAGGTTAGACTTACTGGCCTATAATTTCCAGGTTCACTTTTAGAGCCCTTTTTGAATATTGGCACCACATTTGCTATGCGCCAGTCCTGCGGAACAGACCCTGTCGCTATAGAGTCACTAAAAATAAGAAATAATGGTTTATCTATTACATTACTTAGTTCTCTTAGTACTCGTGGGTGTATGCCATCCGGACCCGGAGATTTATCTATTTTAATCTTATTTAGCCGGTTTCGCACCTCTTCTTGGGTTAGATTGGTGACCCTAAATATAGGGTTTTCATTGTTTCTTGGGATTTCACCTAGCATTTCATTTTCCACCGTGAATACCGTGGAGAAGAAGGTGTTTAATATGTTAGCTTTTTCCTCGTCATCTACAACCATTCTTTCCTCACTATTTTTTAAGGGGCCTACATTTTCAGTTTTTATTCTTTTACTATTGATATAGTTGAAGAACAGTTTGGGATTAGTTTTACTCTCCTTAGCAATGTGCTTCTCTGTTTCCTTTTTGGCAGCTTTAATTAGTTTTTTAGATAAAGTATTTTTCTCCCTATAGTTTTTTAGAGCTTCAATGGTGCCATCCTGCTTTAGTAGTGCAAATGCTTTCTTTTTACTGTTAATTGCCTGTCTTACTTCTTTGTTTAGCCACATTGGGTTTTTCCTATTTCTAGTCCTTTTATTCCCACAAGGTATAAACCGCTTACACTGCCTATTTAGGATGTTCTTAAACATTTCCCATTTATTATCTGTATTCTCATTTCTGAGGATATTGTCCCAGTCTACCAGATTAAGGGCATCTCTAAGCTGTTCAAACTTTGCCTTCCTAAAGTTCAATGTTTTTGTGACTCCCTGACAAGTCCCCCTAGTGAAAGACAGGTGAAACTGCACAATATTGTGGTCGCTATTTCCTAAATGCCCAACCACCTGCAGATTTGTTATTCTGTCAGGTCTATTAGATAGTATTAGGTCTAAAAGTGCTGCTCCTCTGGTTGGATTCTGCACCAATTGTGAAAGATAATTTTTCTTGGTTATTAGCAGAAACCTGTTGCCTTTATGGGTTTCACAGGTTTCTGTTTCCCAGTTAATATCCGGGTAGTTAAAGTCCCCCATAACCAGGACCTCATTATGGGTTGCAGCTTCATCTATCTGCTTTAGAAGTAGACTTTCCATGCTTTCTGTTATATTTGGGGGTTTGTAACAGACCCCAATGAGAATTTTGTTACCATTTTTCCCTCCATGAATTTCAACCCATATGGACTCGACATCCTCATTCCCTTCGCTAATATCCTCCCTTAAAGTGGACTTTAGACAAGACTTTACATAGAGACAAACCCCTCCTCCTCTCCGATTTTTACGATCCTTTCTAAACAGACTGTAACCCTGTAAGTTAACTGCCCAGTCATAGCTTTCATCTAACCATGTCTCGGTTATTCCCACTATGTCAAAGTTACCTGTAGATATTTCTGCTTCTAGTTCTTCCATCTTGTTTGTCAGGCTTCTGGCGTTTGCGAGCATGCAGTTCAGAGGATTTTGTTTTGTTCCAATCTCCTCACTGTGGATTGTTTTAGAAATGTTCTTACCTCCCTTCTGAGTATGTTTTCCTGGGTGGAATTAAAATAAAATATATTGCAATACTTACCCTCTGACGCGCCCTGGTACTAACCAGCAGCCTTCCTCCTTCGAATCCGCGCTTCTAGGACCTTGCCGTGACGTCGCGGTGACGTCGCGGCTTGTGATTGGCCGCGCGGCCGCCCATGTGACAGCCAATCACAAGCCGCGACGTCACCCGCGACGTCACCGAAGGTCCTGGAAGGGCTGATTCTTAGGAAGGAAGGCTGTCGGAAGGAAGCAGGGCGCTTCCGAGGGTGAGTATATACCTAATATATTGGCCTAATATATTGGCCGCGCGGCCAATCACAAGCCGCGACGTCACCCGCGACGTCACCGAAGGTCCTGGAAGGCTGATTCTAAGGAAGGAAGGTTCCCGGTTAGTACCAGGGCGCATCAGAGGGTAAGTATAAGGATATTTTTTATTTTAATTCTATATTTTACACTTAAATATGGATCCCAGGGCCTGAAGGAGAGTTTCCGCTCCTTCAGACCCTGGGAACCATGGAAACCCAATGCACTGCATTGGGTTTCGAGTTTCGGCCGACCCCGACTTTTTTATAGGATCGGCTGATTTCACTCGACCCGACTTTTCCAAAAGTCGGGTTTCGTGAAACCCGACCCGATCCTATAAAAGTGAAGGTCGCTCAACCCTAGTGGTGACATCATAGTCTATCTCAAGGATATGTGGGCCCACCATACTGTGTATAGGGGAGCTGTGAGGACATCAAACTCCGACATAAAGGAGATGTGGGCCCACCATACTGTGCATAGAGGAGCTGTGGGGACATCATACTCTGTATAAAGAATCTGTGGACCCACCATACTGTGTATAGGGAAGCAGTGAGGACATTAAACTCCTGCATAAAGTAGATGTGGGCCCAGCATACTGTGCATAGGGGAGCAGTGGAGGCATCAAACTCCTGTATAAAGTAGCTGTGGGGACTTCATACTTTGTATAGGGGAGCTGTGGGGACATCAAACTCCTGCATAAAGGAGCTGTGGGCTCACCAAACTGTGTATAGAGGAGTAGTGGGGATATCATGCTCTATAAATAGGAGCTATCAGCCCACCACACTTTGTATAGATTAGCTGTGGGGACATCATACTGTGCATAGGGAAGTAGTGATGATATCATACTCTATATAAAGGAGTTGTGGACCCACTATATTGTGTATAGCGGAGTCATGGGCCCACCATACTGTGTATAAGTGAGCTATGGGACCCTCATACTGTGAGCTTTGAGCCCACCATACTGTGTGTGTGGGGCAGCTGTGGGGACATAATGCTCTATATAAAAGAGTCGTGGGCCCACCATACTGTGTATAGGTGAGCTGTGGGGACTTCAAACTCTGTATAAAAGAGCTGTGAAGACATCATACTCTATATAAAGCAGCTGTGGGCCCACCATACTGTATATAGGGGATCTGTGGGGACATCAAGCTCTGTATAAAGTAGCTGTGATCCCATCATACTGTGTATAGGGAGGCTGTAGGGACTTCAAACTCTATAAAAAGGAGCTGCGGTCCCATCATACTGTGTATAGGGGAGCTGTAGGGACTTCAAACTCTGCATAAAGGAGCTATGGGCCAACCATAGTGTGTATAGAGGAGACGTACAATGGGGGACTCAGTGAATATTATTAAATGTTAAGTGGGCATGTAAGAAGCATTTTTGCTATAAGGGCACTCAGAGTATTGTGGCCGTCAAATTTTTGAGACATTTGCACAGGTCATTAATATTTTCTAGTGGTAAATTTTACCATCTAGAAGACACAAAGGGGGCATTATTACTATGTAAGGGGCACAGTGGTGGCATTATTTTATGGGGCAGTTATTGTACCAAACAGCAGGGGCAGATATAGGGACACATACGACATAAGCGGCTCAGCATTGGGGTATCAGCATGGTGAGGCTTTTGTGCAGGTTGGGAATAGATGGGGATGGTGCTAGAAATGTTAGAAGTCAGATGTGTCTTTGTTAAAATCTCTGCAGCCGAGTCATGACTGGAGTAGTTGTTATGTCGGTCTGGGCCAGGTGGTAAAGACGGGAAAAGGGAACAATTCCATCAGAATGAATGTCTGCTGTAAGTTACTATATATAACTGTACTGTAATCCACTTGTATGTTCTGCAGGACTGGTCTCTACCTCTATGTCACCATATGGCGGTAATATCAGTGTGCCACGATCAGGATTACTGGTTAGGGGCTCACTCAGATATTTTCCTCCCTCCGAGTTGAGCCCTTAAGGTACCGTCACATTAAGCGACGCTGCAGCGATATAGACAATGATGTCGATCGCTGCAGCATCGCTGTTTCGTCGTTGTGTGGTCGCTGGAGAGCTGTCACACAGACAGCTCTCCAGCGACCAACGATGCCAAAGTCCCCGGGTAACCAGGGTAAACATCGGGTTACTAAGCGCAGGGCCGTGCTTAGTAACCTGATGTTTACCCTGGTTACCATTGTAAATGTAAAAAAAAAAAAAACAGTACATACTTACCTACCGCTGTCTGTCGCGTCCCCCGCCTTCAGCTTCCCTGCACTGTGTAAGCGCCGTCCGTAAAGCAGAGCGGTGATGTCACCGCTGTGCTCTGCTTTACGGCCGGCCGGCGCTGACACAGGATGCAGGAGGAGTGCAGGGAAGCGGACGCCGGGGGACGCGACAGACACCGAAATGTAAGTATGTAGTGTTTTTTTTTTACATTTACAATGGTAACCAGGATAAATATCGGGTTACTAAGCGCGGCCCTGCGCTTAGTAACCCGATGTTTACCCTGGTTACAAGTGAAGACATCGCTGAATCGGCGTCACACACGCCGATTCAGCGATGTCAGCGGGTGATCCAGCGACGAAATAAAGTTCTGGCCTTCTAGCTCCGACCAGCGATCTCACAGCAGTATCCTGATCGCTGCTGTGTGTCAAATACAATGATATCGCTATCCAGGATGCTGCAACGTCACGGATCGCTATCGTTATCGTTCTAAAGTCGCTCAGTGTGAAGGTACCTTTAGCTATGCCTCTGGACATAAGTGATAAGCTAGAAGGCTAATGCTACACTGTTATCCATAATTGCAAGGTAACCTAGATGGATAGTCAAACACCCTTTTCATAAATGGATACATCTTTTCAGTGATATAAAAGTATAAACAAACCGTCAAACAAAGCAGGAGAAGGTTCCAGACTGGTTGACTGGCTCCAATCTCCTTTGTGGATGGTTGGTTGGATTGAAAATGCAAGAAAGTAGCCTTGATCTCCGTGGAATTAATGTTTTTGGATGTGCATTGATGTTTTATCAGCCCCTCTACTAAGACTAGTGCAGTTTTATGTTTTAGTAGGATATTGAGTTATTTTACATTCTAATTTTTGTAGCAGCTCCATTTTCCGCTGATAGTAAAATAGTAAGAAAATGGTAATAAAAAATGTATTTTTAAATGAATACATGATTTTTTTTTGTATTGTTAACTTGCATTGCACAAAACAGCAACAACTCAAGAACTGGAAAATGTGAAATGACAGGAACATATCAATAATTTACTATTTGACCCCAAATATCTTAAAATAATCTCAGCCTGCCCCGCTGTTTTGACTGCACAGAAAAACAGGAGCAAAAAAGTCACCAAACACTTATTTTTGACAGCAGTAAATTATTTTACATCCTGCAGCGCTGAGCAGAATCTATTTATTCACATTGGTCATAGTCTCCAATGGAGCTTTCAATCATATTCCCTTATCTCAGGGGCATATATTCAAGATATGGAAAATTTTAGAAAATATTGTATCTTAGAAAGCAGAGTAATTCAAGTGGATCATAAAAATTCAATATGAAGTGAGTTCCCTGATGGGATTACCAGTTTTCTGTTTCCAGTATGACAGGACTGGAACTTTACACTTAAAGGGTTTGTCCGGCTTTGGGTATAAGTCTGTGGTCACTGTATATGAATTCAGATTTGAGAATCTTTACATTGCGCACATTGCGCGCTCTGAGGATACTCCGGTGCCGGCATTGAGAGTGGACAGTCGCGTGACTGCATGTAAATAATATGTATACTACCGGCCACATTCCGACTAGATGTTCACGACCTCCCTCAATACATTTGCATAGAGCAAGGCCATGCATGTCTAGTCGGCACATTAATTAACAAATGTATACAAATCACATAGCTACGCTGGCACTGTAGAATTCTCATAATGCACAGTGCACCCGATATAGTGACAGCAGACTTGTAACCTGAGGCCAGACAACCCCTTTACAAATGTTTTCTGGCTTCTAAACAAATCTCCGTGGTCAGTGTATTTGACCGCATGTTGCAAAATCATAACAATGTGAAATGAGCACACTGTCATGATTGTAATGTGTCTGCAGAGCGAGCAGTCACATGTTCTCATATATGTGATCTTCAGACTTGAGGTGATGTACTGACTAGATTCTCATTCACTTCTCTAAATAGAACCGCAAGATCACTAGTCACACTGGGAATATAAAGAAATCATGGCAGTGTGTACATTATATGCTGTAACAATCTTCAATAGCATAGATAGATTAACTGCAAAGATTTGTCTAGCACTCGGACTACTGGACTCGTGACCCCGACTAGAACTACTGAATGTAGTCATTCTGACTACTGACTTGTTTTCGTTTATTTTTAGAGTTTCATTTGTGGTTACCTCCTTCTCTCCTCCACACTTATTCGCTCCTCATCCAACCGCCTCCAAAACTTCTCTCGAATATCCCCCATCCTCTGGAATTCTTTGCCCCAACACATCCGACTATGAACCACATTCGGATCCTTCAGACGGAACCTGAAAACCCATCTCTTCAGGAAAGCCTACAGCCTGCCCTGGCCCCACTGCCACCTCATCACTACCGAAGCTACCGCCTCACCAACACCGGAGCTCCTGCACCCCTCAACCTACTGACTCCTTCCCCATAATCCTGTAGAATGTAAGACCACAAGGGCAGGGTCCTCGCCCCTCTGTATCAGTCTGTCATTGTTAGTTTGTTTACTGTAATTGATATCTGTAATTTCTATGTAACCCCTTCTCATGTACAGCACCATGGAGCCAATGGTGCTATATAAATAAATAATAATAATAATGTATTAATAATTATATTTGTTAATGTATTATTATTGTGAGAACCAACAGTAATGCTTTTTTCTTTCTGATTTTTCATATTTTTCTACAGGAAATAACAAAAGTAAACTAAGTAAAACAATAATAATAGACGTTTTACAATCATTTATTATTAAAGTGCACACATATAATCAACAACTCAAGAACAACAAGCAGAGAAAATGACTACTAGGTCAGTCAGTGCTCCTTCTCCTCAGTACCTGAAGAAGGCCGTTGGGTCGATACCGGTTGTACTTCATAATAACGTTTTATTGAGATTCAGCTCCAATTCTACATTTTCCTTCTCCCCCTAAAAAGTACGGCATAATTGACCTTCTAAACATTTGTTGATTCGCATTTCAGGCATCGTCTTTCATTTACGGCGGTACATTGCCCACACAAAGACTTACGGCAAGTCATACAATAGCCAACAGATCTATTATTTTTGCATTTTTCTTTTATCTGGCAACATTTTTTTTGAAGCATCACATCTGAAGATGTAGCAACTTGGGACATGCCACCCTTTCCCCTAGATATAACATAAGGACCACTCATATATGGGCCAGGTTTGTAACAAGCAATGCAATTATAAATAAACCTGTCCCACACAATAGAAAAGAGAGCAAACTTGTCGGTTTGCAGTCTCTGCGATCGATTGGACTTCTCATCAAATCTGAGAAAATGCAAAATTTGTACAATACGGTCCCTAGACATTGTCGCTTTGCAAAATGGCATTCCCCAGTCATTTGACCAAATACTGGCAATAGAGTGCTGGCTCGTGCCCGATATTCCACGAGAATAAAATATGGCAATAAATGCATCTAGCTCCTCATTAGAAAGAGTAAACTCTTCATTATTGTCCCCGTGTGCTTCTGCAATTGTTCAGTTCTTTATGTGAGTCAAGATAAATTAATCAAAAAATAATCGCCATGCACTCAAAGGACTATCACTAATTATATTCCTTCTGGCGTATCCTGTAGGGCCAGGTGCTTCTCTAAGAATGTTTTGGTTTGCACGCCTACCAGGTAAGTTTTCTCCAATCTCAAGAGGTTTCCATTGAATACCATCAGCTGAAACAAGTATTCCTGGAGATTCGCCTTCTGTGGTGTTGGTTGCTGCATCGCCTTCGCCGCCATCGTTATCTGTTGTGGATACATTTCTGGGACGTTTTGCAGATTTTTTCTGTCCACGACCGGGAGGATGGTCGTGAGGCAACATCACCGCATGAGCCTGATCCCCAGTTGATGAGCTTGCAACATCTGGAAAAAAGTTGATGAATATTTAGAATTTTTGTTTTGTAACTCAGTGTGTGGAAGAAGAAATAAATACACATATCTACTTACCTTCTGGATTTGATCCTTCTGAGTCTTCATATTCACTAGAAATGTTTTGAGGATTGAAATCTTCATCACTGTCAGTATCAATTTGATTTTCCCGAGATTCGGATTCACAATCATCCTCCGGAATGGAATGCAAAATAGCCAGAATATCTTGAGGCTTTAGCGCACGTCTTCTAGCCATATTAGCAATTGGAGAAATTGCAGCCGTATTCTTCACAAATTCCACTCGAGAGTTCACTGGTTCACTGCTAAAAAATAGAAATTAAATGAAAACTAAAAGAAATAATAACAGTTCTGCCACCTTCAAACGTAGGTGGGCTGAATCAGTTGACAGACAGCTAAACTCTTTCCTAACAATTCATTGAGGTAGATGCAGGGGGTCCTTTACAACTTTTATTGCTAGGATCATTGTAAAACTACAACAGAAAATAGCAGTACTGGACATATATACAATATATATTCATATAACACAGCATACAATGAGAATCACAGGTAACATATCCCTGCTGTTCTGTTCGCTACCACTATACAAGTATAATGTTCGTTCATTTTTGACTGGACCTATAAAAGTTTTGATGTTTTAGCTAATTTATACATTTTTTCGCAGAATTATACTGCATGTGAACATGTTTGATCATAAATAAAAGAAAAATGAAAAAAAAAACCACGTAATTTTTATCGTTTTCGCGTTATAAACCATTACATTCGCCCAGCCCCCGCCTCCCCAGTCCCACTAACAGGAGCTCTGTGGAATGCTCGCTCTGTCTGCAACAAGCTTTCCTACGTCCATGATCTTTTTGTTACTACCAAACTTTCCTTCCTTGCCATCACCGAAACCTGGCTCACCCCTTCTGACACAGCCTCCCCTGCTGCACTCTCTTACGGTGGCTTCCACCTTTCCCACACACCCCGCCCCAGCAGCAAACATGGCGGAGGAGTTGGTTTTCTCCTGTCAGATAACTGCTCCTTCACCCCAATCCCACTGCCACCCTCTGTTACCCTCCCTTCCTTTGAGGTGCACTCTGTGCGCATCTACTCCCCCTCCATCTTCCAACTGGCTGTCATCTACCGCCCCCCAGGGGCAGCCACCACCTTCTTTGACCACTTCACCACCTGGCTACTTCATTTCCTTTCTGCGGACATCCCCACTATCATCATGGGCGACTTCAACATCCCCATTGACACTTCCCTCTCAGCTGCCACTAAACTTCTATCTCTCACTTCCTCCTTCGGCCTCACTCAATGGTCTTCTGCAGCCACTCACAAAGACGATCACATACTGGACCTCATCTTCACCCGCCTCTGCTCTCTATCTAACCTCTCTAACTCACCTCTTCCACTCTCTGACCACAACCTTCTCACATTCTCATCTCTCTCCACTCCATGTCTACAATCCCCACCCCACAAACTTTCACACCCTCGCAGAAATCTTAAACATCTTGACCTACATTCATTCTCTGAATCCCTCCTCCCTCTCACAGACATAAGTTCCCTACACAATGCAGATGATGCTGCCACTCTATATAACACCACAATAGCTGTAGATTTGGAATCTGCTGCCCTACTTACACATACCAAAGCTCGCAAAATCAACAGACAGCCCTGGCACACCAGCCTGACCAAAGAACTGAGGCGAGCTTCCAGGGCTGCTGAGCGCAGATGTAAAAGATCCCACTCTAACGAGCACTTCATCGCATTCAAACAGTCCCTCACTACTTTCAAGACCACACTCACCACAGATAAACAAACCTACTTCTCATCTCTCATATCCTCTCTGTCTCACAACCCTAAACAGTTATTCAACACCTTCAATTCTCTCCTCTGTCCCCCAGCACCTCCTCCCTCCCCACTTATCTCCGCTGAAGACTTTGCCTCATTTTTCAAGCAGAAGATTGATAGCATTAGAGACAGTTTTGGTCAACAACCCCCAGAGCACTTCCTCCCGACTTCCCAGCCCTCCACCTCCAAAACCAAATTCTCCACCATTACAGAAGATCAACTCTCCACTCTACTCTCAAGATCGCATCTCACCACCTGTGCACTTGACCCGCTCCCATCCCACCTCATCCCAAACCTCACCACAGTCTTCATCCCAACCCTAACCCATCTCTTCAACCTATCACTAACAACTGGTGTTTTCCCCTCAAGCTTTAAACATGCCTCCATCACACCTATCTTCAAAAAGCCTTCTCTTGACCCATCCTCTGTATCTAGCTATTGCCCTATATCACTTCTCCCCTATGCCTCCAAACTACTGGAACAACACGTTTACCTTGAACTGTCCTCCCATCTCTCTTCTTGCTCCCTCTTCGACCGCCTACAATCTGGCTTCCGGTCACACCATTCCACTGAAACTGCCCTAACTAAAGTCACCAATGACCTCTTAACCGCCAAGAGCAAGCGACACTACTCTGTCCTCCTCCTCCTCGACCCGTCGGCTGCCTTTGACACAGTGGACCATTCCCTATTATTACAGACCCTCTCATCCCTTGGCATCACAGACTTGGCCCTATCCTGGATCTCATCATACCTAACAGACTGGACATTCAGTGTCTCCCACTCACACACCACCTCCTCACCTCGCCCTCTATCTGTCGGAGTCCCACAAGGTTCATTTCTTGGGCCCCTGCTCTTCTCCATTTACACCTTTGGCCTGGGACAGCTCATAGAATTTCATGGCTTTCAGTATCACCTCTATGCTGATGACACACAGATCTACATCTCTGGACCAGATATCACCTCCCTTCTAACCAGAATCCCTCAATGTCTGTCCACTATTTCATCCTTCTTCTCTGCTAGATTTCTGAAACTTAACATGGACAAAACAGAATTCATCATCTTTCCCCCATCTCAAGCAACCCCCCCAACGAACCTATCCATTACAGTAAATGGCTGCCCACTTTCCCCAGTCCCACAAGCTCGCTGCCTCGGGGTAATCCTTGACGCTGATCTCTCCTTCAAACCACATATCCAAGCCCTTTCCACTTCCTGCCGACTTCAACTCAAAAATATTTCACGAATCAGTTCATTCCTCAACCATGAGTCTGCAAAAACCCTAGTCCATGCCCTAATCATCTCTCGCCTTGACTACTGCAACCTCCTGCTCTGTGGCCTCCCCTCTAACACTCTCGCACCCCTCCAATCTATTCTAAACGCTGCTGCCCGACTAATCCACCTGTCCCCCCGCTATTCCCCGGCCTCTCCCCTCTGTCAATCCCTTCACTGGCTCCCCATTGCCCAGAGACTCCAGTACAAAACCCTAAACATGACGTACAAAGCCATCCACAACATGTCTCCTCCATACATCTGTGACCTCGTCTCCCGGTACTTACCTACATGCAACCTCCGATCCTCACAAGATCTCCTACTCTACTCCCCTCTTATCTCCTCTTCCCACAATCGTATACAAGATTTCTCTCGCGTATCACCGCTATTCTGGAACCCTCTACCACAACACATCAGACTCTCGCCTACCATCGAAACCTTCAAAAAGAACCTGAAGACCCACCTGTTCCGACAAGCCTACAACCTGCAGTAACCACCGATCGACCAAACCGCTGCATGACCAGCTCTATCCTCACCTACTGTATCCTCACCCATCCCTTGTAGATTGTGAGCCTTCGCGGGCTGGGTCCTCACTCCTCCTGTACCAGTTATGACTTGTATTGTTTAAGATTATTGTACTTGTTTTTATTAATTATACCCCTCCTCACATGTAAAGCGCCATGGAATAAATGGCGCTATAACAATAAATAATAATAATAATAATTACATTGCATTATGGCTATATTCATGCATATTGCCCATTTGCAGATAAAAAAAATATTCTTTCTAGCAGTAAACTATAACTAATAACATTAAGCTGTATGCAAATAGTTTTTCCCCCAAAAAAATTGCTGCTCAACACTATACAGTACAAAATAATCGAATAATATGACAATAAAATGTTGTATCTGCTATATACTTGTATGAGTTTTTGAGCTCTTATGTCAGCATGTGTTCTCTTTGTCTCTTCAGCTGAACTGAAAGTAAACTTACTATCCAGACTACTGTCTACTGCTAGGACCAGAGAAAAACAACACCCTTCTTTAGCATAAGATAAGAGCCTACAGTATTACAAACAAGCTCTTTTCAGTTCAGCATTACACAGTAATAGAACCAGGTAACACAAGGAAAATGTGAAAAGTTGACATCTGAATTGAACTACATCTATATGAACATCAGGGTAAATAAGATACAGTGAAAAAATTATGCTAAAACTTTACAGCAACATTTAGTGACAAAAGGACAGCAAAATATAGTAGGTAGTCAAAATAACTACCTTTAGTAGTTAAAGATAAATGCACAATTTTTTCACCAAAATTATTTATTGTCACAAAATCTTTTTTCACATCCTATTTGAGGAAAAGTCATCGAGTCTCAAGCCGGAATTCCGAAAAATGTAGTCACAGAAGAGAAATAAAAAGTGCAAGTAGTCAAAATGACTATACCAGTAGTCCTAGTACGAAAGAAAAAGAACACAAAAAACCGAACTAATGCCCAGTAGTCCTAGTACTAGAGCCCGGAATACCTCTGTAATTTAGAAAAGGACTTTCATAATAATTAACCTAAAGTTTATTACAGACCTTGCAATTGATAATCAATCCTGGAAAAAACAATCTGATGTGCATAGAGGTTTCTCAACCTTCCCACAACAGCCATCAATTCATTTCCAGTGCCCCTGACCTCAAGCAGTAAAGTAGTTGGGCAACAACTGTTCTATAGATCTGTGGGTCCCAGACGTGAGACTTGTAATGATCTGTAGGTCCCGGTCCTGGGATTTGTTGATGGGAGGAGGATCCCTGAGGTTTTAATTCTTTCTTCCTGAAGATATTCCATACATTTCCAAAATGTATTTATTTATTATGCTTTGCTTATATAGCACAATCATATTCCACAGCGCTTTACAGACATTTTCATCACTGTCCCTATTGGGGCTCACAATCTAAAACACGGGGAGAACATACAAATTCCTTGCAGTTGTCCTTGGTGGGATTTGAGCCCAGGATCCCAGTGCTGTAATGTTAACCATTGAGCCACCCTGCTGCCCTAAATGATAATGCCCTATTCCAATATTGTATGTATTATAAATTATATATTATTTTATTATATATTAAGGTACCTTCACACTAAACGATATCGCTAGCGATCCGTGACGTTGCAGCGTCCTCGCTAGCGATATCGTTCAGTTTGACACGCAGCAGCGATCAGAATCCTGCTGTGATGTCGTTGGTCGGGGCTAGAGGGCCAGAACTTTCTTTGGTTGCTGGCTCTCCCGCTGACATCGCTGAATCGGCGTGTGTGACGCCGATTCAGCGATGTCTTCACTGGTAACCAGGGTAAACATCGGGTAACTAAGCGCAGGGCCGCGCTTAGTAACCCGATGTTTACCCTGGTTACCATCCTAAAAGTAAAAAAAAAACAAATGCTTCATACTTACCTTCGGCTGTCTGTCCCCGGCGCTGTGCTTTCCTGCACTCACTGTGAGCACAGTGGCCGGAAAGCAGAGCGGTGACGTCACCGCTCTGCTTTCCGGCCGCTGTGCTCACAGCCAGTACAGAGAAGCAGAGTGCCGGGGACAGACAGCGGAAGGTAAGTATGAAGCGTTTGTTTTTTTTTACTTTTAGGATGGTGTCCAGGGTAAACATTGGGTTACTAAGCGCGGCCCTGCGCTTAGTAACCCGATGTTTACCCTGGTTACCGGCATCGTTGGTCGCTGGAGAGCTGTCTGTGTGACAGCTCTCCAGCGACCAAATAGCGACGCTGCAGCGATCCGGATCGTTGTCTGGATCGCTGCAGCGTCGTTTAGTGTGAAGGTACCTTTATACAGTGTGTCTGTAAAGTCATGGCACACTTTTATAGTTTACATTTTGGTGCCCTTTCTCTGGCCCAATCATATCAGACCTGCTCATGAGGAGAGATAACAAGAACCAATCAAACAACACAAACTCATTTAAGCTGTTGCTAAGCCCCCTGTTAGATTAACCCCTGATAAACTGATCTCTGATTAATACACTGCCAGGTCTGTGACATCATGCAACCACAGGCTTATGCCAGCTGTAAGGTTTTCTATGCCAGTTGAGATGTGGATGGTACAGAGGAAAGTTCAGTGTATTCTGTGGCTCGCTAAATTCGAATCCGTGGCCACAGTGCTACATGAATATGGGCACGTTTATAACGAAGCACCACCACATAGGAATAACATTACTCGGTGGGATAAGCAGTTGAAGGAAACTGGCAGTTTGGTGGAGAAACCCTGTTCTTGTAGGCCATCAGTCAGTGACGAATCTCTAGAGGCTTTACGGAAGAGCTACCTAAGGAGCCCTAAAATATCTGTGCGTATGCTCAACAATTACACCTAAGCAAGACTACAGTTCATAAGGTGTTAAAGAAACATCTCTGTTTTACGGGGTATAAATTGCGGCTGTTGCATGCCAGCAAACCAGCGTATAGACTCTAACGATGTGCGTTTGCCACAGATATGCTTCATGAGATTGACAATGATGCAAGATTTTTGCAGAAGATTGTGTTTAGTGATGAGAGAAAACCAACAAAAAATATATACTCTAGACCCCTTTAAAGCTCAAGAGCCAGAAAAAACAGAATTGTTTAGTGATGAGGCAACCTTCCATATCAGTGGACATGTTCATCGCCATAACGTCCAAATATGGGCTGCTGACCATCCATATGCCTACGTTGAGTAAGAATGTAACACCCCTAAAGTGAACTTGTGGTGTGGTCTGATGCATGATAAGGTGATAGGTATGAAACTGGGAGAGTTTTTCTTTTATTTGGAGCAGATTTCACATTTCTAACATTTTTTGTTGCTTTCCAGTGACTTGTCAAAAGTGCACCATGACTTTACTGACACACTGTATATTAATATCTTCAGCAAGGAGAAGTTATGCTTTTAAAGATAAATAATGTTATAAAAATAAATAAATACATAGATAAATAAAGCAAATACTCATTTACCATGCAAGAAGAAGACAAAATGATAGAGCTGCTGCAAACCCTCTCACAGTTCAAGGAATTTGTAGATGTGTCTTGGATGGAGCTTAAAGGGGATTTCCATTCTTACTATGTCGATGACTAATCCTTAGGAAAGGTCATCAATATAAGACAGGTGGGGTCTAACACCAAGCACTCACATTGATCAGCCATTGACAGCTTCTGCAGCAAAGAAATGTAACAACAGTATATGCAGCCTAAATTGTGCAGATCCTTTCATGGTGTAGTAATTGTTCTCACTCCAGCTCAGCTCTTATTCAAGTGAATATGGGGACATGTCTTGCTCTTTTCCTTTGTGCCTACAGAACTCAAATTTAGGTGAATGTGTCCATGGAAAATAGCATAAACAAATTGAATGTGTCATGGCTTTGATTGGGGATTTGATCTGGTGACCTGTTGCTTTGTGGTTGGTTCTTCTGTCTGTTGAGTTATTGCTCTTTTCCTTCCCAGCTCAAATGCTGATTGTTCCTATTGTCTTTTTTCTCCCTTCATAGTTTCCTCTTTTCATGTGTCTTCCATTTTCCCATTTTGGTTTGCCCTATCATTTCTTGGTGGGGTTTTATATATTATCCCTTCACCGTACTTCCTTGCTGGCTATACTTAAAGGTGAATTTATGCTAAGGAGTTTCAGGACTTTAGCGAAGGCTTTTACCCTGCTAGACCTTCACTGCTTATATGCTACAGGTGTGTCAGTTTTATACTTTACCAGCACCTTTTTCTTTTACCACTTTTATGTTATTCTAGTTTAATTTAATTTTTTTTCTCCCTACTATTCCCTCTCTCTCCTGTTCTGAATGTGCTTTTAGTTTCTCATTCTGTGTCTTCGTCTCCACCTGTACACCTTCCTATGCCCTCGTTGACAGTGTGTTGCGGCCTCCTCTCTTGTTCCTCAGGAGGCACGAGAAGCCACTGCATTTAAGTGAGTCAGGGTCGAGGCCGTGTTTTAAGTTGTACAGCTATGGATTGACTAGTCTGTACAGTGGCCAATTGGGTGCCTGTGCGGCTTCTCTCTATACGAAGTCTTCCATACTTCCTTTACCCTTGTGTGAGTGTGCTACTTGCATAACAAGATGCTAGGAGATGATTGAGAAACCTCAATTTGCTTGCTTTTGCGCATGAGAAAAATAGAGCGGTGTTCTTGCAATGGCAAAAGATACACAGACATGTAGTCCTAACTAGAGTTGAGCGACTTTTACTTTTTTAGGGTCAAGTCGGGATTCGCGAAACCCGACTATCTCAAAAGTCAAGTCGAGTGAAATCGGCCGATTATCGCGAAAAGTCAGGGATCGACCGAAACACGAAACCCAATGCAAGTCAATGGGGAAGCATAGTCGGCAGTGAGTGGAGGCCAGGAAAACACCTACAGTGCCCATTTTAATGGCAAAAACATCCATTCTTGTTACTGAAGCTTGTCAATCTTAATTTACCTTATAATAATAGTTAGGCATTGGAAATTGGTGGTAATTTGGCTAAAGTTGTGGGGTGTATGGCTGGTTCAAGTATTTAGTGGGCCCAGGAAACGTGGACCACGTAACGGCAGTGGAGTAGGGAGAGGTAAGTATTTCAACTTTGCAAGTGCTGTGATCCTGAGCAAGCGGGGGGGGGCACTCATTCGCATTGGCACTGGCACAGAGCCCCTCAAAGTACGGCGGTGTGTTTGCACGGCGGGGGAACCTCCCTCCGGCAGCAACACTTTTGTGTACTATGAGGGGCCCTGTGCCAGTGACATCACCAACGAGTATGCCCCCTCCACCTGATGAAGGAACCTGCACTTTCATCTGCACCTTCCTCTTTGTCCCCGTGTAAGGTGGTAAAGTATGCGGGAAGGGTAACCTGACTTTCAGCAGGGTCAGATTCTGGCTGTGTAGCGTGCAAGGGGAATGTAGCGGTCTGGGTCAATGTACCAGCAAACTCATCTAGCACTGGCTGGGCAATGGGCAGGATGAGGAGGAAACACAGATACAGGCCCAAAGAATAAAGTGGGCTAAATGCAGTTCAAAATTGGTAACAGGACTAATCAGGCGGCATTGCTTTGTTCAGTGGAGGATAACTGTAATGAGAGGCTGACACAGTGAGTAGGCCCAAATCAGTAAGTAGGCTAAATGCAGTTCAAAATTGGTAACAGTAGTAAACAGGTTTCACTGCTTTGTTCTGTGGAGGAGAACAGCAAAGAGCGGCAGACACCCTTAGTAGGGCAAACAAAACTATTAGGCCAAATGCAGTGTAATTTTAAAACTACTTAATAAAAGCCTGAAGATAGAAGCTAAGGCAAGTAAACCTGGAGAACACCTTGGAGCGGCAGACACCGTTAGTAGGCCCCAACCAAACTAGTAGGCCAACTGCAGTGTTATATTAACAACTACTTAATGAGAGCCTGAAGATTGAAGCTAAGGCAAGTAAACCTGGAGAACACCTTGGAGCGGCAGACACAGTTAGTAGGCCCCAACCAAACTAGTAGGCCAAATGCAGTGTTATATTAACAACTACTGAATGAGAGCCTGAAGATTGAAGCTCGGGAAAGTAAACCTGGAGAACACCTTGGAGCGGCAGACACCGTTAGTAGGCCCCAACCAAACTAGTAGGCCAAATGCAGTTAAATATCTAATATAGGCCGAAAGCCTGAAGATAGAAGCTCAGGAAATTAAACCAGGAGAACACCTAGGAGCGGCAGACACCTTTAGTAGGCCCCAACCAAACTAGTAGGCCAAATTCAGTGTTATATTAACAACTACTTAATGAGAGCCTGAAGATTGAAGCTCGGGAAAGTAAACCTGGAGAACACCTTGGAGCAGCAGACACCGTTAGTAGGCCCCAATCAAACTAGTAGGCCAAATGCCGTGTTATATTAACAACTACTTAATGAGAGCCTGAAGATTGAAGCACATGAAAATAAACCTGGAGAACACCTTGGAGCGGCAGACACCGTTAGTAGGCCCCAACCAAACTAGTAGGCCAAATGCAGTGTTATATTAACCACTACTTTATGAGAGCCTGAAGATTGAAGCACATGAAAGTAAACCTGGAGAACACCTTGGAGCGGCAGACACCGTTAGTAGGCCCCAACTAAACTAGTAGGCCAAATGCAGTGTTATATTAACAACTACTTAATGAGAGCCTGAAGATTGAGGCTCAGGAAAGTAAACCTGGAGAACACCTTGGAGAGGCAGACACCGTTAGTAGGCCCCAACCAAACTAGTAGGCCTAATGCAGTGTTATATTAACAACTACTTAATGAGAGCCTGAAGATTGAAGCTCGGGAAAGTAAACCTGGAGAACACCTTGGAGCGGCAGACACCTTTAGCAGGCCCCAACCAAACTAGTAGGCCTAATGCAGTGTTATATTAACAACTACTTAATGAGAGCCTGAAGATTGAAGCTCGGAAAGTGAACCTGAAGAACACCTTGGAGCGGCAGACACCGTTTGTAGGCCCCAACCAAACTAGTAGGCCAAATGCAGTGTTATATTAACAACTACTTAATGAGAGCCTGAAGATTGAGGCTCAGGAAAGTAAACCTGGAGAACACTTTGGAGAGGCAGACACCGTTAGTAGGCCCCAACCAAACTAGTAGGCCTAATGCAGTGTTATATTAACAACTACTTAATGAGAGCCTGAAGATTGAGGCTCAGGAAAGTAAACCTGGAGAACACCTTGGAGAGGCAGACACCATTAGTAGGCCCCAACCAAACTAGGAGGCCTAATGCAGTGTTATATTAACAACTACTTAATGAGAGCCTGAAGATTGAAGCTCGGGAAAGTAAACCTGGAGAACACCTTGGAGCGGCAGACACCTTTAGCAGGCCCCAACCAAACTAGTAGGCCTAATGCAGTGTTATATTAACAACTACTTAATGAGAGCCTGAAGATTGAAGCTCGGAAAGTAAACCTGAAGAACACCTTGGAGCGGCAGACACCGTTTGTAGGCCCCAACCAAACTAGTAGGCCTAATGCAGTGTTATATTAACAACTACTTAATGAGAGCCTGAACATTGAAGGGAAAGTAAACCTGGAGAACACCTTGGAGCGGCAGACACCATTTGTAGAACCTGACAATTGCAGCTCAGCTTTTTTAAGAGGAGGACAGCTGTATTGAGTGGCGCAGACAGACACTGGTAGTAGGCCTTACACCACAAAGTTGGCTCGATGCAAGTTTAAAAAAGGTTACAGGGGTACACGGGCAGCATTGGTGTGGTCAGCGGAGGACAATTGGCAGGAGGGACCGCAGACAGACTTACTAGGCATTAAATTAAAAAAGTTGGCTCCATGAAGGTTTTATTAGGTTACAGGGGTACACAGGCAGCATTGCTGTGGTCAGCGGAAGACAATTGGAAGGAGTGACCACAGACAGACTTACTAGGCCTAAAATAACAAAGAAATTAGGCTCAATGCAGGTTTAATTAGGTTGCAGGGGTGCACAGGCAGCATTGGTGTGGTCAGCGGAGGACAATTGGAAGGAGGGACCACAGACAGACTTAGTAGGCCTAAAATAAAAAAAATTAGGCTCAATGCAGGTTTAATTATGTTGCAGGGGTGCACAGGCAGCATTGTTGTGGTCAGCGGAGGACAATTGGAAGGAGGGACCGCAGACAGACTTAGTAGGCTTAAAATAAAAAAAAATTAGGCTCAATGCAGGTTTAATTAGGTTGCAGGGGTGCACAGGCAGCGTTGGTGTGGTCAGCGGAGGACAATTGGATGGAGGGACCGCAGACAGACTTAGTAGGCCTAAAATAAAAAATTAGGCTCAATGCAGGTTTAACCCCTTCAGCCTCGAAGGTGGTTTGCACATTAATGACCGGGCCAATTTTTACAATTCTGACCACTGTCCCTTTATGAGGTTATAACTCTGGAACGCTTCAATGGATCTTGGCGATTCTGACATTGTTTTATCGTGAGATATTGTACTTCATGATAGTGGTAAAATTTATTTGATATAACTTGCGTTTATTTGAGAAAAAAATGGAAATTTGGCGAAAATTTGGAAAATTTCGCAATTTTCCAACTTTGAATTTTTATGCCCTTAAATCACAGAGATATGTCATGCAAAATACTTAATAAGTAACATTTCCCACGTCTACTTTACATCAGCACAATTTTGGAACCAAATTTTTTTTTTGTTAGGGAGTTATAAGGGTTAAAAGTTGACCAGCAATTTCTCATATTTACAACACCATTTTTTTTAGGGACCACATCTCATTTGAAGTAATTTTGAGGGGTCTATATGATAGAAAATACCCAAGTGTGACACCATTCTAAAAACTGTACCCCTCAAGGTGCTCAAAACCACATTCAAGAAGTTTATTAACCCTTCAGGTGTTTTACAGGAATTTTTGGAATGTTTAAATAAAAATGAACATTTAACTTTTTTTCACGCAAAATATATTTCAGCTCCAATTTGTTTTAATTTACCAAGGGAAACAGGAGAAAATGGACCCCGAAAGTTGTTGTACAATTTGTCATGAGCACGTTGATACCCCATATGTTGGGGTAAACCACTGTTTGGGCGCATGACAGAGCTCGGAAGGAAAGGAGCGCCATTTGACTTTTCAATGCAAAATTGACTGGAATTGAGATGGGACGCCATTTTGTGTTTGGAGAGCCCCTGATGTGCCTAAACATTGAAACCCCCCACAAGTGACACCATTTTGGAAAGTAGACCCCTTAAGGAACTTATCTACATGTGTGGTGAGCACTTTGACCCACCAAGTGCTTCATAGAAGTTTATAATGCAGAGCCGTAAAAATAAAAAATCATATTTTTTCACAAAAATGATTTTTTGCCCCCAATTTTTTACTTTCCCAAGGGTAACAGAAGAAATTAGACAACAAAAGTTGTTGTCCAATTCGTCCTGAGTATGGTGATACCCCATATGTGGGGGTAAACCACTTTTTGGGCGCATGGCAGAGCTCGGAAGGAAAGGAGCGCCGTTTGACTTTTCAATGCAAAATGACTGGAATTGAGATGGGACGCCATGTTGCGTTTGGAGGGCCCCTGATGTGCCTAAACATTGAAACCCCCCACAAGTGACACCATTTTGGAAAGTAGACCCCTTGAGGAACTTATCTAGATGTGTGGTGAGCACTTTGACCCAACAAGTGCTTCATAGAAGTTTATAATGCAGAGCCATTAAAATAAAAAATCATATTTTTTCACAAAAATGATAATTTTGCCCCCAATTTTTTATTTTCCCAAGGGTAAGAGAAGAAATTAGACCACAAAAGTTGTTGTGCAATTTGTCCTGAGTACGGTGATACCCCATATGTGGGTGTAAACCATTGTTTGGGCGCATGGCAGAGCTCGGAAAGGAAGGAGCGCCATTTGACTTTTCAATGCAAAATTGACTGGAATTGAGATGGGACGCCATGTTGCGTTTGGAGAGCCCCTGATGTGCCTAAACATTGAAACCCCCCACAAGTGACACCATTTTGGAAAGTAGACCCCTTGAGGAACTTATCTAGGTGTGTGGTGAGCACTTTGACCCAACAAGTGCTTCATAGAAGTTTATAATGCAGAGCCATAAAAATAAAAAATCATATTTTTTCACAAAAATGATAATTTTGCCCCCAATTTTTTATTTTCTCAAGGGTAAGAGAAGAAATTAGACCACAAAAGTTGTTGTGCAATTTGTCCTGAGTACGGTGATACCCCATATGTGGGTGTAAACCATTGTTTGGGCGCATGGCAGAGCTCGGAAAGGAAGGAGCGCCATTTGACTTTTCAATGCAAAATTGACTGGAATTGAGATGGGACGCCATGTTGCGTTTGGAGAGCCCCTGATGTGCCTAAACATTGAAACCCCCCACAAGTGACACCATTTTGGAAAGTAGACCCCTTGAGGAACTTATCTAGATGTGTGGTGAGCACTTTGACCCAACAAGTGCTTCATAGAAGTTTATAATGCAGAGCCATAAAAATAAAAAATCATATTTTTTCACAAAAATGATAATTTTGCCCCCAATTTTTTATTTTCCCAAGGGTAAGAGAAGAAATTAGACCACAAAAGTTGTTGTGCAATTTGTCCTGAGTACGGTGATACCCCATATGTGGGTGTAAACCATTGTTTGGGCGCATGGCAGAGCTCGGAAAGGAAGGAGCGCCATTTGACTTTTCAATGCAAAATTGACTGGAATTGAGATGGGACGCCATGTTGCGTTTGGAGAGCCCCTGATGTGCCTAAACATTGAAACCCCCCACAAGTGACACCATTTTGGAAAGTAGACCCCTTGAGGAACTTATCTAGATGTGTGGTGAGCACTTTGACCCAACAAGTGCTTCATAGAAGTTTATAATGCAGAGCCATAAAAATAAAAAATCATATTTTTTCACAAAAATGATAATTTTGCCCCCAATTTTTATTTTCCCAAGGGTAACAGAAGAAATTAGACCACAAAAGTTGTTGTGCAATTTGTCCTGAGTACGGTGATACCCCATATGTGGGTGTAAACCATTGTTTGGGCGCATGGCAGAGCTCGGAAAGGAAGGAGCGCCATTTGACTTTTCAATGCAAAATTGACTGGAATTGAGATGGGACGCCATGTTGCGTTTGGAGAGCCCCTGATGTGCCTAAACATTGAAACCACCCACAAGTGACACCATTTTGGAAAGCAGACCCCCTATGGAACTTATCTAGATGTGTTTTGAGAGCTTTGAACCCCCAAATGTTTCACTACAGTTTATAACACAGAGCCGTGAAAATAAAAATTCATTTTTTTCACAAAAATGATTTTTTAGCCCCCAGTTTTGTATTTTCACAAGGGTAACAGGATAAATTGGACCCCAAAAGTTGTTGTCCAATTTGTCCTGAGTACGCTGATACCCCATATGTGGGGAGGAACCACTGTTTGGGCACATGGCAGAGCTCGCAAGGGAAGGAGCGCCATTTGGAATACAGACTTAGATGGATTGGTCTGCAGGCATCACGTTGCATTTGCAGAGCCCCTGATGTACTCAAACAGTACAAACCCCCCACAAGTGACCCCATATTGGAAACTAGACCTCCCATGTAACTTATCTAGATGTGTTGTGAGAACTTTGAACCCCCAAGTCTTTCACTGCAGTTTACAACGCAGAGCCGTGAAAATAAAAAAATCTTATTTTTCCCACAAAAATGATTTTTAGCCCCTCAAATTTTTATTTTCCCAAGAATTACAAGAGAACTTGGACCCCAAAAGTTGTTGTCCAATTTGTCCCGAGTACGCTGATACCCCATATGTTGGGGTAAACCCCTGTTTGGGCGCACTGGAAAGCTCGGAAGGGAAGGAGCACTGTTTTACTTTTTCAACGCAGAATTGGCTGGAATTGAGATCAGACGCCATGTCGCATTTAGATAGCCCCTGATGTGCCTGAACAGTGGAAACTTCCCAATTCTACCTGAAACCCTAATCAAACAACACCCCTAACCCTAATCCCAATGGTAACCCTAACCACACCCCTAACCCTGACACACCCCTAATTCTAATCCCAACCCTAATCCCAACCCTAAATGTAATCCAAACCCTAACCCTAACTTTAGCCCCAACCCTAACCCTAACTTTAGCCCCAACCCTAACCCTAACTTTAGCCCCAAACCTAACCCTAACTTTAGCTCCAACCCCAGCCCCAACCCCAACCCTATCCCTAGCCCTAACCCTAGCCCCAACCCTAACCCTAACCCTAGCCCTAACCCTAGCCCCAACCCTAGCCCTAACCCTAGCCCTAGCCCTACCCCTAGCCCCAACCCTAGCCCCAACCCTAGCCCTAACCCTTACCCTAGCCCTAACCCTAGCCCCAACCCTAGCCCTAACCCTAACCCTAGCCCTAACCCTAGCCCCAACCCTAGCCCCAACCCTAGTCACAACCCTAGCCCTAACCCTAGCCATAACCCTAGCCCTAACCCTAGCCCTAACCCTAACCCTAGCCCTAATGGGAAAATGGAAATAAATACATTTTTTTAATTGTATTATTTTTCCCTAACTAAGGGGTGATGAAGGGGGGTTTGATTTACTTTTATAGCGTTTTTTTTAGCGGATTTTTATGATTGGCAGCTGTCACACACTAAAAGACGCTTTTTTATAGCAAAAAAGTTTTTGCGTCTCCACATTTTGAGACCTATAGTTTTTCAATATTTTGGTCCACAGAGTCATCTGAGGTCTTGTTTTTTGCGGGACGAGCTGACGTTTTTATTGGTAACAATTTTGGACACGTGACAGTTTTTGATCACTTTTTATTCCGATTTTTGTGAGGCAGAATTACCAAAAACCAGCTATTCATGAATTTCTTTTGGGGGAGGCGTTTATACCGTTCCACGTTTGGAAAATGGATAAAACAGTTGTATTCGTCGGGTCAGTATAATTACAGCGATACCTCATTTATATCATTTTTTTTATGTTTTGGCGCTTTTATACGATAAAAACTATTTTATAGAAAAAATAATTATTTTGGCATCGCTTTATTCTGAGGACTATAACTTTTTTATTTTTTTGCTTATGATGCTTTTAGGCGGCTCGTTTTTTGTGCGACAAGATGACGTGTTTAGCGGTACCATGGTTATTTATATCCGTCTTTTGATCGCGTGTTATTCCACTTTTTGTTTGGCAGTATGATAGTAAAGCGTTGTTTTTTGGCTCGTTTTTTTGTTTTTTTTTTCTTACGGTGTTCATTGAAAGGGGTTAACTAGTGGGACAGTTTTATAGGTTGGGTCGTTACGGACGCGGCGATACTAATTATGTGTACTTTTATTGTTTTTTTTTTAAGATAAAGAAATGTATTTATGGGAATAATATTTTTTACTTATTTATTTATTTAGTAATTTTTTTTTAATTTTTTTTTTACACATGTAGAGTTTTTTTTTTTAAAGGGAGGGTGCCGTGATTTTAGTTTTTGTATTAATAATTATTGATTATATAATCAATTATTTTTAATACAAAAGTAAATGTAGTACTTTAATACTTTTTTATTTATTCATTTTTACTTTTGCCACTGGAGGCCGCCATTTTCATTAGTGTGGGTGTAAGTGTCTGGGCACGACACTTGCACACCTCACTTACGGCAGCCATGGGCATAGGAGCCAACAGTCAGGCTCCGACCGCTCCTTCTGCCTCTCAGCTGTGACTTGGGCACGCCCCCTGGGCTGCTACGTCACAGCTGTGAGAGGAGATCGTGGCCATTTTGTTTGTTTCCTCTGTCATCGCACACACAGCTCAGTGTGTGCGATCATAGCAGGAGCTGCCAGGGAGAAGCTGCTGCTGGGAGCGAGGTTCGGGGTGAGTATCTGCAGCCAGGAGCTGTGATTGCAGTCTGTACTTAGTATTACAGCACAGGCTGCAATCACTGCTCACTGCCGACCTGTTCAGAGCAGAGCAGGGAGATCGTCACACTGCTCTGCCCTGAACATGACTCAGCACTTCCTGGGAGAGGACTGAAGGTAAGTACAGAGTTTTTATTTTCTTATGCATCTACCACTGCTACCAGCCCCTATATACCACTGCTACTAGCCCCTATATACCACTGCTACTAGCCCCTATATACCACTGCTACCTGCTCCTATATACCACTGCTACCTGCTCCTATATACCACTGCTACTAGCCCCTATATACCACTGCTACCTGCCCCTATATACCACGGCTACCTGCTCCTATATACCACTGCTACTAGCCCCTATATACCACTGCTACTAGCCCCTATATACCACTGCTACTAGCCCCTATATACCACTGCTACCTGCCCCTATATACCACTGCTACTAGCCCCTATATACCACTGCTACCTGCCCCTATATACCACTGCTACCTGCCCCTATATACCACTGCTACCTGCCCCTATATACCACTGCTACCTGCTCCTATATACCACTGCTACCTGCCCCTATATACCACTGTTACCTGCCCCTATATACCACTGCTACCTGCCCCTATATACCACTGCTACCTGCCCCTATATACCACTGCTACCTGCCCCTATATACCACTGCTACCTGCCCCTATATACCACTGCTACCAGCCCTTATATACCACTGCTACCTGCCCCTATATACCACTGCTACTAGCCCCTATATACCACTGCTACTAGCCCCTATATACCACTGCTACTAGCCCCTATATACCACTGCAACCTGCTCCTATATACCACTGCTACCTGCCCCTATATACCACTGCTACCTGCTCCTATGTACCACTGCTACTAGCCCCTATATACCACTGCTACTAGCCCCTATATACCACTGCTACCTGCTCCTATATACCACTGCTACCTGCTCCTATATACCACTGCTACCTGCCCCTATATACCACTGCTACCTGCTCCTATATACCACTGCTACCTGCTCCTATATACCACTGCTACCTGCCCCTATATACCACTGCTACCTGCCCCTATATACCACTGCTACCTGTCCCTATATACCACTGCTACCAGCCCTTATATACCACTGCTACCAGCCCCTATATACCACTGCTACTAGCCCCTATATACCACTGCAACCTGCTCCTATATACCACTGCTACCTGCCCCTATATACCACTGCTACCTGCTCCTATGTACCACTGCTACTAGCCCCTATATACCACTGCTACTAGCCCCTATATACCACTGCTACCTGCTCCTATATACCACTGCTACCTGCTCCTATATACCACTGCTACCTGCCCCTATATACCACTGCTACCTGCTCCTATATACCACTGCTACCTGCTCCTATATACCACTGCTACCTGCCCCTATATACCACTGCTACCTGCCCCTATATACCACTGCTACCTGTCCCTATATACCACTGCTACCAGCCCTTATATACCACTGCTACCAGCCCCTATATACCACTGCTACCTGCTCCTATATACCACTGCTACCTGCTCCTATATACCACTGCTACCTGCTCCTATATACCACTGCTACCTGCTCCTATATACCACTGCTACCTGCTCCTATATACCACTGCTACCTGCCCCTATATACCACTGCTACCTGCCCCTATATACCACTGCTACTAGCCCCTATATACCACTGCTACTAGCCCCTATATACCACTGCTACCTGCCCCTATATACCACTGCTACCTGCCCCTATATACCACTGCTACCTGCCCTTATATACCACTGCTACCTGCCCCTATATACCACTGCTACCTGCCCCTATATACCACTGCTACCTGCTCCTATATACCACTGCTACCTGCTCCTATATACCACTGCTACCTGCCCCTATATACCACTGCTACCTGCCCCTATATACCACTGCTACCTGTCCCTATATACCACTTCTACCTGATCCTATATACCACTGCTACCAGCCCCTATATACCACTGCTACAAGCCCCTATATACCACCTACCACTGCTACCAGCCCCTATATACCACCTACCACTGCTACCAGCCTCTATATACCACCTACCACCGCTACCTTCCTCTGTATACCACTGCTACCTGCCTCTGTATACCACCGCTACCTGCCTCTGTATACCACCGCTACCTGCCTCTGTATACCACCGCTACCTGCCTCTGTATACCACCTACCACTGCTGCCTGCCTCTATATACCATCTACTACTGCTGCCTACCTCTGTATACCACCGCTACCTGCCTCTGTATGCTACCTAACACTGCTACCTGCCTCTATATACCATCTACCACTGCTGCCTGCCTCTGTATAGCACCGCTACCTGCCTCTGTATAGCACCGCTACCTGCCTCTGTATAGCACCGCCACCTGCCTCTGTATACCACCTACCACTGCTGCCTGCCTGTATATACCATCTACCACTGCTGCCTGCCTCTATATACCATCTACCACTGCTGCCTGCCTCTATATACGATCTACCACTGCTGCCTGCCTCTATATACCATCTACCACTGCTACCTCTGTCCTGTGTAGCTAATCCTGTCCTGTGTACAGTATCACACAAGATAGGATTAGATACACGGCGCAGCACAGTATCACACAGGACAGGATTAGATACACGGCTCAGCAGTCAGTATCTAATCCTCTCCTATGCACTCCTCTCCCCCCTGCGTGTCTTTCCCCATTGTGGTTTATTATTTTTGTTGTGGGAGATGAGGGAGTCGAGGATTATGCGTTCGGTATGGTATAAAAAAGATTAATAAAGGACTTTATTCTGGCCGAGTCTTTATTTACAATACATGTGAGATCTATGTGGCGGCATTATGGGTGATCTATATGGCGGTATTATGTGAGAAGCATATGGTGGTATGTGAGAACACTGGCGGTATTATGTGTGATCTATATGGTGGTATGTGAGAACACTGGCGGTATTATGTGTGATCTATATGGCGGTATTATGTGAGAACACTATGGCAGTATTATCTTCAGAAAGCGGACCCATTCTATGGTGGTTCTGGCTGAGCACCTGCACGCGGGTCTGGGGTAATAGAGGGGACAGCGTGACCTCCAGTTAGGTGCAGTCAGGGGAAGGCTGGTGAGGCAGCTGAAGAGAGGGGTCTCATTTTTATCGTTACTATATGGCTACATTTCCTTCCCAGCGTCACCCTGTACTTCGCCTGTCACCTCGCTTTCACACATCGCCAGGACAGGATGGAGAAGACAGGATCTGAGGAGGGTAATGGGGTCTGCATGCAAAGTCTGGATCAGACCAGGCCATCAGTCCGCAGAAATGTTTCCTAGATTTCTGTGGAGCAGACTGTCCATCCATGTGTATAAAAGACAGCGCTCTATGTACAATCCCTGGCTGCTCTGCGCACCGAACAGGGGGCCCCCATAGACCAGCACACTGCTCTCCTGAAATACTCTGTGCTGCTGTCACCCTGCTCCCTCCACCACATATCTCCTAGAATCCTTGCTTCCTGCCATCCTCGGTGACTGTCTACTTGTCAGTATAAGGCTGCCTTCACACTATCAGTATTTGGTTTGTATTTTACCTCAGTATTTGTAGCCAAAACCAGGAGTGGGTGATAAATGCAGAAGTGGTGCATATGTTTCTATTAGACTTTTCCTCTAATTGTTCCACTCCTGGTTTTGGCTTACAAATACTGAGATAAAATACTGACCAAATACTGATAGTGTGACGGCAGCCATACTCTGCAGTCACCAACAAAATGGCTGCTCACTGGGTTCCTGAATATCATCCTCTCTAATCCCTTAGCAAACACCCAGAAGGGGAGGAGAGGAGACATCACACACGTCAGCAGACTCCGCCCATAATTACTGCAGTGCAGTAATGTGAGCTAGTTGTACACTAGGTTTTTCTGAAATTTCAGCAGCTGCTCCCCCTAGTGTTTAAAAGTGGAAATTCCAAAACTTTTCAAATTATTTTTCATATTTTACTAAATTATAAACAAATGATAATATTTTTTAAGAAAATGTAATCATTAATTCTTTACATTTTTACAATTTCTGAAAAAAAAATTTCTTTGATGGCACCTTCCCTTTAACTTTTTTACTTTGTCCCAGGGGGGGGACATCACAGATCGCCGATCTTACAGTTTACATAGCACTCTGTAAGATCGGCGATCTCACTCACATCGCTGCAGGCTTACCAGCACCTGCAGTTGACCCGGAAGTACTCCCTGCAGGACCCAGATGCAGCCCCGCGGCCATTTTGGATCCGGGGACTGCAGGGAGAAGACGCTCGGTACAAGGTGAGCACATCACCTTGTCCCGATCATCTCAGGGAAGCATGCAGGAAGCCCCCTCCCTGCGCGATGCTTCCCTGTACCGCCGGCACACCGCAATCATGTTTGATCGCGGTGTGCCGGGGTTAATGTGCTGGGAGCGTTCCGTGACCGCTCCTGGCACATAGTGCCGGATGTCAGCTGCGATAGTCAGTTGACACCCGGCCGCGATCGGCCGCGCTCCCCCCGTGAGCGTGGCCGATCGCTATGACGTACTATCCCGTCGGTGGGAATTAAGGCCCACCCCATCTCGACGGAATAGTACGTCATATGGGATTAAAGGGTTAATTATGTTGCAGGGGTACACAGGCAGCATTGGTGTGGTCAGCGGAGGACAATTGGAATGAGTGCCTGACACAGTTAGTACTCCAAAATAATAAATACATGTTAATGTCTCGCCAAAAAAAATAATAATAAATAAACAGGTGGCATACCTAGGTACAGGGTTGGGCTCCTCTGCTGACTTGCAGGCATTGGTTTTTGGTGCAAAGTATTAACTGGTGTAAATGTAGGATAGGGCCCCTGAATATTTTTACTAGCATCATACATGTTAACAAATTGTTATTGGAAGTGCCATTGAAGGATTTAACTGCATAGACTAAACAGTGGTGGAGCAGTGAGAGATAATTTTGCAAGTGGTAGAGCACTGTTTGAGCTGGGGGGGAACACTCTCTCGTTGGTGGCGGTACTGGTCCAGGGCCCCTCATGTTACAACGGTGTGTCTGACGTTGGGTGCACACCACCACCGCCAGAGACACTTCATTGTACTATGAGGGACCCTGTGCCAGTGCCGTCGCTGAAAAGTGGGCACACCCACCTCTTCAGACAAACAGCACTCTCATGGGTGCTTGTGCCAAGTGGTGGCTTACCATGGCCCCATGGGGGGAGTCGGCCCATTTAGGAGGTTTAAAAATGTCATATGCTGGACATACAGCAGCTGCAAATTGAGAAATTGGAACAGTCAGTAAGACCAGTCCAAAAGCAAGAACTTTTTACAGGAAAGCTAGGTGTCAGCCGGGAAAGGTGGGGCAAAATAATTAGAAATCCATGATTGGTTCATTTTAATGAAGGTTAGATCACCAACATTTTGGGTAGCCAGATGAGTCCTTTTTTCAGTCAGTATTGAACCAGCAGCACTTTATACTCTTTCTGATAGCACACTAGCTGCTGGACAAGCAAGCTCCTGCAATGCATATTCTGCCAATTCAGGCCAGGTGTCTATTTTGCATGCCCAGTAATCAAATGGGAATGATGGGTGAGGGAGAACATCGATAAGGGAGGAAAAATAGTTTGTAACCATACTGGACAAATGTTGTCTCCTGTCACTTTGAAATGATGCTGCAGTACCTGTCCTGTCTGCGGTCATTGCGAAATCACTCCACAACCTGGTCAGAAAACACCTCTGTCCAACGCCACTTCTGATTTAATCTTTAATCTTTATTTTTTATATAGCGCTAACATATTCCACAGCACTTTACAGTTTTGCACACATTATCATCACTGTCCCCAATGGGGCTCACAATCTAGAATCCCTGTCAGTATGTCTTTGGAATGTGGGAGGAAACCGGAGTGCCCGGAGAAAACCCACGCAAACACGGAGAGAACATACAAACTCTTTGCAGATGTTGTCCTTGGGTGGGATTAGAACCCAGGACCCCAGCGCTGCAAGGCTGCAGTGCTAACCACTGCGCTACCGTGCTGCACCTCTAACACCTCTGCCATGTTGCCCCCTGCAGCTCGTGTGAGAACCATCACCGCCGCTGTGTGCTGGGAATGCCTGAACCAAACGGTCAACAAGAGTTGCTTGTTTTGTTGCCAATATTTGTTCAAGGTTCTCATGTGGCATGATATTTTGCAATTTCCCTTTATAGCGTGGATCCAGGAGGCAGGCCAACCAGTAAACGTCATTGGTCATCATTTTTATAATACGGGGGTCCCTTTTTAGGGTATGCAAGGCATAATCCGCCATGTGGGCCAATGTTCCAGTTGTCAATTCATTGCTTGTGCTGGGTTGAGGAGCACTTTCTGGCAAATCAACGTCACTTGTCTCCCTCAAAAACCCTGAACCTGTCCTTGCAACGCCACCAGTTTCTATTGCCCCCTGAGAAGCTTCCTCATCAAAAAAGTATTCATCCCCATCATCCTCCTCGTCCTCCTCCTCTTCGCCCGCCACCTCGTCCAGTAGAGTTCCCTGAGCAGACAATGGCTGACTGTCATCAAGGCTTCCCTCTTCCTCGGCTGCAGACGCCTGCTCCTTTATGTGCGTCAAACTTTGCATCAGCAGACGCATTAGGGGGATGCTCATGCTTATAATGGCATCATCTGCACTAACCAGGCTTGTGCATTCCTCAAAACACTGAAGGACTTGACACAGGTCTTGTAGCTCCGACCACTGCACACCTGACAACTCCATGTCTGCCATCCAACTGCCTGCCCGTGTATGTGTATCCTCCCACAAATACATAACAGCACGCCTCTGTTCGCACAGCCTCTGAAGCATGTGCAGTGTGGAGTTCCACCTTGTTGCAACGTCGATGATTAGGCGGTGCTGGGGAAGCTTCAAAGATCGCTGATGGTTCTGCATATGGCTGGATTGTACGGGTAAATGGCAGATTTGCGAGCAAAGTCTGCGCACCTTCAGGAGCAGGTTGGGTAACCCCGGATAACTTTTCAGGAAGCACTGCACCACCAGGTTCAAGGTGTGAGCCAGGCAAGGAATGTGATTCAGTTGTGAAAGGGCTATGGCAGCCATAAAATTCCTTCCGTTATCACTGACTACCTTGCCTGCCTCAAGATGTACACTGCCCAGCCATGACTGAGTTTCTTGCTGCAAGAACTCGGACAGAACTTCCGTGATGTGTCTGTTGTCGCCCAAACACTTCATTTCCGACACAGTCTGCTGACGCTTGCCACTCGCTGTTCCATAATGGGACACCTCAGGTGCAACAGTGGCAGCTGCGGATGGAGAGGTCGTGCAACTGCGGTCTGTTGGCGAGCTCTCGCTTCTGCTGGAGGACGAAGAGGAGGAGGAGGGGGGGCAACGCCTACAGCCAACTGTTTCCTACACCATGGACTAGGCAGAACTGTCCCAATCTGACTGTCCCCTGTGGACCCTTCATCCACCACATTAACCCAGTGTGCCGTGATGGACACGTAACGTCCTTGGCCATGCCTACTGGTCCATGCATCTGTTGTGAGGTGCACCTTTCTACTGACAGATTGCCGGAGTGCATGGACAATGTGGTCTTTTACATGCTGGTGGAGGGCTGGGATGGCTTTTCTCGCAAAGAAGTGTCGACTGGGTAGGTCGTAGCGTGGTACAGTGTAGGCAATCAGGGCTTTGAAAGCTTTGCTTTCAACTAACCGGTAGGGCATCATCTCTAACGAGTAGTGTTGAGCGATACCGTCCGATACTTGAAAGTATCGGTATCGGATAGTATCGGCCGATACCCGAAAAATATCGGATATCGCCGATACCGATATCCGATACCAATACAAGTCAATGGGACATCAAGTATCGGAAGGTATTCTCATGGTTCCCAGGGTCTGAAGGAGAGGAAACTCTCCTTCAGGCCCTGGGATCCATAGGGATGTGTAAAATAAAGAATTAAAATAAAAAATATTGATATATTTACCTCTCCGGCGGCCCCTGAACTCAGCGCGGGTAACCGGCAGGCTTCTTTGTTCAAAATCAGCGCTTTTAGGACCTGAGAATCACGTCCCGGCTTCTGATTGGTCGAGGGCCGCCCATGTGACCGCCACGCGACCAATCACAAGCCGCGACGTCACCGCAAGCTATTAACGCGCTCATTTTTAAAAATGAGCGCGTTAATGACTTTCAAAGACGTAGCGGCTTGTGATTGGTCGCGTGGCCGCGACCAATCACAAGCCGCTACGTCTTTGAAAGTCATTAACGCGCTCATTTTTAAAAATGAGCGCGTTAATAGCTTGCAGTGAAGTCGCGGCTTGTGATTGGTCGCGGCCACGCGACCAATCACAAGCCGCTACGTCTTTGAAAGCCATTAACGCGCTCATTTTTAAAAATGAGCGCGTTAATAGCTTGCGGTGATGTCGCGGCTTGTGATTGGTCGCGTGGCCGCGACCAATCACAAGCCGCTACGTCTTTGAAAGTCATTAACGCGTTCATTTTTCAAAAATGAGCGCGTTAATAGCTTGCGGTGACGTCGCGGCTTGTGATTGGTCGCGTGGCGGTCACATGGGCGGCCCACGACCAATCAGAAGCCGGGACGTGATTCTCAGGTCCTAAAAGCGCTGATTTTGAACAACGAAGCCTGCCGGTTACCCGCGCTGAGTCCAGGGGCCGCCGGAGAGGTAAATATATCAATATTTTTTATTTTAATTCTTTATTTTACACATCTCTATGTATCCGATACCGATACCCGATACCACAAAAGTATCGGATCTCGGTATCGGAATTCCGATACCGCAAGTATCGGCCGATACCCGATACTTGCGGTATCGGAATGCTCAACACTACTAACGAGATTAGTCTAGCAATGTGGGCGTTCAAACCCTGTGTACGTGCATGAGAGGATGAGTACATCCTTTTCCTAAGGAGAGTCTCTTTTAGGGTGAGCTGGACTGGAGTGCTGCATATGGTGGAACTAGCGGGGGTGATGGTGGACATGGCAGACTGAGAGAGGGTTGGTGATGATGGTATTCTTGCAGTTGGCTTACATACAGTGTTTCCTACCATGAACCTGGTGATTCCCTGACTGCTTTGGCCTTGCGATGAAACCTCCACATTTGCTGCAGGTGGTGTGGTAAACGGTGGGCTTACAGTGAGGGAAGGAATGTAACTTGTATTTAGATTTTTCACATTCTGACCTCTTGGGGAGTGTGATGCCATGCCTGGAGACAGGAGGGATCCATTTGGCAGGTAATCTTACATGCAAAACTTTCTGATTCCACTCCAGAAAAGGGAGCTCTAAACCCGGGTTAAGGGGAACTTCCCTATATACATCCTGGTCTGGAGGAGGAGTTAGTCAGTTGGTAGCAGACAGTGAAGGGGCACCTAAGGACCTAAGAGCTAGAGGAGGGCTGCAACTGGGCCCCTCTAAGCGGAGCGCAGAAAGCGGGCACTGGGAGCCTGAGGCTATGTGGAACTGCCAGTCCCACAGTAGAACCAGAGGGCTGGAAGCTAAAAGTGACTTACCTACATATCTGAGGTACAGAAACATCCAGAGCCCTGAGTCTCCGTGTATAGAGACCCCAAGTGAACGACTCAAGTTGCTTACCATGCTGGGACTATTCCAGGACAGAGAGTAACCGAGGACCTTGTCAGGACACTACAGGCAGCAAGGAACTAGTAATTAGTAGGGTTGAGCGACTTTTCTTTTTATAGGATCGGGTCGGGTTTCACGAAACCCGACTTTTTCAAAAGTCGGGTCGAGTGAAATCGGCCGATCCGATAGAAAAGTCGGGGTCGGGGTCGGCCGAAACACGAAACCCAATGCAGTGCATTGGGTTTCTAATGGTTCCCAGGGTCTGAAGGAGAGGAAACTCTCCTTCAGGCCCTGGGATCCATATTTAAGTGTAAAATAAAGAATCAAAATAAAAAATATTGATATACTTACCCTCGGATGCGCCCTGGTTCTCACCGGCAGCCTTCCTTCCTAAGAATGAGCGCCTGAAGGACCTTCGATGACGTCGCGGCTTGTGATTGGTCGCGTGAGCGGTCACATGGGCGTCACGCGACCAATCACAAGCCGCAACGTTATCTAAGGTCCTTCAGGCGCTGATTCTTAGGAAGGAAGGCTGCGGGTTAGAACCAGGGCGCATCCGAGGGTGAGTATATACCAATTAGGAATATACTCACCCTCGGACGCTCCCTCGGACGCTTCCTTCCTAAGAATTAGCACCTGAAGGACCTTAGATGACGTCGCGGCTTGTGATTGGTCGCGTGACCGCCCATGTGACCGCTCACGCGACCAATCACAAGCCACGATGTCATCGAAGGCCCTTCAGGTGCTCATTCTTAGGAAGGAAGGCTGCCGGTGAGAACCAGGGCGCGTCCGAGGGTGAGTATATCAATATTTTTTCATTTTTATTCTTTATTTTACACATAAATATGAATTCCGATACCGATTCCCGATATCTTAAACATATCGGAACTCGGTATCGGAATTCCGATTCCAGATCAGAAGATCGCCGACCTCATGGCCGACCCCACACAGGGGTCGGGTCGGGTTTCATGAAACCCGACTTTGCCAAAAGTCGGCGACTTCTGAATCTGGCCGACCCATTTCGCTCAACCCTAGTAATTAACGCAAAGCGGAAGGCTCCCAAACTGACCAGGCAAATGGATTTCCTCTTGTCTTCAGGCTGCCTGGACTCCATCAACACCTCTTGCCAGTACCCTGGACTGAGGCTGTACAACATCAGCAAAACCAGCTAAAGACTGCAACCCTGTGTCCTCCATTTATTTTCTGGCAATCATCATCCCTTCCAAACACACCGGGAGCTTTGGGGACCCCGCTTCTCCTTTGGGAAGCGTAACCATCTTTGCTGCAGTAACATCACCCCAGAGGACACCTTTAAGCAGCGTCGGTCCCCTCTGATCGAGAACCATAGGTGGCGTCACGAATACAACCTTTATTCCTACAACTCCCTTAAAAGACCTTTCCCCTTTTACTTGGGAGTCCTGGGCCACGGACCGGGTCGATGCCACCATGACAACCCCTTTAATTGCAAACAGACTCGGTACCGAGTACCCCCATGCCCTGGTGGGCAACTAAAAACCGTAAAGCAAACTTTGCCATGAAGGGTCCTTTACACTAAACAAGTTATTCCGAATATTTAAAAAAATTGTCATCATTTCAGGTAAATTTTAAAGAAATAAGGAAAAACAGCAACTTAATTCTCTCCTCATAACTCACCTCAAAATCTCTATCTTCTAGCCAAATCCCCCACTGACTCACATTCTCTCTCCGATGCTGGTCTTTTTGCTAGTTAGGCCTTGATTATGATTGATAAGGATTCCGTGGGGCGACTCACATCATCATGATGCCTGTGATCTTGTCAGTATGAGAAGCACCAAGAGTGAAGAAGACTGAAAATAGAAGAGAACACTGAAACTGTAAGGCCAGCATCACACTAGAGAGTTTTACGGATGTATAAGAGGCGCAAAAACTGTCGCTGCTTCCTGTTCTGGCCGCATCTTCTCCTGTATGCGGTCACGTAGGGCCGCCGATTACAGTAATGAATATGCGGCTCCACCCCTATGGGAGGTGGAGCCGCATATTCATTACTGTAAATGAGCGGCCCCACGTGACCGCATACAGGAGAAGATGCGGCCAGAACAGGAAGCAGCGACAGCCAACGATGGAGCTTGGTGAGTATTTTCAGAACGGGGGGGGGGGGGGGCGCACAGGGGGTGGGGTAGCGCACAGGGGGTGGGAGGGCGGGGGCACATAGATCTTTATTTTAAACACTATTATTCATATCTTCTCTACAGCAAACGCTGCTGCAGGGAAGATATGAATCGCGGCTTCAGTGGGGGGGACAGCGCTTAATGTAGCGCTGTCTCCTGCACGGCACACGGACGGTACGTGTTTTACACGGACCCATTGACTTTAATGGGTCCATGTAATACGTGCGCTCCCACGAACACTGACATGTCTCCGTGTTTGGCACACGGAGACACGGTCCGCAAAAAATCAATGACATCTGCACAGATGCATTGATTTTTATGTGTCTACGTGTGTCAGTGGCTCCGGTACGTGAGGAAACTGTCACCTCACGTACCGGAGACACTGACGTGTGAAACTGGCCTACTGCAGTATCTCTCATAAACAAGCAAGGTACTCAATCATGCCATATAAAGCAGGTAAATTATACAGCGCTGACCCTCGATAGTCGACGCTGAACAATAACTCTACAAAATGCTAATGGGGATGCCCCTCACCGGAGTCATGTCCCACAGTGCACAGCTCATATAACACATATTTAAATACATAAACAATAATACTCACTAGGAATGGTAGAGCATGTTGGCTCCCAACGCGTATCGCTACTCCAGGTAGCTTCGTCAGGTTGCTATATAGGTTGTGTGTGCACTCTATTTGCGCTGCTTTTCTCTTCTCTTTTTTCATGTACAGTAAAATCACACTGACAGGTTAGAATAGAATAGCTAAAATAAATGTCTACACATAGAATAGGTATAGGTATATATATTTATATATATATATATATATATATATATATATGTATCATTGAGGCATATATATATATATATATGTATATTTACTTATATTTCATATAGCGCTAGATAGCAGAAAAGCCAGTAATTCAATTGCCGGCTTTTGCTATTTCATTCCCAAACCCGACAGGATATGAGACATGGATTACATACAGTAAACCATCTCATATCCCTTTTTTTTTTGCATATTCCACACTACTAATGTTAGAAGTGTCTGTGTGTAAAATTTTATGGCTCTAGCTGTTAAAATAAAGGGTTAAATCACGGAAAAAAATTGGCGTGGGCTCTGGCGCAATTTTCTCCGCCATAGTGGGAAAGCCAGTGACTGAGGGTAGATATTAATATCCTAGAGAGGGACCAGCAGAGGGCGCAGCACCGCAAGTATACAATGCTACATTCCCCTGCATTTCATTCATTCCCAAGTTTTTACTGGCAGGGGCAACAGCTGCATTAGCAGGCTCCTGCTTGTAAAATTATTTAACCCCTTCAGATGGATTTACAGCGTGGGACATGACTGGTCGCCGGAGAGATATGGGATATTGTTGTTTTTTATTTTAACTTTGTTTCAGGTGACAAGGGTCTTCAATTGGATTGAGCGTATAATAAATATATTACAACACTATGTGCACTTATTTCATTAAAATACTTTTTTCCAAATGTGTGTTTTTTTTAACACTTTATCCATATTGGATTAATAATGGATACGTGTCTTATTGACACCTCTCCATTATTAAACAGGCTTAATGTCACCTTACAATGGCAAGGTGACATTAACCCTTTATTACCCCATATCCCACTGCTACATGGGAGTGGGAAGAGAGTGGCTAAGTGTCAGAGAATAGGCGCATCTTACAGATGTGCCTTTTCTGGGGAGGGCAGATGTTTTTAGTCGGGGGGCTAATTTCACGAATATTTGAGCCCATGGATCCATTCTATGTCCATTTTGCAAGCTGGCGAGAAAATCTCGCCATACGGATGCCATACGGATGACACACGGATAATTTTTGGAGAAAAAAATCGCATCCTCGCATTGAATACGGATCAGTGTTCAGGAGCTTTTCTGCGTATTATGGCCGTAAAAAAATGGACCGTATTTCCCTACGCTAAGTGTGACGCCGGCCTAAGGAGGATGCGAGCCAGAGTAGGGAGTGAGTGATATTTTTTTTCATTTTTAACTCCTCAGTTTATTTTCAAAAGTAGTGTTCTCCTTCCAAAAATGGTTTTATGGGCATATGAAAAAGATTGAAAACCCCATTTTGTATCTGATTGAACTGGGAAGTTGGCAAAGTGAGGTTTCTGGCCAGGGTCATAATGGTTGTAATATAGCATTACAATGGCAGAATCGCCTCTATTACCGGGGCCGACAATTTCACAAATCGTGTTCTCCTGACTTCCATTCCCCTTCTACGTTATAATCAATGTTAAAATACAGCCATATGTTTCCAAAGCCTTTTGGATATACAGAAGATGATGGAGAATTAATGTCATTGCAGCTCTTGGAATTGCTAATTTCTTCCTAGCTCAGGCCAAACATTAGAAACACTTGCTGAGTAAACAGCTAAGGAATAGTAAATTGAGATATTGACTATAAAGTTAATCTGACATACTGCAAAGTAAGACAAGTCCTAAGTACGTAAATAGTAGACTTAAAATTGTCATTGAGGAGTTTACAATTTTGTCAGTTTGCAGATTTACAGCTCACGTAATTATATAACTCATTAAGAACTTTTTTTGCTTGCAGTACCTAAATTGGCCACATTGTGTACTGTTACGAGAAAACTTGCGCAAGTGCAACTGGAAGCAAAAAGTTATTTATTTATGCTCAAGTCACACAACAATACTATTGCCTCCAAGTGGTGAAACAGGTGATGCATTGTAAAATAGAAATAAACCTAGGCATGATTACTAAATATGTTAAAATGTGAAAAAACAGTAGAATGATGCATTAATGTGCTCACTGTGGAATTTAAAGATGTTAAATACAATTAAGGTTTGTAATTGTGCCATAACACTTATTATTTTTTTTCTGCAAATGTATGTGAACTGTAATATCTCTGTAAGTCTTTTTATTTCCGGTTCTGTGAAATTGAAAAAAAAAATTATTAAAATGGTACTGTTGAAGCAATTAAAATAATAAATGTAAAGAATTGAGAAGGTATCATACCTCAAGGGCCAGCATTAGCAAAAATACCCAGGCGTGATTTCCTGCAAGTTAGGCCGGGATCACACATACGCGAGATACGGCCGAGTCTCGCAGGTGAAAACCCAGCTATGGCGCCTGCACTCTGGAGCGGAGCGTGCAGCCACTCAGCAATACATGGAGCTGCACGCTCCCCTCTGAAGTGCCAGCGCCAGAGCTTGGTTTTCACCTGCGAGACTCGGCCGTATCTCGCGTATGTGTGATTCCGGCCTAATAGGGAGTAGGCAGCAGACAGATGAGAGGGCAGGAGCCACCTAGTGTCTACAATAAGCTTGCGTGAAGGAATGTAGGGTATAGTCCACACTCAAGGTTAGAAAGAGATATGAAGGTGCCAGAATGTGCGTGCGTGAAAGTGACGTACCTATGTGACAATAATCTTTATTTTTTATATAGCGCTAACATATTCCGCAGCGCTTTACAGTTTTGCACACATTATCATCACTGTCCCCGATGGGGCTCATAATCTAAATTCCCTATCTGTATGTCTTTGGAATGTGGGGGGAAACCGAATAACCTGGAGGAAACCCACGCAAACACAGGGAGAACATACAAACTCCTTGCAGATGTTGTCCAGGGAGAGATTTGAACCCAGGACTCCAGCGCTGCAAGACTGCAGTGCTAACCACTGAGCCACCGTGATGTCTTTGGTGTAAGGAGACTAGCCCACCTGTATGGATCAGAGATGGAAATACCACATATTTGTGAGAGAGGAAAAATGACAGCGGAATGAAGATGAGTAGTTTTTACCTGAAGAGAGACATGAGGTTTGCTATTTGAAGCGAGACGGTCTGAAAGGTGAAGACGGTGCCACCTGTGTGAGATGAGGATGTGACCCACCCAGAGAGGCCTAGCAGAAGAGACCAGTAATGAGAATACATTGCTGCAAGACCTAAACTGAGGTGTGTCTGTGACCCTGGGCAGTGTAGGACTACAGTCACACTGTCTTCACCGTGTCAGAAGTTAGTCCAAGGAAGGCAGAGGACCTGATAAGAAGAATGTCCTACTGTTGAATGAGACCGGTAAACGTGAAGAAACAGGTGAAGTAACCAAAGATGTATTGTTTGCCTTGTTTTCTCTCCATCAGTAAAAGTACTGTTTGTATTATAGACTGTGTCGCTACTATCAGAGGCTGTGTGACAGATTTTGGAGGGGCTCCAATCTTCACCCTTTAATCCCTGTACAGGGATCTGGCCTTACAATTGTGTCCCCTGGATTATTTCCATGGATGGGCTGATGACGGAAGAAGAGAACGAGAGGCAGGTAGGGTCGCCAAGCAGGGTCAAAGCCAAGTGGTCACTATGGGAACAGAATCTTAAAACAAAAGGATGATTAAAAATCATGCTGAGGTCAATGATCAAAACAAGCAAACAAGGGCACATCAGTATAAATCTGGACAGCAATGCTATTGACTAGCAGTGGGAGTCAAAGCTTCAAGGGTTAAAATAGCTGACTATCCCCCACTAGAGTTGAGCGACCTTGACCTTTTTAGAGTCGAGCCGGGTTTCGCGAAACCCGACTATCTCAAAAGTCGGGTCGAGTGAAATCGGCCGATTATGACGTAAAGTCGGGATCGACCGAAACACGAAACCCAATGCAAGTCAATGGGGCAGCATAGTCGGCAGTAAGTGGGGGCCAGGAAAACACCTAGAGTGCTCATTTTAATGTCAAAACCATCCATTCTTCTTAATGAAGCTTGTCAAGCGTAATTTACCTTATAATAATTGGAAGGCATTTGAAATTGGGGGTCATTTGGCTAAAGTTGTGGTGGGTAGGGCTGGTTCAAGTAATTAGCGGCCCAGGAAATCTGGACCACGTCACGGCAGTGGAGCAGGGAGAGGTAAGTATTTCAACTTTGCAAGTGCTGTGAACCTGAGCAAGCAGGGGGGGCCCACTCGTTGGCATTGGCACTGGCACAGGGCCCCTCAAAGTACAGCGGTGTGTTTGCACGGCGGGGGCGCCTCCCACCGGCAGCAACACTTTTGCGTACTATGAGAGGCCCTGTGCCAGTGACGTCGCCAACTAGTATTCCTCCCCCCACCTGATGAAGGAACCTGCACTTTCATCTGCACCTTCCTCTTTGTCCCCGTGTAAGGTGGTATGGTATGCGGGAAGAGCAACCTGACTTTCAGCAGGGTCACAATGTTGTTGTGTAGCGTGCACGGGGAATGTTGTGTTATGGGTCAATGTACCAGCAGACTCATCTATCACTGGCTGGGCAATGGGCAGGATGAGGAGGAAACACAGATATAGGCCCAAAGAATAAAGTTGGCTAAATGCAGTTCAAAATTGGTAACACAGGAATAACCAGGGGGCATTGCAGTGGAGGACAACTGGAATGAGAGGCTGACACAGAGAGTAGGCCCAAATCAGTAAGTAGTCGAAATGCAGTTCAAAATTGGCAACCGTCGTAAACAGGCGGCACAGCTTTGTTCAGTGGAGGAGAACAGCAAGGAGTGGCAGACACCGATAGTAGGCCCCAACCCAACTAGTAGGCCAAATGCAGTCTAACATTAACAACTACTTAACAAGAGCCTGAAAATGGAATTTCAGGACAGGAAACCAGGAGAACAGCAAGGAGCGGCAGACACTGTTAGTAGGCCCCAAACCAACTAGTACGCCAAATGCAGTTGTTCCATTTAACCACAATTTAACGAGAGCCTGAAGATAGAAGCTCAGGAAAGGCAACCTGGAGAACACCTTGGAGTGGAACACACCATCTCTCTCCACCCCATACCCATTTTGTAGGCCTAATGCAGTGTAGTTTTCTACAACTACTAAACGAGAGTCGGAAGACCGAAGCAATGGCAAGGAAACCTGGGGAACACCTTGGAGTGTAACACACCATCTCTCTCCACCCGATACCCATTTTGTAGGCCTAATGCAGTGTAGTTTTCTACAACTACTAAACGAGAGTCGGAAGATCGAAGCAATGGCGAGGAAACCTGGAGAACACCTTGGAGTGTAACACACCATCTCTCTCCACCCCATAGCCAATTTGGAGGCCTAATGCAGTGTAGTTTCCAACAACTACTAAACGAGAGCATTAAGATCGAAGCTCTGGAAAGGCAACCTGGAGAACACCTTGGAGTGTAACACACCATCTCTCTCCACCCGATACCCATTTTGTAGGCCTAATGCAGTGTAGTTTTCTACAACTACTGAACGAGAGTCGGAAGACCGAAGCAATGGCAAGGAAACCTGGGGAACACCTTGGAGTGTAACACACCATCTCTCTCCACCCGATACCCATTTTGTAGGCCTAATGCAGTGTAGTTTTCTACAACTACTAAACGAGAGTCTGAAGACCGAAGCAATGGCAAGGAAACCTGGGGAACACCTTGGAGTGTAACACACCATCTCTCTCCACCCGATACCCATTTTGTAGGCCTAATGCAGTGTAGTTTTCTACAACTACTAAACGAGAGTCGGAAGACCGAAGCAATGGCAAGGAAACCTGGGGAACACCTTGGAGTGTAACACACCATCTCTCTCCACCCGATACCCATTTTGTAGGCCTAATGCAGTGTAGTTTTCTACAACTACTAAACGAGAGTCTGAAGACCGAAGCAATGGCAAGGAAACCTGGGGAACACCTTGGAGTGTAACACACCATCTCTCTCCACCGGATACCCATTTTGTAGGCCTAATGCAGTGTAGTTTTCTATAACTACTAAACGAGAGTCGGAAGACCGAAGCAATGGCAAGGAAACCTGGGGAACACCTTGGAGTGTAACACACCATCTCTCTCCACCCGATACCCATTTTGTAGGCCTAATGCAGTGTAGTTTTGTACAACTACTAAACGAGAGTCGGAAGACCGAAGCAATGGCAAGGAAACCTGGGGAACACCTTGGAGTGTAACACACCATCTCTCTCCACCCGATACCCATTTTGTAGGCCTAATGCAGTGTAGTTTTCTACAACTACTAAGCGAGAGTCTGAAGACCGAAGCAATGGCAAGGAAACCTGGTGAACACCTTGGAGTGTAACACACCATCTCTCTCCACCCGATACCATTTTGTAGGCCTAATGCAGTGTAGTTTTCTACAACTACTAAACGAGAGTCGGAAGACCGAAGCAATGGCAAGGAAACCTGGGGAACACCTTGGAGTGCAACACACCATCTCTCTCCACCTGATACCCATTTTGTAGGCCTAATGCAGTGTAGTTTTCTACAACTACTAAACGAGAGTCGGAAGACCGAAGCAATGGCAAGGATACCTGGGGAACACCTTGGAGTGTAACACACCATCTCTCTCCACCCGATACCCATTTTGTAGGCCTAATGCAGTGTAGTTTTCTACAACTACTAAACGAGAGTCGGAAGGCTGAAGCAATGGCAAGGAAACCTGGGGAACACCTTGGAGTGTAACACACCATCTCTCTCCACCCGATACCCATTTTGTAGGCCTAATGCAGTGTAGTTTTCTACAACTACTAAACGAGAATCGGAAGACCGAAGCAATGGCAAGGAAACCTGGGGAACACCTTGGAGTGTAACACACCATCTCTCTCCACCCGATACCCATTTTGTAGGCCTAATGCAGTGTAGTTTTGTACAACTACTAAACGAGAGTCGGAAGACCGAAGCAATGGCAAGGAAACCTGGGGAACACCTTGGAGTGTAACACACCATCTCTCTCCACCTGATACCCATTTTGTAGGCCTAATGCAGTGTAGTTTTCTACAACTACTAAACGAGAGTCGGAAGATCGAAGCAATGGCAAGGAAACCTGGGGAACACCTTGGAGTGTAACACACCATCTCTCTCCACCCGATACCCATTTTGTAGGCCTAATGCAGTGTAGTTTTCTACAACTACTAAACGAGAGTCGGAAGACCGAAGCAATGGCAAGGAAACCTGGGGAACACCTTGGAGTGTAACACACCATCTCTCTCCACCCGATACCCATTTTGTAGGCCTAATGCAGTGTAGTTTTCTACAACTACTAAACGAGAGTCGGAAGACCGAAGCAATGGCAAGGAAACCTGGGGAACACCTTGGAGTGTAACACACCATCTCTCTCCACCCGATACCCATTTTGTAGGCCTAATGCAGTGTAGTTTTCTACAACTACTAAACGAGAGTCTGAAGACCGAAGCAATGGCAAGGAAACCTGGTGAAAACCTTGGAGTGTAACACACCATCTCTCTCCACCCGATACCCATTTTGTAGGCCTAATGCAGTGTAGTTTTCTACAACTACTAAACGAGAGTCGGAAGACCGAAGCAATGGCAAGGAAACCTGGGGAACACCTTGGAGTGTAACACACCATCTCTCTCCACCCGATACCCATTTTGTAGGCCTAATGCAGTGTAGTTTTCTACAACTACTAAACGAGAGTCGGAAGACCGAAGCAATGGCAAGGAAACCTGGGGAACACCTTGGAGTGTAACACACCATCTCTCTCCACCCGATACCCATTTTGTAGGCCTAATGCAGTGTAGTTTTCTACAACTACTAAACGAGAGTCTGAAGACCGAAGCAATGGCAAGGAAACCTGGTAAACACCTTGGAGTGTAACACACCATCTCTCTCCACCCGATACCCATTTTGTAGGCCTAATGCAGTGTAGTTTTCTACAACTACTAAACGAGAGTCGGAAGACCGAAGCAATGGCAAGGAAACCTGGGGAACACCTTGGAGTGTAACACACCATCTCTCTCCACCCGATACCCATTTTGTAGGCCTAATGCAGTGTAGTTTTGTACAACTACTAAACGAGAGTCGGAAGACTGAAGCAATGGCAAGGAAACCTGGGGAACACCTTGGAGTGTAACACACCATCTCTCTCCACCCGATACCCATTTTGTAGGCCTAATGCAGTGTAGTTTTCTACAACTACTAAACGAGAGTCTGAAGACCGAAGCAATGGCAAGGAAACCTGGGGAACACCTTGGAGTGTAACACACCATCTCTCTCCACCCGATACCCATTTTGTAGGCCTAATGCAGTGTAGTTTTCTACAACTACTAAACGAGAGTCGGAAGACCGAAGCAATGGCAGGGAAACCTGGGGAACACCTTGGAGTGTAACACACCATCTCTCTCCACCCGATACCCATTTTGTAGGCCTAATGCAGTGTAGTTTTCTACAACTACTAAACGAGAGTCGGAAGACCGAAGCAATGGCAAGGAAACCTGGGGAACACCTTGGAGTGTAACACACCATCTCTCTCCACCCGATACCCATTTTGTAGGCCTAATGCAGTGTAGTTTTGTACAACTACTAAACGAGAGTCGGAAGACCGAAGCAATGGCAAGGAAACCTGGGGAACACCTTGGAGTGTAACACACCATCTCTCTCCACCCGATACCCATTTTGTAGGCCTAATGCAGTGTAGTTTTCTACAACTACTAAACGAGAGTCTGAAGACCGAAGCAATGGCAAGGAAACCTGGGGAACACCTTGGAGTGTAACACACCGTCTCTCTCCACCCGATACCCATTTTGTAGGCCGAATGCAGTGTAGTTTTCTACAACTACTAAACGAGAGTCGGAAGACCGAAGCAATGGCAAGGAAACCTGGGGAACACCTTGGAGTGTAACACACCATCTCTCTCCACCCGATACCCATTTTGTAGGCCTAATGCAGTGTAGTTTTCTACAACTACTAAACGAGAGTCGGAAGACCGAAGCAATGGCAAGGAAACCTGGGGAACACCTTGGAGTGTAACACACCATCTCTCTCCACCCGATACCCATTTTGTAGGCCTAATGCAGTGTAGTTTTCTACAACTACTAAGCGAAAGTCTGAAGACCGAAGCAATGGCAAGGAAACCTGGTGAACACCTTGGAGTGTAACACACCATCTCTCTCCACCCCATAGCCAATTTGGAGGCCTAATGCAGTGTAGTTTCCAACAACTACTAAACGAGAGCATTAAGATCGAAGCTCTGGAAAGGCAACCTGGAGAACACCTTGGAGTGTAACACACCATCTCTCTCCACCCGATACCCATTTTGTAGGCCTAATGCAGTGTAGTTTTCTACAACTACTGAACGAGAGTCGGAAGACCGAAGCAATGGCAAGGAAACCTGGGGAACACCTTGGAGTGTAACACACCATCTCTCTCCACCCGATACCCATTTTGTAGGCCTAATGCAGTGTAGTTTTCTACAACTACTAAACGAGAGTCGGAAGACCGAAGCAATGGCAAGGAAACCTGGGGAACACCTTGGAGTGTAACACACCATCTCTCTCCACCCGATACCCATTTTGTAGGCCTAATGCAGTGTAGTTTTCTACAACTACTGAATGAGAGTCGGAAGACCGAAGCAATGGCAAGGAAACCTGGGGAACACCTTGGAGTGTAACACACCATCTCTCTCCACCCGATACCCATTTTGTAGGCCTAATGCAGTGTAGTTTTCTACAACTACTAAACGAGAGTCGGAAGACCGAAGCAATGGCAAGGAAACCTGGGGAACACCTTGGAGTGTAACACACCATCTCTCTCCACCCGATACCCATTTTGTAGGCCTAATGCAGTGTAGTTTTCTACAACTACTAAACGAGATTTGGAAGACCGAAGCAATGGCAAGGAAACCTGGGGAACACCTTGGAGTGTAACACACCATCTCTCTCCACCCGATACCCATTTTGTAGGCCTAATGCAGTGTAGTTTTCTACAACTACTAAACGAGAGTCTGAAGACCGAAGCAATGGCAAGGAAACCTGGGGAACACCTTGGAGTGTAACACACCATCTCTCTCCACCCGATACCCATTTTGTAGGCCTAATGCAGTGTAGTTTTCTACAACTACTAAACGAGAGTCGGAAGACCGAAGCAATGGCAAGGAAACCTGGGGAACACCTTGGAGTGTAACACACCATCTCTCTCCACCCGATACCCATTTTGTAGGCCTAATGCAGTGTAGTTTTCTACAACTACTAAACGAGAGTCTGAAGACCGAAGCAATGGCAAGGAAACCTGGGGAACACCTTGGAGTGTAACACACCATCTCTCTCCACCGGATACCCATTTTGTAGGCCTAATGCAGTGTAGTTTTCTATAACTACTAAACGAGAGTCGGAAGACCGAAGCAATGGCAAGGAAACCTGGGGAACACCTTGGAGTGTAACACACCATCTCTCTCCACCCGATACCCATTTTGTAGGCCTAATGCAGTGTAGTTTTGTACAACTACTAAACGAGAGTCGGAAGACCGAAGCAATGGCAAGGAAACCTGGGGAACACCTTGGAGTGTAACACACCATCTCTCTCCACCCGATACCCATTTTGTAGGCCTAATGCAGTGTAGTTTTCTACAACTACTAAGCGAGAGTCTGAAGACCGAAGCAATGGCAAGGAAACCTGGTGAACACCTTGGAGTGTAACACACCATCTCTCTCCACCCGATACCATTTTGTAGGCCTAATGCAGTGTAGTTTTCTACAACTACTAAACGAGAGTCGGAAGACCGAAGCAATGGCAAGGAAACCTGGGGAACACCTTGGAGTGCAACACACCATCTCTCTCCACCTGATACCCATTTTGTAGGCCTAATGCAGTGTAGTTTTCTACAACTACTAAACGAGAGTCGGAAGACCGAAGCAATGGCAAGGAAACCTGGGGAACACCTTGGAGTGTAACACACCATCTCTCTCCACCCGATACCCATTTTGTAGGCCTAATGCAGTGTAGTTTTCTACAACTACTAAACGAGAGTCGGAAGGCCGAAGCAATGGCAAGGAAACCTGGGGAACACCTTGGAGTGTAACACACCATCTCTCTCCACCCGATACCCATTTTGTAGGCCTAATGCAGTGTAGTTTTCTACAACTACTAAACGAGAATCGGAAGACCGAAGCAATGGCAAGGAAACCTGGGGAACACCTTGGAGTGTAACACACCATCTCTCTCCACCCGATACCCATTTTGTAGGCCTAATGCAGTGTAGTTTTGTACAACTACTAAACGAGAGTCGGAAGACCGAAGCAATGGCAAGGAAACCTGGGGAACACCTTGGAGTGTAACACACCATCTCTCTCCACCTGATACCCATTTTGTAGGCCTAATGCAGTGTAGTTTTCTACAACTACTAAACGAGAGTCGGAAGATCGAAGCAATGGCAAGGAAACCTGGGGAACACCTTGGAGTGTAACACACCATCTCTCTCCACCCGATACCCATTTTGTAGGCCTAATGCAGTGTAGTTTTCTACAACTACTAAACGAGAGTCGGAAGACCGAAGCAATGGCAAGGAAACCTGGGGAACACCTTGGAGTGTAACACACCATCTCTCTCCACCCGATACCCATTTTGTAGGCCTAATGCAGTGTAGTTTTCTACAACTACTAAACGAGAGTCGGAAGACCGAAGCAATGGCAAGGAAACCTGGGGAACACCTTGGAGTGTAACACACCATCTCTCTCCACCCGATACCCATTTTGTAGGCCTAATGCAGTGTAGTTTTCTACAACTACTAAACGAGAGTCTGAAGACCGAAGCAATGGCAAGGAAACCTGGTGAAAACCTTGGAGTGTAACACACCATCTCTCTCCACCCGATACCCATTTTGTAGGCCTAATGCAGTGTAGTTTTCTACAACTACTAAACGAGAGTCGGAAGACCGAAGCAATGGCAAGGAAACCTGGGGAACACCTTGGAGTGTAACACACCATCTCTCTCCACCCGATACCCATTTTGTAGGCCTAATGCAGTGTAGTTTTCTACAACTACTAAACGAGAGTCGGAAGACCGAAGCAATGGCAAGGAAACCTGGGGAACACCTTGGAGTGTAACACACCATCTCTCTCCACCCGATACCCATTTTGTAGGCCTAATGCAGTGTAGTTTTCTACAACTACTAAACGAGAGTCTGAAGACCGAAGCAATGGCAAGGAAACCTGGTAAACACCTTGGAGTGTAACACACCATCTCTCTCCACCCGATTCCCATTTTGTAGGCCTAATGCAGTGTAGTTTTCTACAACTACTAAACGAGAGTCGGAAGACCGAAGCAATGGCAAGGAAACCTGGGGAACACCTTGGAGTGTAACACACCATCTCTCTCCACCCGATACCCATTTTGTAGGCCTAATGCAGTGTAGTTTTGTACAACTACTAAACGAGAGTCGGAAGACTGAAGCAATGGCAAGGAAACCTGGGGAACACCTTGGAGTGTAACACACCATCTCTCTCCACCCGATACCCATTTTGTAGGCCTAATGCAGTGTAGTTTTCTACAACTACTAAACGAGAGTCTGAAGACCGAAGCAATGGCAAGGAAACCTGGGGAACACCTTGGAGTGTAACACACCATCTCTCTCCACCCGATACCCATTTTGTAGGCCTAATGCAGTGTAGTTTTCTACAACTACTAAACGAGAGTCGGAAGACCGAAGCAATGGCAAGGAAACCTGGGGAACACCTTGGAGTGTAACACACCATCTCTCTCCACCCGATACCCATTTTGTAGGCCTAATGCAGTGTAGTTTTCTACAACTACTAAACGAGAGTTTGAAGACCGAAGCAATGGCAAGGAAACCTGGGGAACACCTTGGAGTGTAACACACCATCTCTCTCCACCCGATACCCATTTTGTAGGCCTAATGCAGTGTAGTTTTGTACAACTACTAAACGAGAGTCGGAAGACCGAAGCAATGGCAAGGAAACCTGGGGAACACCTTGGAGTGTAACACACCATCTCTCTCCACCCGATACCCATTTTGTAGGCCTAATGCAGTGTAGTTTTCTACAACTACTAAACGAGAGTCTGAAGACCGAAGCAATGGCAAGGAAACCTGGGGAACACCTTGGAGTGTAACACACCGTCTCTCTCCACCCGATACCCATTTTGTAGGCCGAATGCAGTGTAGTTTTCTACAACTACTAAACGAGAGTCGGAAGACCGAAGCAATGGCAAGGAAACCTGGGGAACACCTTGGAGTGTAACACACCATCTCTCTCCACCCGATACCCATTTTGTAGGCCTAATGCAGTGTAGTTTTCTACAACTACTAAACGAGAGTCGGAAGACCGAAGCAATGGCAAGGAAACCTGGGGAACACCTTGGAGTGTAACACACCATCTCTCTCCACCCGATACCCATTTTGTAGGCCTAATGCAGTGTAGTTTTCTACAACTACTAAGCGAAAGTCTGAAGACCGAAGCAATGGCAAGGAAACCTGGTGAACACCTTGGAGTGTAACACACCATCTCTCTCCACCCGATACCCATTTTGTAGGCCTAATGCAGTGTAGTTTTCTACAACTACTAAACGAGAGTCGGAAGACCGAAGCAATGGCAAGGAAACCTGGGGAACACCTTGGAGTGCAACACACCATCTCTCTCCACCTGATACCCATTTTGTAGGCCTAATGCAGTGTAGTTTTGTACAACTACTAAACGAGAGTCGGAAGACCGAAGCAATGGCAAGGAAACCTGGGGAACACCTTGGAGTGTAACACACCATCTCTCTCCACCCGATACCCATTTTGTAGGCCTAATGCAGTGTAGTTTTGTACAACTACTAAACGAGAGTCGGAAGACCGAAGCAATGGCAAGGAAACCTGGGGAACACCTTGGAGTGTAACACACCATCTCTCTCCACCCGATACCCATTTTGTAGGCCTAATGCAGTGTAGTTTTCTACAACTACTAAACGAGAGTCGGAAGACCGAAGCAATGGCAAGGAAACCTGGGGAACACCTTGGAGTGTAACACACCATCTCTCTCCACCCGATACCCATTTTGTAGGCCTAATGCAGTGCAGTTTTCTACAACTACTAAACGAGAGTCGGAAGACCGAAGCAATGGCAAGGAAACCTGGGGAACACCTTGGAGTGTAACACACCATCTCTCTCCACCCGATACCCATTTTGTAGGCCTAATGCAGTGTAGTTTTCTACAACTACTAAACGAGAGTCTGAAGACCGAAGCAATGGCAAGGAAACCTGGTGAAAACCTTGGAGTATAACACACCATCTCTCTCCACCCGATACCCATTTTGTAGGCCTAATGCAGTGTAGTTTTCTACAACTACTAAACGAGAGTCGGAAGACCGAAGCAATGGCAAGGAAACCTGGGGAACACCTTGGAGTGTAACACACCATCTCTCTCCACCCGATACCCATTTTGTAGGCCTAATGCAGTGTAGTTTTCTACAACTACTAAACGAGAGTCGGAAGACCGAAGCAGTGGCAAGGAAACCTGGGGAACACCTTGGAGTGTAACACACCATCTCTCTCCACCCGATACCCATTTTGTAGGCCTAATGCAGTGTAGTTTTCTACAACTACTAAACGAGAGTCTGAAGACCGAAGCAATGGCAAGGAAACCTGGTGAACACCTTGGAGTGTAACACACCATCTCTCTCCACCCGATACCCATTTTGTAGGCCTAATGCAGTGTAGTTTTCTACAACTACTAAACGAGAGTCTGAAGACCGAAGCAATGGCAAGGAAACCTGGGGAACACCTTGGAGTGTAACACACCATCTCTCTCCACCCGATACCCATTTTGTAGGCCTAATGCAGTGTAGTTTTGTACAACTACTAAACGAGAGTCGGAAGACTGAAGCAATGGCAAGGAAACCTGGGGAACACCTTGGAGTGTAACACACCATCTCTCTCCACCCGATACCCATTTTGTAGGCCTAATGCAGTGTAGTTTTCTACAACTACTAAACGAGAGTCTGAAGACCGAAGCAATGGCAAGGAAACCTGGGGAACACCTTGGAGTGTAACACACCATCTCTCTCCACCCGATACCCATTTTGTAGGCCTAGTGCAGTGTAGTTTTCTACAACTACTAAACGAGAGTCGGAAGACCGAAGCAATGGCAAGGAAACCTGGGGAACACCTTGGAGTGTAACACACCATCTCTCTCCACCCGATACCCATTTTGTAGGCCTAATGCAGTGTAGTTTTCTACAACTACTAAACGAGAGTCGGAAGACCGAAGCAATGGCAAGGAAACCTGGGGAACACCTTGGAGTGTAACACACCATCTCTCTCCACCCGATACCCATTTTGTAGGCCTAATGCAGTGTAGTTTTGTACAACTACTAAACGAGAGTCGGAAGACCGAAGCAATGGCAAGGAAACCTGGGGAACACCTTGGAGTGTAACACACCATCTCTCTCCACCCGATACCCATTTTGTAGGCCTAATGCAGTGTAGTTTTCTACAACTACTAAACGAGAGTCTGAAGACCGAAGCAATGGCAAGGAAACCTGGGGAACACCTTGGAGTGTAACACACCATCTCTCTCCACCCGATACCCATTTTGTAGGCCTAATGCAGTGTAGTTTTCTACAACTACTAAACGAGAGTCGGAAGACCGAAGCAATGGCAAGGAAACCTGGGGAACACCTTGGAGTGTAACACACCATCTCTCTCCACCCGATACCCATTTTGTAGGCCTAATGCAGTGTAGTTTTCTACAACTACTAAACGAGAGTCGGAAGACCGAAGCAATGGCAAGGAAACCTGGGGAACACCTTGGAGTGTAACACACCATCTCTCTCCACCCGATACCCATTTTGTAGGCCTAATGCAGTGTAGTTTTGTACAACTACTAAACGAGAGTCGGAAGACCGAAGCAATGGCAAGGAAACCTGGGGAACACCTTGGAGTGTAACACACCATCTCTCTCCACCCGATACCCATTTTGTAGGCCTAATGCAGTGTAGTTTTCTACAACTACTAAACGAGAGTCTGAAGACCGAAGCAATGGCAAGGAAACCTGGGGAACACCTTGGAGTGTAACACACCGTCTCTCTCCACCCGATACCCATTTTGTAGGCCTAATGCAGTGTAGTTTTCTACAACTACTAAACGAGAGTCGGAAGACCGAAGCAATGGCAAGGAAACCTGGGGAACACCTTGGAGTGTAACACACCATCTCTCTCCACCCGATACCCATTTTGTAGGCCTAATGCAGTGTAGTTTTCTACAACTACTAAACGAGAGTCGGAAGACCGAAGCAATGGCAAGGAAACCTGGGGAACACCTTGTAGTGTAACACACCATCTCTCTCCACCCCATACCCAATTTGTAGGCCTAATGCAGCCTACTTTCCGACAACTACTAATCGAGAGCATGAAGATCGAAGCTCAGGAAAGGCAACCTGGGGAACACCTTGGAGTGTAACACACCCTCTCTCTACACCACGGAAGGGCTGATTCTTAGGAAGGAAGGCTGTCGGAAAGACGCAGGGCGCGTCCGAGGGTGATTATATTCTTATTAGGTATATACTCACCCTCGGACGCGCCCTGCTTCTTTATTTGTAATGAATGTTTATTTGCAATGTGGTTTTGACTTACTCTATTTTTTTGGTAAATAATGATTTTATTATTTTCATTGTTTTGCATCTTCTTGGCAATAATATAAAGAAGACGCGACAGGACAACACTCGGTGGATGCCATATCTGTGTTTTAAATTGAAAAAAACTTTCAGTTAACTACTTGCAGGAGAAAGTTATTGTAGCTGGTGGCCATTTTTAGTACTGTACCAGATTTTTGTTGTATGTGTTTATTTTTAATGTTAAAATGTCTGCATTTGATATCTCTCCAGTATTTTCTTTTTTATAAGCAAAATACTTATTTTTATATTTTCTGATGTTGGTTCAAGGGGTACACGGGCAGCAGTAGACAGGTCAGTGGAGGCCTAGTGGAAGGAGGGACCGCAGACAGGCTTCGAAGCCCTAACATAATAAATTGGGCTTGCTGTCGGCAATTTTAAATTGGTTCCAGGGGAACACGGGCGGCAGTAGCCAGGTCAGTGTAGTAGTAGTGGAAAGAACGGGCCGCAGACAGGCTTCGAAGGCCTAACATAACAAAAATTGGGCTGTAGGCAATTTAAAATTGGTTCCAGGGGAACACGGGCAGCAGTAGACAGGTCAGTGGAGGCCTAGTGGAAGGAGGGACCGCAGACAGGCTTCGAAGCCCTAACATAATAAATTGGGCTTGCTGTTGGCAATTTTAAATTGGTTCCAGGGGAACACGGGCGGCAGTAGCCAGGTCAGTGTAGTAGTAGTGGAAAGAACGGGCCGCAGACAGGCTTCGAAGGCCTAACATAACAAAAATTGGGCTGTAGGCAATTTAAAATTGGTTCCAGGGGAACACGGGCAGCAGTAGACAGGTCAGTGGAGGCCTCGTGGAAGGAGGGACCGCAGACAGGCTTCGAAGGCCTAACATAATAAATTGGGCTGGCTGTAGGCAATTTAAAATTGGTTCCAGGGGAACACGGGCAGCAGTGGCCTGGTCAGTGTAGTAGTAGTGGAAAGAACGGGCCGCAGACAGGCTTCGAAGGCCTAACATAACAAAAATTGGGCTGTAGGCAATTTAAAATTGGTTCCAGGGGAACACGGGCAGCAGTAGACAGGTCAGTGGAGGCCTAGTGGAAGGAGTGACCGCAGACAGGCTTCGAAGGCCTAACATAAGAATAATGTCAATACAATGGTATTGACAGTGCCAGGCATTGAAGGATGTCAGCGCATAGACTAAACATTGGTGGAGCTGTGAGAGAAAATTTTGCAAGTGGTAGAGCACTGTTTGAGCTGGGGGGGGGACTGTCTTGTGGCCGGCGGTACAGGCCCAGGGCCCCTCATATTACAACGGTGTGTCTGACGTTGGGTGCGCACCACCACCGCCAGACACTTTATTGTACTATGAGGGACCTAGTGGCAGTGCCGTCGACCAAAAGTGGGCACACCCACCTCCTCAGACAAACAGTACTCTCACGGGTGCTGGCGCCAAGTGGCGATACCACGGCCCCGTGTGGGGACTTTGGCCATTTAGGGAGGTGTTAACATGTCGGATGCTGGACAATCAGGTGCTGCAAATTACGAGATTGGAAAAGTCGTTCAGAATAGTCCACAGGCAAGACCTTTACATAGGAAAGCTAGGTGTCAGCCGGGCAAGGTGGGGCAAAAGATTTCGAAATCCAGTAGTGGTTCATTTTAATGAAGGTTAGATCATCTACATTTTGGGTAGCCAGATGAGTCCTTTTTTCTGTTAGTATTGAACCTGCAGCACTGAATACTAGTGTTGAGCGATACCGTCCGATACTTGAAAGTATCGGTATCGGATAGTATCGGCCGATACCCGAAAAATATCGGATATCGCCGATACCGATATCCGATACCAATACAAGTCAATGGGACATCAAGTATCGGAAGGTATTCTCATGGTTCCCAGGGTCTGAAGGAGAGGAAACTCTCCTTCAGGCCCTGGGATCCATAGGGATGTGTAAAATAAAGAATTAAAATAAAAAATATTGATATATTTACCTCTCCGGCGGCCCCTGAACTCAGCGCGGGTAACCGGCAGGCTTCGTTGTTCAAAATCAGCGCTTTTAGGACCTGAGAATCACGTCCCGGCTTCTGATTGGTCGCGGGCCGCCCATGTGACCGCCACGCGACCAATCACAAGCCGCGACGTCACCGCAAGCTATTAACGCGCTCATTTTTAAAAATGAGCGCGTTAATGGCTTTCAAAGACGTAGCGGCTTGTGATTGGTCGCGGCCACGCGACCAATCACAAGCCGCGACGTCACCGCAAGCTATTAACGCGCTCATTTTTAAAAATGAGCGCGTTAATGACTTTCAAAGACGTAGCGGCTTGTGATTGGTCGCGTGGCCGCGACCAATCACAAGCCGCTACGTCTTTGAAAGCCATTAACGCGCTCATTTTTAAAAATGAGCGCGTTAATAGCTTGCGGTGACGTCGCGGCTTGTGATTGGTCGCGTGGCCGCGACCAATCACAAGCCGCTACGTCTTTGAAAGCCATTAACGCGCTCATTTTTAAAAATGAGCGCGTTAATAGCTTGCGGTGACGTCGCGGCTTGTGATTGGTCGCGTGGCGGTCACATGGGCGGCCCGCGACCAATCAGAAGCCGGGACGTGATTCTCAGGTCCTAAAAGCGCTGATTTTGAACAACGAAGCCTGCCGGTTACCCGCGCTGAGTGCAGGGGCCGCCGGAGAGGTAAATATATCAATATTTTTTATTTTAATTCTTTATTTTACACATCTCTATGTATCCGATACCGATACCCGATACCACAAAAGTATCGGATCTCGGTATCGGAATTCCGATACCGCAAATATCGGCCGATACCCGATACTTGCGGTATCGGAATGCTCAACACTACTGAATACTCTTTCTGATAGGACACTAGCTGCCGGGCAAGCAAGCTCCTGCAATGCATATTCTGCCAATTCTGGCCAGGTGTCTAATTTTGATGCCCAGTAATCAAATGGGAATGACGGTTGAGGGAGAACGTCGATAAGGGATGAAAAATAGTTAGTAACCATACTGGACAAATGTTGTCTCCTGTCACTTTGAATTGATGCTGCAGTACCTGTCCTGTCTGCGGTCATAGCAAAATCACTCCACAACCTGGTCAGAAAACCCCTCTGGCCAACGCCACTTCTGATTTCTGCCCCTCTAACACCTCTGGTCTGCTGGCCCCTGCAGCTCGTGTTAGAACGATCACGGGCGCTGTGTGCAGGGAATGCCAGAAGCAAACGGTCAACAAGAGTTGATTGTTTGGTTGCTAATATTAGTTCCAAGTTCTCATGTGGCATTATATTTTGCAATTTGCCTTTATAGCGAGGATCAAGGAGGCAGGCCAACCAGTAATCGTCATCGTTCATCATTTTTGTTATGCGTGTGTCCCTTTTGAGGATACGTAAGGCATAATCTGCCATGTGGCCCAAAGTTCCAGTTCTCAAATCTGTGGTTGTGCTTGGTTGAGGGGCAGTTTCAGGCAAATCCATGTCACTTGTGTCCCTCCAAAAACCAGAACCCGGCCTTGCAGCGCCAACAATTTCCACTGGCCCCAGAAAAGCTTCCTCATTAAAAATATAATCATCCCCATCATCCTCCTCGTCCTCCTCCTCCTGTTCGCCCGCTACCTCGTCCTGTACACTGCCCTGGCCAGACAATGGCTGACTGTCATCAAGGCTTTCCTCTTCCTCAGCTGCAGACGCCTGGTCCTTTATGTGCGTCAAACTTTGCATCAGCAGACGCATTAGGGGGATCCTCATGCTTATTATGGCATTGTCTGCACTAACCAGCCATGTGCATTCCTCAAAACACTGAAGGACTTGACACATGTCTTGAATCTTCGACCACTGCACACCTGACAACTCCATGTCTGCCATCCTACTGCCTGCCCGTGTATGTGTATCCTCCCACAAAAACATAACAGCCCGCCTCTGTTCACACAGTCTCTGAAGCATGTGCAGTGTTGAGTTCCACCTTGTTGCAACGTCTATGATTAGGCGATGCTGGGGAAGGTTCAAAGAACGCTGATAGGTCTGCATACGGCTGGAGTGTACGGGCGAACGGCGGATATGTGAGCAAAGTCCACGCACTTTGAGGAGCAGGTCGGATAACCCCGGATAACTTTTCAGGAAGCACTGCACCACCAGGTTTAAGGTGTGAGCCAGGCAAGGAATGTGTTTCAGTTGGGAAAGGGAGATGGCAGCCATGAAATTCCTTCCGTTATCACTCACTACATTGCCTGCCTCAAGATCTACAGTGCCCAGCCACGACTGCGTCTCTTTCTGCAAGAACTCGGACAGAACTTCAGCGGTGTGTCTGTTGTCGCCCAAACACTTCATAGCCAATACAGCCTGCTGACGTTTGCCAGTAGCTGCCCCATAATGGGAGACCTGGTGTGCAACAGTAGCAGCTGCGGATGGAGTGGTTGTGCGACTGCGGTCTGTGGACGAGGTCTCGCTTCTGCAGGAGGACGAGGAGGAGGAGGAGGGGGTGCGAACGGCTACAGCCAACTGTTTCCTAGACCGTGGGCTAGGCAGAACTGTCCTAAACTTGCTGTCCCCTGTGGACCCTGCATCCACCACATTTACCCAATGTGCCGTGATGGACACGTAACGTCCCTGGCCATGCCTACTGGTCCATGCATCTGTTGTCAGGTGCACCTTTGTGCTCACAGATTGCCTGAGTGCATGGACGATGCGCTCTTTAACATGCTGGTGGAGGGCTGGGATGGCTTTTCTGGAAAAAAAGTGTCGACTGGGTAGCTCGTAGCGTGGTACAGCGTAGTCCATCAGGGCTTTGAAAGCTTCGCTTTCAACTAACCGGTAGGGCATCATCTCTAACGAGATTAGTCTAGCTATGTGGGCGTTCAAACCCTGTGTACGCGGATGCGAGGCTAAGTACTTCCTTTTTCTAACCATAGTCTCATGTAGGGTGAGCTGGACTGGAGAGCTGGAGATCGTGGAACTAGCGGGGGTGCCGGTGGACATGGCAGACTGAGAGACGGTGGGAGATGGTATTGTTGCCGCCGGTGCCCTAGATGCAGTGTTTCCTACTACGAAACTGGTGATTCCCTGACCCTGACTGCTTTGGCCTGGCAAAGAAACCTGCACAGATACTGCAGGTGGTGCAGAAAATGGTGGTCCTACACTGCCGGAAGGGATGTTGCGTTGATGACTAGCTTCATTGGCCGAGGGTGCTACAACCTTAAGGGACGTTTGGTAGTTAGTCCAAGCTTGCAAATGCATGGTGGTTAAATGTCTATGCATGCAACTTGTATTGAGACTTTTCAGATTCTGCCCTCTGCTTAAGGTAGTTGAACATTTTTGACAGATGACTTTGCGCTGATCAATTGGATGTTGTTTAAAAAAATGCCAGACTGCACTCTTTCTAGCATCGGATACCTTTTCAGGCATTGCAGACTGAGCTTTAACCGGATGGCCACGCTGTCATCCAACAGGTTTTGACTTTGCCACGCATTTTGGGCAAGATGCGGGCCCGGCAGATGGAACCTGTTGCGATGTTGATGCCTGCTGCGGCCCCTCCTCCTCCGCTTCAGAACTGCTGCCGCCTGCACCCTGTTCCCCCAATGGCTGCCAATCGGGGTCAAGAACTGGGTCATCTATTACCTCTTCTTGTAGCTCGTGTGCAACTTCGTCTGTGTCACCGTGTCGGTCGGTGGTATAGCGTTCGTGATGGGGCAACATAGTCTCATCAGGGTCTGATTCTTGATCAGCACCCTGCGAGGGCAATGTTGTGGTCTGAGTCAAAGGACCAGCATAGTAGTCTGGCTGTGGCTGTGCATCAGTGCACTCCATGTCAGATTCAACTTGTAATGGGCATGGACTGTTAACTGCTTCACTTTCTAAGCCAGGGACGGTATGTGTAAAGAGCTCCATGGAGTAACCCGTTGTGTCGCCTGCTGCATTCTTCTCTGTTGTTGTTTTTGCTGAAGAGGACAAGGAAGCGACTTGTCCCTGACCGTGAACATCCACTAACGACGCGCTGCTTTTACTTTTACCAGTTTCACGAGAGGAGGCAAAAGAGCTAGAGGCTGAGTCAGCAAGATAAGCCAAAACTTGCTCTTGCTGCTCCGGCTTTAAAAGCGGTTTTCCTACTCCCAGAAAAGGGAGCGTTCGAGGCCTTGTGTAGCCAGACGACGAACCTGGCTCCACAGCTCCAGACTTAGGTGCAATATTTTTTTTCCCACGACCACCTGATGCTCCACCACTACCACTACCCTCATTACCAGCTGACAATGAACGCCCCCGGCCACGACCTCTTCCACCAGTCTTCCTCATTGTTTTAAAACCGTTACCAAACTAACGGTATTTGTTGCTGTCACACAACTTACACGGTGAGCTATAACTTCAGTATGATTTAGCTACGCCTTTACAGGTGGGTGAGACCACAACGAAAATCAGGCACAATGTTACACACTCTGTTGTTGGTGGCAACAAATGAGAGAGATGCCACACACGCAGGACTGTCACTGAAGCGCAAATGTAAATATTAATCTCCCACTGATTTGTTTTTGTTTTTTTAAAAGGGAGACTTTAGGAAAAAAAAATAATAAAAAAAAATGATTTTTTAAGGAAGAATTTATAAACCAAATAAAATGAAATGATTGTTTCAGGGAGAATTTAGAAAACAAATAAAAAAAAAATAGGCTTTCTATGGCCCATTGAGTGAGAGATGACGCACACAGGAGTCAGGAGTGGCACACAAGCCCAGAGGCCAATATTTATCTTCCACTGATTGATTTAGTGATTTTTTCAGGTAGATTTTGGAACCCAAATCACGCAAAAAAAAAAAAATAGGCTTTCTATGGCCCACAATTGGAGAGAGAGAGAGAGATGGCACACCCAGGAGTCAAGACTGGCACACAAGCAGAAAGGGCAATATTAATCTCCCACTGATTTGATTTTTTTTTTTTTTTCAGGGAGACTTTAGAAAAAAAAATACAAAAAAATGAATGTTTCAGGAAGAATTTAGAAACAAAATAAAATAAAATGATTGTTTCAGGGAGAATTTAGAAAACAAATAAAACAAAAATAGGCTTTGTAGGGCCCACTGAGTGAGAGAGGACGCACACAGGAATCAGGAGTGGCACACAAGCCCAGAGGCCAATTTTTATCTCCCACTGATTGATTTAGTGATTTTTTCAGGTAGATTTTGGAACCCAAATCAAGCAAAAAAATTAATAGGCTTTCTATGGCCCACAATTGGAGAGAGAGAGATGGCACACCCAGGAGTCAAGACTGGCACACAAGCAGAAAGGGCAATATTAATCTCCCACTGATTTGATTTTTTTTCTTTTTTTTCAGGGAGACTTTAGAGAAAAAAAAATACAAAAAAAATGATTTTTTCAGGAATAATTTAGAAACCAAATAAAATAAAATGATTTTTTCAGGGAGAATTTAGAAAACAAATAAAACAAAAAATAGGCTTTCTAGGGCCCACTGAGTGAGAGAGGACGCACACAGGAGTCAGGAGTGGCACACAAGCCCAGAGGCCAATATTTATCTCCCACTGATTGATTTAGTGATTTTTTCAGGTAGATTTTGGAACCCAAATCAAGCAAAAAAAAAAATAGGCTTTCTATGGCCCACAATTGGAGAGAGAGAGAGAGATGGCACACCCAGGAGTCAAGACTGGCACACAAGCAGAAAGGGCAATATTAATCTCCCACTGATTTGATTTATTTTTTTTTTTTCAGGGAGACTTTAGAAAAAAAAATACAAAAAAATGAATTTTTCAGGAAGAATTTAGAAACAAAATAAAATAAAATGATTGTTTCAGGGAGAATTTAGAAAACAAATTTAAAAAAAATAGGCTTTGTAGGGCCCACTGAGTGAGAGAGGACGCACACAGGAGTCAGGAGTGGCACACAAGCCCAGAGGCCAATATTTATCTCCCACTGATTGATTTATTGATTTTTTCAGGTAGAATTTAGAACCCAAATCAACCAAAAAAATAAATAGGCTTTCTATGGCCCACTATTTGTGAGAGAGATGGCACACTCAGGACTGGCACACAAGCCCAGAGGCCAATATTAATCTCCCACTTTTTTTTTTTTTTTCCAGGGAAAATTTATAAACCCAATAAAAAAAATAATAAATAGGCTTTCTATGGCCCACTATCTGAGAGAGAGAGATGGCACGCTTAGGACTGGCACACAAGCCCAAAGGCCAATATTAATCTCCCACTGATTGATTTATTGATTTTTTCAGGTAGAATTTAGAACCCAAATCAAGCAAAAAAATTAATAGGCTTTCTATGGCCCACTGAGTGAGAGATGGCACACACAGGAGTCAGGAGTGGCACACAAGCCCTGAGGCCAATATTTTTCTCCCACTGATTGATGTTGTGATTTTTTCAGGTAGATTTTGGAACCCAAATCAAGCAAAAAAATAAATAGGCTTTCTATGGCCCACTGAGTGAGAGATGGCACACACAGGAGTAAGGAGTGGCACACAAGCCCTGAGGCCAATATTTTTCTCCCACTGATTGATGTAGTGATTTTTTCAGGTAGATTTTAGAACCCAAATCAAGCAAAAAAATAAATAGGCTTTCTATGGCCCACTGAGTGAGAGATGACACAGACAGGGATGGCACTCTAGCAGAAATGCCAATCTTAATCTCCCACAAAAAAAAAAAAAAAAAAAAAAAAAAAAGGAACTGTCCTTCAATTACTATCTCCCTGCAGTAATCTCAGCCAGGTATGGCAGGCAGCAATAAGGAGTGGACTGATGCAGAAATTAAATAAAAAGTGTGGACAAACAAACAAGATAGCTGTGCAGAAAGGAAGGAACAAGAGGATTTGCGCTTTGAAAAAAGCAGTTGGTTTGCACAGCGGCGTACACACAGCAATGCAGCTATCAGGGAGCCTTCTAGGGCAGCCCAATGAGCTACAGCGCTGAGGAAAAAAAAAAAATGTAGCTTCCACTGTCCCTGCACACCGAAGGTGGTGTTGGGCTGTGGAAATCGCTACAGCACAAGCGGTTTGGTGGTTAATGGACCCTGCCTAACGCTATCCCTGCTTCTGACGAAGCGGCAGCAACCTCTCCTTAAGCTCAGATCAGCAGCAGTAACATGGCGGTCGGCGGGAACGCCCCTTTATAGCCCCTGTGACGCCGCGGACAGCAAGCCAATCACTGCAATGCCCTTCTCTAAGATGGTGGGGACCAGGACCTATGTCATCACGCTGCCCACACTCTGCGTTTACCTTCATTGGCTGAGAAATGGCGCTTTTCGCGTCATTGAAACGCGACTTTGGCGCGAAAGTCGCGTACCGCATGGCCGACCCCGCACAGGGGTCGGATCGGGTTTCATGAAACCCGACTTTGCCAAAAGTCGGCGACTTTTGAAAATGAACGACCCGTTTCGCTCAACCCTATCCCCCACCCCCAGGGCTCTCAGGAAGGAATGATAAAACCTGGACTAAAATTAATGCCATGCACTATTCATCAATTTCTATAGTATCCAAGGTGGAAATGTAGTATGTAGACTGACCGTGGAAAGGATGGCGATGAATGGATTTAAAGAGAATATGTCAGCAGGTTTTTGCTATGTAATCTGAGGACAGCATGAGGAAGGGGTTAGAACACAGAATTTAGCGATGTATCACCAAACATGTGTGCTGTTATTACTAGGACATTATCATTGCAGTGACTATCTGGCGCACTCGCAAATCCAACTCTTTCTTCTGCTATGATAAGTAGCTCGCAATCTTTAGACATTATATACAGAGCCTTGTGTGGGCAGGGGCAGCAGAAACCTGCAGACAGATTCCCTTTAAAGCTGGGAAGCTTGACCAATTATTTGGATGGAAGGTCTCAATTATAATTAAGGACAAATTGGGCCTTGGAAAAACCACCATTAAGGAGACGTCTGCCAGTTGAATGTGACCTTTTCCAAAAACAATTTTGGCCAGGGGCGGTACAGGGGATGTTCTGCATTTGGAAAAAAGAAAAAAGAGTAGGCGGCATTCTAGGGTACCATTATCAGAAGGATTTGAACAGCTTTTATTTCCACAATGTGTTTCAACGCTGGACTAGAGTCTATTTCAAATGAAATAACCAATTGCAAAAAAAAGTTGCAATTGTTTTTTTTTGCTTGAAAAAGACTCTAGTCTGAAACGCGTTGTGGAAATAAAAACATTCAACTCATCTTGGTCTAAGGATTCTTCACTACAGCAGTGTAGCCTGATATCATGTCATCATCCAATTGGTCAACTATCCCGGAGGAGATCATCCATCAGCCAGCTGATATTTTCAGGTGTTCATAGGAGCTGTGCCTACACACAATCTGCTCTGGTGAACACCTTCCTTTTACTTTCCTATTACCCAAAAGGGTATCACTTGATGGTTTTGTGCACTCTGGTTCCCCTATAGTTTTTCTTCCATTATCAGAAGAATGCAATTTATATATACAAAACACGGGGTAGAAAACAGCTGACCGCACCACCGCTCCACCGGACCAAGAACACGTCAGACTCTCAAACTGCAGCTAGCCGGCAGACCTCGGGTGCTAAGCCAGAGAAGCGACCATCCTCGATATAGCAATGTAGAAAAAACGGCAGCACTCACCAGTCTTCACAAACAGGTACTTTATTGTGGCATGTCTTCACGGCACGGGGGTGCATATAAAACAGATAGTGGCAGCCGAACGATGGCCGTTTCGCGCCCACCTGGCGCTTCAACAGGTGGGCGCGAAACGGCCGTCGTTCGGCTGCCACTATCTGTTTTATACGCACCCCCATGCCGTGAAGACATTCCACAATAAAGTACCTGTTTGTGAAGACTGGTGAGTGCTGCCGTTTTTTCTACATTGTTAAATATAGAAAAGTTATTGGAAAAAGTAAAGGAGGTTTGGGTGACCTACATATCAAAATTACATATTAAAAGGTGTCAACCACTGAGGATTCTCAATTCTAAATATTTTTCTACATATCGAAAGTGACTGACAAGAGAGGAACAAGAGCAGCAGGATTTAGCAGACCCAACTAATGCCCAGCTGGAATTGTATTGATAACCCAACATTAGTGCAAGCATTGGATGATGGGTATAGTGAGAACTCTAGGGAAAGGTGGGGAACAGAGGGCAACTAAATTGAATAAGGAATGGAAGAAGGTTGAGCATTCTGAAAACCACCATAGGGCATCATGACAGCTTGACCCACTCTTGGTTTCAATTCTTTGTAGTCATCTTGTAAATAGCATTATCTTATTAGTATTAGCTATTGAAGGCTAGTGCTAGATCATAATTCAATATGAGACTCTATAACAAACCTTGCGACATGACCAGGAAAATTAGCTAAACCAGAGGCCCATCTACAGATCTTACAGGGAACTTGTCCCTTATTGGCACTAACAAAGGCTATTCAAGCTAATTCCCTCCCTCAATGACTCAGCGCCCGAAATTTATCTCATGATAAGTGATGATTTCGTGACAGAATATGCCCGACTTGATGCCAACAGGCATACTAGTTTGTATTCCATAAGTGCAGTGCCACGGAGCCCTTAAAAGGTTTCATTTATGACAATAATATAGAGTATTGTGCTGGAAAACATTTTTAGAACGGAATAATGACGTTAATGTGGCCATGATTTCATGTTTGGGCTTTTATTCTGCACTTTGGTGCTACAAGTAGGTAAAAGTTGCAAATTATTATTATTCCTGCATCCTACTCTCTAATTCCTTTTCTGACATGAAATTGTCTTGTTCACCATCCAACAAGTATCCAACGCAATAATCAAGCAACAAAGAAGCTTGGTAATTGTCTGTCAATAGCACATTTTTATTAGCGGAGGGATCCTGGGCTGCATTTCTACCAGCCCGTGTTTGTTTTTTTGTGCTGTACTTCACACAAGTTATGGGGAATGAATAAAGTTTAATTACAATAATTAGTACAGTATAGTATTTATGCAAATACAGATGCGGCCATGGAGAAATTAATTCTGCATCTGAAGTAAAATTTTGACTATGTGATAGATTTCTGCAGGCATAATCTATATTTATAATCGTCTAAGGGGTACTTCCGTCTGTCTGTTTGTCACGGAAATCCCGCGTTGCTGACTGGTCGCGGCCGTCAGGCTGCGAATTTGCCCCTTCCTACTCTCTGTCAGTGCCCCCTCCAGTCAGAGCTCACACAGGGTTCATGGCTGCGTTACACCGCGTTATGCCACGGTGTAAGGCAGTCCATTAATGTTGCTATTAACCCTGTGTGACCAACTTTTTTCTATTGATGCTGCCTATACAGCATCAATAGTAAAAAGATCTAATGTTAAAAATAATAAAAAAAATAAAAAATCATTATATTCTCACCTTCCGTCGCCCATCCCGCTGCTCCACGCAATGCTCCAGTCCAAGCATTGCGGTCTTGCGAGATGATGACATAGCGGTCTCACGAGACAGCTACGTCATCATCTCGCGAGACCGCAATGCATTCTTGGGACCGGAGCGTCGCGAGGAGCAACGGTAAACGCCTGGGCTGGATGCGGGGGCCGACGGAAGGTGAGTATATAACTATTTTTTATTTTAATTTTTTTATTCTTTTTTGAACAGGGATATGGTGCCCACATTGCTATATACTATGTGGGCTGTGCTAGATACTACGTCTCTGTGCTAAATACTAAGTGGCTGTGGTATATATTACGTGGCTGGGCAATATACTACATCACTGTGCTCTATACTACATTGCCTGTGTTATATACTGCATGGGCTGTGTTATATACTTCGTCTCTGTGCTATATACTACGTGGCTGTGCTATACACTACGTGGCTGTGCAATATATTACGTGGCTGGGCAATATACTACGTGGGCTATGTTATATACTGCGTGAGCTGTGTTATATACTGCGTGGGCTGTGTTATATACTACCTCTCTGTGCTATTTACTACGTGGCTGTGGTATATATTACGTTGCTGGGAAATATACTACATCGCTGTGCTCTATACTACGTGGCCTTTGTTATATACTGCATGGGCTGTGTTATATACTACATCTCTGTGCTATATACTACGTGGCTGTGCTATATACGCTGTGTAATATATTACGTGGCTGTGCAATATATTACATGGCTGGGCAATATACTACATGTCTGTGCTATATACTACGGGGGCTGTGCTATATACTACATGACTGGGCAATATACCACGTGGGCTGTGCTGTATACTACGTGGGCTGTGTTATACACCACGTGGGCTGTGCTATATACTATGGCGGTTGTGCTATATACTATGTGGGCTGTGTTATATACTATGTGGGCTGTGTTATATACTACGTGGGCTGTGTTATATGCTACTTGGCTGTGCTATATTTCTCTGCTGTATCTGTGCATCATAAATCGTGGTATGTGTTAAAGAGGGGGACCACTGAGACTCTTTCGCCCGGGGCCCTCAAAAACCTGGAGCAGGCCCTGGCTTCACTGATTGTTCGCGGCCGGTTGTGACCAATCAGCAACAGGCGCAGTCCGGCCGTGAATTGGATTGGAATTTGAACCACACTTTGCTAATTGGTCGCGCCCGGCCGGCCGAATCCTGTGTATGAATTGCACTATTCTGAAAACTTCATAAATAAACTACATACATATTCTAGAATACCCGATGCGTTAGAATCGGGCCACCATCTAGTAAGGATGATAAATTGCTACCATATTACATGTAGACGTGGCTTTATGCTACTGTGAAAAGTATAATGAATGAAATGCGGGTGACCAACTGTTCATAATACATTGCTCATGAGTAGGGTTGAGCGACTTTTGTTTTTTTAGGGTCGGGTTTCACGAAACCCGACTATCTCAAAAGTCGGGTCAAGTGAAATCGGTCGATCCTTTTAAAAGTCGGGGTCGGGGTTGGCCGAAACACGAAACCCAATGCAGTGTAATGGGATACTAATGGTTCCCAGGGTTTGAAGGAGAGGAAACTCTCCTTCAGGCCCTGGGATCCATATTTATGTTTAAAATAAAGAATAAAAATAAAAAATATTGATATACTCACCCTCGGACGCGCCCTGGTACTAACCGGCAGCCTTCCTTCCTAAGAATGAGCGCGTGAAGGACCTTCAATGACGTCGCGGCTCGTGATTGGTCGCGTGACCACTCATGTGACCGCTCACGTGACCAATCACAAGCCGCGACGTCATCGAAGGTCCTTCACGCGCTCATTCTTAGGAATGGAAGCTGCCGGTTACAGCGGTTAGTACCAGGGCGCGTCCGAGGGTGAGTATATCCCTATTTTTTATTTTTATTCTTTATTTTACACATAAATATGGATTTCGATACCGCAAATATCGGCCGATATCCGATACTTGCGGTATCGGAATGAAACGCGACTTTTGCACGAAGATCGCCGACCTCATGGCCGACCCCACACAGGGATCAGGTCGGGTTTCATGAAACCCGACTTTGCCAAAGGTCGGCGACTTCTGAAAATGGCCGACCCGTTTCGCTCAACCCTACTCATGAGTCACCTCCCAAATGTTACATTTAAACATTTTTTATAGTATGTTGTTTGTCTGCATCTTACTGTCAACTAGTGTTTGAACCGATGAACATTACGTTACACTCGTTTCCATTTTTATTATTTGATCTGATGCTGCCCTTCTGGTGTTCTATGGTGCCCTCATGCCACTCTACTTTTAGGCTAAAACTCTCAGCATGATGCTGGTCTTAACATTCCTTCTGGCTATGAAGTATGACAATGGTTTGCAATGACACTCCATCCTATTCCCCATTGTATTTCTGTAGGTTGTCATGGTCAATAAATTGGAAATCATACAGTACTTTATTGTCATTGTATTGTTACTCTTCTCTGTAATCAGTTTGCTTTTTAGAAGTCTGTCCTCCCTCTCTCCTTGTAGCTCTAATGTAGGTGGCCCCTCTCTTCTTCTTCCTCAGATAGTGTATGTCAGATAAGTTAATATTTATACAGCTCTGGTATAGAATAGTCTTTTTACCTACTGAAATTGTGCATAAGTATAAGAATTCAGCAGGCAAATAAACCTTCTGGAATCTTCATACGTTCCTCTGAAGTTGAGTAAAGCTATCTTATGAAATTTTTTGTGTGTGAGTACTGGTTCATACAGACATCCATAGAAATGGTGTCTAGAGAGCCCCACATTCGCAACCTACTTATGGAGTTAGAACATAGGGTGTTTTAGGGAATATTGGGTGACTATTAGTGTTGAGCATTCCGATACCGCAAGTATCGGGTATCGGCCGATATTTGCGGTATCGGAATTCCGATACCGAGTTCCGATATTTTTGTGATATCGGGAATCGGTATCGGGATTTAGATCAATGTGTAAAATAAAGAATAAAAAAAAATATTGATATACTTACCCTCGGACGGGCCCTGGTTGTCACCGCTGCAATCGCCATGTTTTCCTTCCTATGAATGAGCTTGTTAAGTACCTTCGATGACGTCGCGGCTTGTGATTGGTCGCTGAGCGGTCATGTGACCGCTCAGCGACCAATCACAAGCCGCGACGTCATCGAAGGTCATTAAAGCGCTCATTCTTAGGAAGAAAAGCATGGCGATTGCAGCGGTGACAACCAGGGCCCGTCCGAGGGTAAGTACATCAATATTTTTTATTTTTATTCTTTATTTTACACATTAGTATGGATCTCAGGGCCTGAAGGAGAGTTTCCTCTCCTTCAGACCCTGGGAACCATTACGGATACCTTCCGATATTTGTGTCCCATTGACTTGTATTGGTATTGGATATCGGTATCGGCGATATCCGATATTTTTCGGATATCGGCCGATACCATCCGATACCGATACTTTCAAATATCGGACGGTATCGCTCAACACTAGTGACTATATGTCTCTATCACACTCTGCTGCTGTCTTGGTACAGCAGAGCTTTTGTGTCTCTCACACACTTTTCTATTACACTATTCATCCCATCCTAGCTAGATATTGTCCATATCAATAATTATGTCCCACTTTGCTGTTAATGAAAAGTACAGAGACACAAAACTTGCAGGTTGAACACTGATACTTTACATGTGCATAAGGGGACTGAGGTTCACCTTCAAGACGGTGACCCAAAGCATACTGCTAAAACAACACTCAAGTAGTTTAAGGGGAAACGTGTAAATGTTCTGGAGTGGCCTAGTCAAAGCCCAGACTTCAATCCAATTGAGAATCTGCGATCAGACTTGAAGGTTGCCTATCACCAGAAGAAATCTTCTAACTTGAAGGAGATGGAGCAGTTTTGCCTGGAGGAGTGGGCAAAATTCCAGTGGCAAGATGTGGAAAGCTCATAGAGACTTTTGCAAAGCAACTTGCAGCTGAAATTGCCGTAAAAGGATGATTTACAAATTACTCACTTTAGGGGGGGTGAATAGTTATGCACGCAGAAGTTTTCAATTATTTTGCTCTATTTGCTGTTTGCTTCACAATCAAAAGAAAACCAAATGTTCACAGCTGTGGGCATGTTCTTTACATGAACTGATGCAAACCCTCATAAAAAAACAGTGAAATTCCAGGTTATGAGGCAGTAAAACACGAAACATGTCAAGGGGTGAATACTTTTGCAAGTCATTGTAAGTATATTTGATCCCTATTACTGTTATTTGTTTTGTAATGACAGTGAAGGGACCTGCAAGACTATGAGAGCCCATTACATGTGCTGTGAGCTTGCATTTTTTGGTCAAAATATCAGCTAACGCTGCATAAGAATTATTTTATGGAAGATAGTTTGGACTTGATGATGATGATGATGTTGATGACAATGGGTTGGCAGTGCTTTGTGTGATACTCTTAGAAAAAAATAAAGAATTAGGCACATTATTTAATTTAATAGTTTGGGTGTCACTAATAGGTTCTAAGCTGGCATGATGCATTGCATGCAACTGTATGAATATATGGCTTTAGAAGTTTAATCTGTGTATTAGTAGTAAAAAAATATAGGTGAGCAAATCAAGTCAATGCTAATCAAATATGCATTGAATTTTAAGAAGTTTGCAATTCTCGAAATTTGCGAGGGTCACCAATAGCTAAAAAAGTTCCCTATCCCTTTTTTTTAGATAGTGCGCAAAAGGCTGATGTGACCATACCTAGGCTGCCTAGACTTCTTCATAATTTCTTTTGCAGTTATCACATCAATGATATAGTGTAGCCATTTAGAAGGAACTATCATAGATTCAATAAAAGCTGAGGCAGGGAAAAGAGCAGCCATTTCAGGTGGATTTACGATGATCAAAGCTCACAGCTCAGCAATAGAGATTGGAAGATAACCCTAAAATAATGGGCAAATATTCCTGACAGTAATGAGTTGTACAACTACAGGACTCAAGAACATGAGTGCAGTAGTCTTTGAATAGCACAGAGAACTAGTAGAAATATTAGCTGCACTAGTGTCAGACTTATTGTTCCTGGTCACTGATATGGTGTACTTGTCAGCTGTACTGCTACATTTCAATTACAAAGACACATTTTTTCTTTATTCCTAATGCACTACAGTTTTGGTCAACAGTAGTGTTGAGCATTCCGATACCGCAAGTATCGGGTATCGGCCGATACTTGCGGTATCGGAATTCCGATACCGAGATCCGATATTTTTGTGGTATCGGGTATCGGTATCGGAGGTGTAAAATAAAGAATTAAAATAAAAAATATTGTTATATTCACCTCTCCGGCGGCCCCTGGAACATCACCGCGAGTCACCGGCGTCCGGCAGGCTTCTTTGTTCAAAATGAGCGCCTTTAGGACCTGCGGAATGACGTCGCGGCTTCTGATTGGTCGCGTGCCGCCCATGTGACCGCCACGCGACCAATCAGAAGCCGCGGCGTCATTCCTCAGATAAATTCCTAGAATGAGCGCCTTTAGGACCTGTGGAATGACGTCGCGGCTTCTGATTGGTCACGTGGTGGTCACATGGGCGGCACGCGACCAATCAGAAGCCGTGACGTCATTCCGCAGGTCCTAAAGGCGCTCATTTTGAACAAAGAAGCCTGCCGGACGCCGGTTCCTCGCGGTGATGTTCCAGGGGCCGCCGGAGAGGTGAATATAACAATATTTTTTATTTTAATTCTTTATTTTACACCTCACTATGGATCCCAGGGCCTGAAGGAGAGTTTCCTCTCCTTCAGACCCTGGGATCCATCAGGATACCTTCCGATACTTGATGTCCCATTGACTTGTATTGGTATCGGATATCGGTATCGGCGATATCCGATACTTTTCGGGTATCGGCCGATACTATCCGATACCGATACTTTCAAGTATCGGACGGTATCGCTCAACACTAGGCAACAGTTTTGCGACTTACAAAAATTTAGATTTTCACAAAATTTGCTTCTCTATTGTTTTTAGTTATTTTAGCCACGTTTCTATGATTACAGAAGTGCAATATCAGCATTTTACACTTTCACTGACAAATCAAGTTTAGGTAAAGATTCAGTATTGACGGTGTTGACTCTTAATTTTCATGACTTTATAGTTCGATTTCATCAGCTGGATATGAGCTTCTGGGCCAAATCCTGAATGATGGCAACCCATTCACATTTAATTGGTGCTTGAAGTTTATCACAATTTCTGTGTTTCTGTTTGTCCTCCTGTTAGGGGTCGAGTTCCCGCCTCTGCATGGGGATAATCTCGGGTCATCTCCGCTGCGGTCTCCCATTCTTCTCCTGCCGCGGTGGAGCCTGCTCAGCGGAGATGTCGGTCCCAGCATTTTGCTCAGTCTGACTCTGTGCAAAGGGTTACTGCTGCTTTTCCAGCTTCTGCCATTGAAGCCAGTGTTGGGCAGCGGCGAGCAGACGCTTTTGGGACTAAGTCCTGCTTTTCCCCTTCTGAGCATGCCCAGGGTAAGATCTCTCATTGGAGATCGAGGGTCACATGCTCAGATACTGCAGCAAGACCCATTGGTTCTCCAGGAAGGTCCTGAAGTTCCTCAGGCTCTGTGGCAGCCCCTCATTGGTCCTTCTAGGAAGGTCCTGTATGTGCTGCAGCTACATAAGGTTCACATGGCTGCACGGCCATGCGCTAGTATCAATTTATGTATGAGCTCAGTGCCAGTGTGGTCATGTTTGTATGCAGTCAGGGACCCAGCTGAAATAAGCCCCTAGAATGCTGGCACCTCCGGCGAGGAGTTTTGTGTGTGTATTCAGAGACCCGGCTGAAATAAGCCCCTAGAATGCTGGCACCTCCGGCGAGGAGTTTCATATTTGCATTTGACTGCATGACCACCATCTGCTCTACTAAGTAGCAGTGTTCCTCTGTGAGCCAAACAGGGCACAGCGTTATCTTTGCTAACAGACTCTGTGAAGTAACAGAGTCTGTTTATACTGCTTTTTGTTCCGCCATATTTAGCAGCAGGTGCTTTCCTGCACGGTGGATCCCGGGTTGCGAACGCACCAACTTCTTCTAATAAATATATATTTGGTGCGTTCCACCAACCATAACACCTCCTGCTATTTGAGGAATAATAGTTACTCAATAGGATTAAGATCTGAGGCGTTTCCTTACCATGCCTTTGCATTTCTCATGCAGCCCTTTTTGTGAGTGGAGGAATAACTGTTTTTACAAAATGCAAAAATAAATTCACCAAAATCCACAGATTTAACTTCAACTGTCTAATGAACAAAATATGCCTTGCAAACAATTTTTTTGCATATTTTTACTAGCCAAAATTTACCATTTACAAGTTTGAAATGTCTGTCAGTGCACTGTGTTATGAAATGGGCTGTTGGTTACTGCCAGGTCATTATGACATTATTAACCCCTTTCTGCCATTGGACGTACTATCCCATCCATGTGACCTGGGACTTAATTCCTACGGATGGGATAGTATGTCATACACAAGCAGCCTCGCTCACAGGGGGGAGCGCAGCGGATTGCGTCCTGGTGTCAGCTGATTATCTGACATCTGGCACTATGTGCCAGGAGTGGTCACAGACCGCTCCCAACACTTTAACCCCCGGAACACGTCGATCAGACCATATAGTGTCACACCCTGGGACAATGTAAAAAAGTAAAAAACTAAAATTAACATGTGTAAAAATATTTTTTAATAAATTCCTAAATAAAGAAAAAAATAAAGAATCATTTTTCCAAAAAAATACATTTCTTTATGCAAATTAAAAAACAATAAAAATACACATATTTAGTATCGTCGAATCCGTTACGACCTGACCTATAAAACAATCCCACTAGTTAACCCCTTCAGTGGACACCGTAAAAAAAAGAGGCAAAAAGCAATGCTTTATAATCATACCGCCAAACAAAAATTAGGATAACAAGCGGTCAAAAAGACGGATATAAATGAACATGGTACTGCTGAAAACGTCATCTTGTCTTGCAAAAAACAGCCACCATACATTGTCATCAGCAAAAAGGTAAAAAAGTTATAGCACTCAGAATAAAGTGATGCAAAATTTATTATTTTTTATATAAAATAGTTTTTATTGTATAAAAGCGCCAAAGGATAAAAAAATAATATAAATGAGGAATCGCTGTAATTGTACTAACCCAAAGAATAAAACTGCTTTATAAATTTTATCACATGAAGAACGGTATTAACGCCTCCCCCAAAAGAAATTCATGAATTGCTGTTTTTTGCTTTTTTCTGCCTCCCAAAAATCGTAATAAAAAGCGATCAAAAAATGTCATGCGCCTGAAAATTTTACCAATAAAAACATCAATTCATCCCACAAAAAACAAGACCTCACATGACACTGTGGACCAAAACATGGAAAAATTATAGCTCTCAAAATGTGGTGATGCAAAAACTATTTTTTTGCAATAAAAAGCATCTTTTAGTGTGTGACAGCTGCCAAACAAAAACCTGCTATGGAAACCCTCTATGAATAGTAGACCAACCCCCCTTCATCACCCCCTTAGGAAAATATAATAAATTAAAAAAATGTATTTATTTTTATTTTCCCTTTAGGGTTAGGGCTAACGTAAGGGTTAGGGTTGGCGCTAAAGTTAGGGTTAGGATTGCTGCTAAAGTTAGGGTTATGGTTGGGGCTAAAGTTAGGGCTTAAGTTAGGGTTAGAGTTTGGATTACATTTATGGTTGGCATTAGGGTTGGGATTAGGGTTAGGGGTTTGTCAGGGTTAGGGGTCTGGTTAGGGTCATGGTTGGAATTAGGGTTAGTGGTCTGTTGTGGTTAGGAGTCTGTTGGGGTTAGGAGTGTGGTTAGTGTTCGGATTAGGGTTAGGGGCATGTTTGGGTTAGTGGTGTGGTTAGTGTTATGGTTAGGGTTGGGATTAGAGTTAGGGGTATGTTCAGGTTAGGGATGGAGTTAGAATTGGGGGGTTTCCACTCTTTAGGCACATCATGGGCTCTCCAAATGCGACATGGCGTCCGATCTCAATTCCAGCCAATTCTGCATTGAAAAAGTAAAACAGTGCTCCTTCCCTTCCGAGGTCTCCCGTGCACCCAAATAGGAGTTTACCCCCACATATGGGGTATCAGCGTACTCAGGACAAATAGGACAACAACTTTTGGGGTCCAATTTCTCCCTTGGGAAACTAAAAATTGGGGGGGCTAAAAATCATTTTTGTGGGAGGACTGTAGTGAAACATTTGGGATTCAAAGTTCTCACAACACATCTAGATAAGTTCATTGGGGGTCTAGTTTCTACTATGGTGTCACTTATGGGGGGTTTCTACTGTTTAGGTACATCACGGGCTCTGCAAACACAACGTGATGCCCGCAGACCATTCCATCTAAGTCTGCATTCTAAAACAATGCTCCTTCCCTTCCGAGCTTTGCCATGCTCCAAAACGGTGGTTCCCCTCCACATTTGGGGTATTAGCATACTCAGGACAAATTGGACAGCAACTTTTGGGGTCCATTTTCTCCTGTTACCCTTGGGAAAATAAAAATGCGGGTGCTAAAAAATAATTTTTGTGAAAAAATATGATTTTTTATTTTTACGGCTCTACATTATAAACTTCTGCGAAGCACTTGGTGGGTCAAAGTGCTCACCACACATCTACATAAGTTTCTTAGGGGGTCTACTTTCCAAAATGGTGTCACTTGTGGGGGTTTCCACTGTTTAGGCAAATTAGGGGCTCTCCAAACACGACATGGCGTCTTATATGGGGTATCTGCGTACTCAGGACAAATTGTTCAACAACTTTTGGAGTCCAATTTCTCCTGTTACCCTTGGTAAAAAAAAAAAATTAGATCTGAAGTAATTTTTTTGTGAAAAAAGTTAAATATTATTTTTTTAAGCATTCCAAAAATTCCTGTGAAGCACCTGAAGGGTTAATAAACTTCTTGAATGTGGTTTTGATCACCTTGAGGGGTGCAGTTTTTAGAATCGTGTCACTTTTGGGTATTTTCTATCATATAGACCCCTCAAAGTGACTTCAAATGTGATGTGGTCCCTAAAAAAAATTGTGTTGTAAAAATGAGAAATTGCTGATCAAATTTTAACCCTTATAACTTCCTAACTAAAAAAAATTTGGTTCCAGAATTGTGCTGATGTAAAGTAGACATGTGGGAAATGTTATCTATTAAGTATTTTGTGTGACATATCTCTGTGACTTAAGGGAATGAAAATTCAAAGTTGGAAAATTGCAAAATTTTCTAAATTTTTGCCAAATTTCCATTTTTTTTAAACAAATAAACACAATTAATGTTGAGGAAATTTTATGACTATCATGAAGTACAATATGTCATGAGAAAACCATGTTAGAATCACCGGGATCCATACAAGCGTTCCAGAGTTATAACCTCATAAAAGGACAGTGGTCAGAATTGCAAAAATTGGCCCGGTCATTAACATGCAAACCACCCTTGGGGTTAAGCGGCTAAGGTTGTGTTTGTGTTAAAATGCTTGAAAGGGTGGATACAGTCCTACGAGTATTACTAATTTCTATTAATGGCATTTGGAGGCTTTTCATATTGCGATTTGTAGAAAATAACATTTTGGGTAAAATTAGTTGATTATACCATAGATGCTACCATATTGCACTCGTATAACTTTGCCTATAAAGCATTATCGCTTACCTAAATAACTATGGGCAGTTTCTGCTCATACCTGAGCTTTTGGCTTAGAAGGATATGCTTGATAGAAAAGTTAGGACTTCATTAAAAAAAAAGGTATTATTATTATTATTATTCATTTTTATAGCGCCATTTATTCCATGGCGCTTTACATGTGAATGGGGCAAATATAGACAGGTACAATAAACATGAGTAAAACAAGGCACACACAAGTACAGGAGGAGAGAGGACCCTGCCCGCGAGGGCTCACAGTCTACAGGGGATGGGTGAGGATACACTAGGTGAGGGTAGAGCTGGTCATGTGGCGCTTCAGTAGACTGGGGATCACTGCAGGTTGTACGCTTGTTGGAAGAGTTGGGTCTTCAGGTTCCTTTTGAAGGTTTCCGTGGTAGGTGAGAGCCTGATGTGTTGGGATAGAGAGTTCCAGAGTATGGGGGAAGCACGGGAGAAGTCTTGGATGCGGTTGTGGGAGGAAGAAATGAGAGAGGAGTAGAGTAGGAGATCATGAGATGATCGAAGGTTGCGTGTAGGTAGGTAGCGGGAGACCATGTCACAGATGTATGGAGGAGTCAGATTGTGAATGGCTTTGTATGTCATTATTAGTGTTTTGAACTGTAGCCTCTGGGCAATAGGAAGCCAGTGAAGGGCCTGGCAGAGAGGAGAGGCTGGGGAATAATGGGGAGACAGGTGGATTAGTCGGGCAGCAGAGTTTAGGATGGATTGGAGTGGTGCCAGAGTGCTAGAAGGGAATAAGTACACCTTATTGTGGCTGTTAGGCATGCATGCATTGGATAATTTGTGTGCTATTTACCTCAAGTATATTCTATATGGCAGTAAAACCATTTAAAATGCATATATTTAATATTTGCATTTATATGGGTGCACCTTTTGAGCAACTGTATTCTTTGCAGCTTTCACCTGTTCACATTTGCTTCATTCTCTTAGAAAGTGCTGCACCATTTTTGTTTCTATATAGCCAGCTTCTGTGATATTCAGATGATTTGATCCTTTTATCTATTATTTCTTCGTACTAGTAAATGTGCTTTTAGAAACCAGTAGAACCCACTTAGTATATAGAGCTCATAAACTATGCTTTAGATTTGCTGCAGTAGGTGTTGTCACTAACAGCACTTACTACCATAAAATAAGGAGCAAACAGTATACCACAGTTTTACACATAGTAAAATAATATCATATTTTCAGTATAAAATTGTCAGCTTTAAATAATATGAACAAAACAAAAGCCCTCAAATGAAGCAAATATATTGTGTGTAAATGAGGAGAAATATAGCACTAGTAGTCATATCTAGTGATGGGCGAACATGAACAGTAAAGTGCGGGGTCTGTACCGAACACCTACTTTTTAGGCACAGGCCCTGAGCACAGTCTTCTATAGGAAGTCCTCGTTACTCTTCAGGTTCAGCACCCCAAATATCGTGTGTTTCCCACTCTGTTATGACAGTGTGAGAAACAAGGCCGGCTCTGATTGGCGATAATATTATTACTGCCAGTCAAAGAGCTGCAGTTCATTAGTTCACAGTCAGCAGCTGTGACCAGCGGTAAAAATTTTACCTCCCATCACAGAGCATCGTGATTACTTCTCCCATCAGCCTATGCCTGCTGCCGCTAATTACAATGAGTGCACGCATGGCTGATGGGGGTGTTCATCATCTGGCACCTGTGATATAAATAAATATATTTTAAAAAATGACATGAGGTATGTTCTATTTTTGATAACCGACAGCTGAGGTCTACAAGCCTCATGGCTGGTCATCAAGAATAGAGGGGTCCCCACATCGTTTTTTTTAATTATTTAAATAAATAGTTTAAAGAAACAGCATGGGACCCCTATTTTTGATAACCAGCCAAGCTAAAGCTGGCAACTGGGGACTAGTATTTTCAGGCTGATAAGGGGCCATGGGTTTTGCCCCCCCAGCCTAAAAATAGCAGCCCTCGGCCACCCCAGAAAAGGCGCATCTATTAGGCAGTGTTATGCGGATGATAATGTGGCAAACAACGTATGTTCAGGCCATCAATTTATTTGAATGGGGTCTGGATTCGGGTACTGTTCTGATACCCGAACCAAACTTTTTTTAAATGTTCAGCCAGACCCACACATCCAGGGGTTTGCCCATCACTAGTCATATCATCTCAAAAAAGCAGTATAAAGTCTTAAAAAGCTGTAGATTATAGGAATACTGGTTAATTGTCTCTGCACTATACATTAATAAAAGAACCGGAGTTCATTTAACTAACCTTTCAATGGATTCCCTCATCAATAGTTAGGCCAAAAGTTTCCAGTAATTGCTTGTTTTCTGTTAATGGGAAGCCTGCAAGTGGCACTTTTCCCTGACCACAGTGGCAACAGAGGTATAACTTGAAGCTTCTGGTCTTCAGTGCAAAAGATGTAGCATGACCCGCCACCTACTATGTTTGCTCCATTTATTACAAAGGTACAGTCTCATATTGCACCCCATCAAGCACTGCCAAAGTTTTTGTGCACATGCCATTATTCTCTGCACTGTGCCGTACATTTCCCAAACAATAATTCATTTCTTGTTCAACCTGTAACTACAACTGTAGCAGCTTTTACTTCTAAGGGTATAATAAAAGTTTCTGCGAGTGGGCTACTGTATGTCTTTTTGCTTGGTCACATGGTCTTCTCCATAATGTCCTGCAGCTGTGAGATATATCGGATTATCATACCTTGTACTGTGGTGGTCAGCACCTGTATCATCACAAGTTAGCTGTTCCCAGTGGAGCCCAGTTTCACAACTCATTTTTAGGTGTCATGACAGCTCTGGTTCTGCTTTAATTTAAACGTAGTTCTTACTTTTGGACCAGCAAGGGTTAATGTTAGTTTCCTTGCTGGCATCTGCTGTGTTGTAGGCCAGCTTATGTGTGGTAACCACTCCCACTATCCTTTAAATACCCACATGATGCATCAGCTAACTGTTGGCAATAGTGTTTTTCTCTGGACACCAGCGGAGGAGTTGCGTGCTCTCTGGTACCATCAGTGTATCAGCTGCTTGAGGTCCTGGTTCCGTATCTTCTGCTGTGTGGAAATTGCAGTGAAAGCTTGAGCTTAGTTTTTCATTGTTCCTTTCTGTGTCTATCTCGTGCTTGTCACAACCCCCTGTGTTGGTACCATCTTCAGTGGTGAGGCCAGCATCCTTGCCGACCAGTGCAATAGCCAGGGTATAGTGAGGTGACAGCTAGAGACTAGGCACGTGATGATGGCAGGAAAAAGGATCCCCATAGGGCATTAGGGGAACTTAGGGATAGGCGCAGGTTGTTTTTCAAGAGGTGCCCCCTCCTTCGTTCCCTATTGTTAGGGCCTTCCTCTCCCTTTTTCTATTTCACTGTGCATGTTGTGCTGCCCGCTGTACCGACCCCTGTTGGGACATGACACACTGTTTGTATGGCAGAGTCAATCTCCAAAGTCACTGAGTAAGTCTGTCACAGGTTTGCCATGACAGACAGGAGCCAGAAGACCACAGCATCTAAGTTCATCTACTCCTGCTCTGAGTATGAGTAGAAGCACTTTTCTCTCATATTTAATAGAGCAGGTTTCTTTCAGCAGTGCAGGGGTTAATCTACACATCTTGGAGTCATTGTAGTTCCTATGTGGAGCATATCAGCTGTGCAGTATCAGCCAGGCCCCTCTTCCATATATTTTCACCTCTGGCAATCTGAATTGCCAGTGTTTAGTCTTGTACTGCCTGTGATGAGTAGAGAATTTGGTGTTTGGTAGAGGCATATTGGAGAGTTGTTCCTATTTTGTTTACCTTCCTAATATCTCAGGTGTTTCCCTATGTTGTCTGTGAGTTCATATTTTGTATGATTGGTATATTCATTTATCCCTGTATGTCCCTCCTTGTTATTCTGTGTTGTGTATTTACATACACTATTCCTCCCCACTTCCCTAAGTGGGAGAGGGGACAGATAAGGGCTTAATCAGGAGTACAGGAAGCCACGTGGCCTCAGTATCTTAACCATCAGTGTTAATCTTGCATTAGGGACAGGGTAGGAGCCCCTGGTCCCAGGTTATCAGACAACAGAATTGTGACAAAGTCTCTCTCCTGTAGAGTTTAAGATCTTATGGTCAGTGTGGTCATTTTGCACTCTCTTCTGTAAAGGCTTTTCTCTTATGGTCAACGGGGTCCTATCTCTCTTACAGAGTGCAATATCTTTTGGTCAGGTAGATTCTTTCTCGTGTGTCTTTCCAATACTGAGATGTGCAGATATTTATTCTCTACAAATCAAATGTCTGTGAAAAAATTCAGCAAAGCTGGCAAATTCAAATTTCAAAATATCTGTTCATCTCTACTCCATGCCTATGGTCACTTTCCTCTGACACAGCAGAGGCTGCGCTAATCACAAGAATTGTTGAACTAGGTTTGGGATCTTTTTGAAAATAACAGAAAATAACACATACTTTTGTGGAGGGTAACCTAACTTAAAGCTTAACTCTTACATTGTAAAAGTAGACTTTAGAGGAAGACAGTTACTCTTTAGTGATTAATCATTACTCTCATACCCCTGTAGTAGTAGCTACATCGTTGTAGGCGAATAGTGAACCTAAAGTCTTATGTTAAGCAAATGTCCATTTGTGCATTTTTATCTTACTAGTGTAATCCCATCATGCATGGCACATTCTACATCTTCAACTTACAGTAATAGAGAGGGCTAGTCTCATAAACTTTATTTAATGAGTATGGAGGGAGTAGCGAATGGTAAGCGCAACTCCTCAATCTTCCGGTAGGTGAAGGTTTCAGAGGTGGATATGCCACCAATGCCTAAGATGGGAATTTTTTCTTTAACAGTTCTTTTTCCGTTAATGTTACATACTGTAAAAGTTGCACTTTTTTATATGTTTAGTGTACTTATTATCCAGATACAACTTTTTCTTGGTCATTTTTAATTTAAATGAACAAATTCATATCGCTTTCTGGAGGTGAAGCAAAATATCAAACATATATCTCTAATTCAAGTATTCCACCAAGAGCCTGCACTGCGATGATGAATTGCAAAATGCCTGCTTCACATTACAAGCCCATACATTTTATGAAAACATCCTACAGATATTGAAGAAGCTTGGATTTATTCAATAAAAAAAGCTGTACAACACATATATTATATTAAATAGGAGCACTCCTTCAGTGTAATGTCCAAGGGTAGATGGATTACTGTGGCAAGCTTTTACAAAAGGAGTACTGTATTCTGCTTACTGCAAGTCAATGTACACTTTTTTTTTGCAGTACCGGTATATGGTATTTGCTTTTCTTAAATGCAATTTTCTAACCAGCTAAAATTGTATCTTTCCTCTATTCACATTGGTTTACTTCCACAGACTGATGCAGCTGGACTCTATTACTCTAATTCATAGCATTATTTCCTATTTGGACAATAATACACATTGAGGGTTGTTGTACCTTTTCTCTAGAGTACCTTGCACCAACACTGAGATGCATCGCTTTTTTGGCAAATTTTTTAATGTTTTAGACCAAAAAGAACAATGTTGTGGCACATGCTTAAAGGGGACCTGATATGTATCAGATACTGGCTGCATGATTTCAGCCATATATATTCAGCTCTGACAACTTGCAGGCTGCAGTATTTCAGAGAAAAACTTGGCAAGTGAACGAGACGCATAGGAGACTAGTTGGATAGGCGGATTCTTGGTGGATTGTCCTCACCTGCTCCACTTGGGTGATAGGTCTTTCCCTAAATATATACTAGATGGTGGCCCGATTCTAACACATCGGGTATTCTAGAATATGCATGTCAACGTAGTATATTGCACAGCCCACATAGTACATTGCCCAACCACGTAGTATATTGCCCAGCCACGTAGCATATTGCCCTTGCCCAGCCACGTAGTATATTACCCAGTCTCGTAGTAAATTGCCCAGTCACATACTATATTGCCCATTCACGTACTATATTGCCCAGCTACGTAGTATATTGCCCAGTGACGTAGTATATTGTCCAGTCACGTAGCATATTGCCCAGCCACGTAGTATATTACCCAGTCATGTAGTATATTGCCCAGTCACGTACTATATTGCTCAGTCACGTACTATATTGCCCAGCTACGTAGTATATTGCCCAGTGACGTAGTACATTGTCCAGTCACGTAGTATATTGTCCAGCTACGTAGTATATTGCCCAGTGACGTAGTATATTGCCCATCTACGTAGTATATTGCCCAGTGACGTAGTATATTGCCCAGCCACATAGTATGTTGCACAGTCAAGTAGTATATTGCCCAGTCACGTAGTATATTGCCCAGCCACGTACTATATTGCCCAGACACGTATGTAACAGGTTAAAAAAGACTTAAAATAAAAAATAAACATATACTCACCTTCCGTGGGGCCCCTTGTAGTCCTGGGGCTTTTGTGCGGTGCACGCGGCAGCTTCTGGTCCCAGGGTTGGTATGAGTGCAGGACCTGTGATGACGTCACGGTCATATGACCATGACGTCATGGAAGGTCCTTCTCGCATAGCATCCTTGGCACCGGAGCCTGCCGCTTGCACTGCCGAGGACACCGCGCATAGATCTTTTTACTATTGATGCTGCATACTCATCATCAATAGTAAAAAGTTGGTCAGACAGTGTTAATAGCTGCGTTAATGGAGTGCGATACACAGCAGCATAACGCGGTCCATTAACGCTGCCATATACCCTGTGTGAGGGCTGACTGGAGGGGAGTATGGAGCGGACACTGACTGCGGGGATGAAAGAGCTGCCATTTTGCCGCCGGACTATGCCTATCGCTGATGGTCGTGGCAATGGTCATGGGCGTTTTGCCATGACCAATTAGCGACTTGGATTTCCATGACAGACAGAGGCTGCGACCAATGAATATCCGTGACAAAAACAAAGACAGACTGAAAGACAGACAGACAGACGGAAGTGACCCTTAGACAATTATATAGTAGATATATATGTGCATATATATGCATATATATATAGTAGCTATTGAACCCGTTCTATGCCCAGGTGGCGAGCATTTATATTGGTATATGGTCTCCATCCTGGTATGTGTTGCTTCCATCTTGCGCCCCCATCCTGTCATGTGCAGCCCCATCCTGTGCCCCTATGCTGTCATGTGCTGCTCCCATCTTGAGCCCCCATTCTGTCATGTACTGCTCCCATCCTACACCCCAGTTCTGTCATTTGCTGCTCCCATCCTGCTCCCCATCCTGTCATGAGCTGCTCCCATCCTGCGCCTCCACTCTGACATGTGCTGCTCCCATCTTGCTCCCCCATTCTGTCATTTGTTGCTCCCATCCTGCTCCCCCATCCTGTCATGTGCTGCCCCCATTCTGACATGTGCTGCACCCATCCTGCGCCTCCATTCTGTCATTTGCTGCTCCCATCCTGCGCCCCCATCCTGTCATGTGCTGCTCCCATCCAGCGCCCCCGTTCTGTCATGTGCTGCTTCCATCCTGCACCCCCGTTCTGTCATGTGCTGCTGCCATCCTGCGCCCCCGTTCTGTCATGTGCTGCCCTATTCTGTCATGTGCTGCTCCCATCCTGCGCCACCATTCTGTAATTTGCTGCTCCCATCCATATGCCCCATACGCTGCTCCATAAAGGTTGATGGCCCCAATAAGATGCTCCATAGTATATGCCCCGTATGCTGCTCCATAAATATTGATGGCCCCCATAAGATGCTCCATAGTATATGCCCCTTATGCTGCTCCATAAATGTTGATGGCCCCCATAAGATGCTCCATAGTATATGCCCCGTATACTGCTCCATAAATTTTGATGGCCCCCATAAGATGCTCCATAGTATATGCCCCGTATGCTGCTCCATAAATGTTGATGGCCCCCATAAGATGCTCCATAGTATATGCCCCGTATGCTGCTCCATAAAGGTTTATGGTCCCCCATAACATGCTCCATAGTATATGCCCCATATGCTGCTCCATTATGGTTGATGGCCCCCATAAGATGCTCCATAGTATATGCCCCGTATGCTGCTCCATAAATGTTGATGGCCCCAATAAAATGCTCCATGGTATTATATGCCCCATATGCTGCTGCGATATATATAAAAAAATAACATACTCACCTATCGTCGCTGGGCGCCGAGTGCTGGGGGGCCTGAGCAGGCGGGGACACCGGCGCGCTGTGGGGGTCAGGTGCCGGAGTCGCCGCTAGCTCAGGCCTCCGACACTTGCTATAGTCACCTGACCCTGATCCAGTGCTGCGTGCCGCTCCATCTTCCGGGTCCTCTGACTGTGACTGTTCAGTCAGAGGGCAGCGTGCATTAAGCGCGTCATCGCGCCCTCTGAACGTCACAGGCAGAGAACCCGGAAGACGGGAGTGGCGCGCAGCGGTGGAACGGGGACAGGTGACTATAGCATACTCACTCTCCTGGCACGTCCCTGCTTCTCCGTTGGAGATCGCGGTGTGCGTTCAGTGCTTACACATACCGCGATCTCTTGGGCTGCGTCACTCTGTGGGGTCCAGACTGCGCCGGCGCTTGTGCTTGCGCAGTCTATAAAGGCTTCGGACAGAGTGACGCTCCCAGCGTTATACTATAGATATCTATGCATTTGCTTAGAAACTTGTCACTCTAAGGTGGGAAGAATTCACAGGGGACCTGCCTGTTCAATTAGTCTTCTGTATAGCTTGGTCCACAGAGGCTATTCTACCATGTTTTACTCTGTAATACTGCAACGTTTCAGAATTTATATACGGTATATGGGTGAAATCATGCAGCCAGTACCTAACGCATGCTATCTGTGGATCAAACACCATGCATCAGCATGTCAAGCATGCCAAGATGAGCACACTTTAAAGCTACAATGCTCCTCTAGGATATATAGATCCCACTCAGACGCCTCTTACACAGCCAAACCAGGTCTCACACTTTGCATTGACGAGGGACAATACCCAGAAACACAGTGTCTGCAAATTTAGATTCTGGTTTTAGATTTTTCCTAAGTTATGTGACAAGGCTCGTTAAAGGGTCGCCATTGACTTCTTGGATTGCTACTTCCAATAGGCGGCACTAGAGTTCTAAATAGTAGCATAGGATGACGGAAGACTTTAAGTCCATCTTTTTCAACCCATAGCTTAACCTAGCATTCCCTAACATGTTGATCCAGGGGAAGGCAAAAAAAAAACATGTGGCAAACAGTAAGCTCCACATTGGGGAAAAAAAATCCTTCCCGACTCCACATACGGCAATCAGACTGGTTCCCTGGATCAACGCCCAATCAAGTCTAGTCCTCTTCCTCTCTGAAGAGACAATTTGCTAATTTTTTCACTATTATTTTAACATTTTACTCATTAATTATAAATTCAATTTTTTAACAAACCATGCAATCGAAACTCTCCTTCCCCAGGCTATACACCTGTGGTTGTGAATATATCTGCATTGTGGTGGAGCATTGCCCCAATTTCATACAGACCGTGTTAATCTAATTTGCTTATACTTAGGGTTTTCAACAGTCATAAGAAAGCACTAAAATGCTCAGGTACTTTAGTCGAGCAAATTGCAGTGCTTGTGTACTTGAACCCAGTAACGAGTAGAATAGAAGTCAATGAGATACTCAAGCATTTTTCCTGCGGCAACTCCCTGTAAGGCTGCCGTCACACTAGCAGTATTTGGTCAGTATTTTACATCAGTATTTGTAAGCCAAAACCAGGAGTGGAACAAATAGAGGAAAAGTATAACAGAAACATATGCACCACTTCTGGATTTATCACCCACTCCTGGTTTTGGCTTACAAATACTGATGTAAAATACTGACCAAATACTGCTAGTGTGAAGGCAGCCTAAGTCTGTAGGAGGTCTAAAAATTGCTGAAAATAATGGAAACACCACTGAAATGGCACGGTAACAGCATAAGGAAGACCCCTGGAAGCATCTCCGAATCCCAGGTCTCTGCTGGGAACAATGTGGCTAGAGTATTATGCCACTTTTACGGACAATAAAACATACAAAACCGCAGTTAGAGTGGATGTGACTGTAAAAAATGTTAAGAAACATTCTTTCCAGGATAACAACTTGCATATAAGTTTAAATAAATAAGAGAGAAAAAAAAGCTCCTACACACTTTTGGGCTATGTTCACACCTGGTGCTTTTGCTGTATTTTTGCACGTTTTTTTTTGTTTTTCAGGGCCATTAGGTGGCCATCACTCTTTGTTGAGGGCCATCAAGTGGCCCTCACTCTAATTTTAAAGTTCCAGCAGCCAGCCCTCACTAAGCATTTTTGCTTTGCATAGCTGTATATTGCTACTGCAATATAATTTATCCATCTGAAGTTGGCAAATGTTTTTTTTATATTAATATTGTAAAGTTTGAAACTTGGAAATCCAGAAGAAAGCCCTCACAATTTATAGAGGGACAGAAGGCAGCCCCCACTATATTTAGAGGACCAGCAGATGTCTTGTGGACAAAAGAGACCAAAATAGAGTTTTTTTTGTAAAACACATATTTCTACTGTTTACTGTAAAAGGAATGAGGCCTAAAATAAAAGAACACAGTAGTTTCAGTCAAACATGGAGGTGGTTCAAAGAAATATTAGTGTTGTTTTCCTGCCTCTGGCCCTCGGTGCCTTGACTGTGTGCAAGTGTAAGAAGAAGGCCCGGGGTTACCTCTCTTGCTCCAGATCCGGAACTGTTGGGGCTGTCACCTTTATTGACTGGGGCAAAGCTTAGAAACCTGGACTGACCTTTGCACTCGACAGCAGTCGACAGCGTAGCTAGGCTAAAAAGGACAGAGTGCTCGAAAAAGCAAACAGACTTGGCGAGAGAACGCAGCGCGCAGCAGGGGAAGTTTGGTGCTCCGTCTTCTGAGCACCGTGACAACGCAGGCCCTATAGTATTCCTGCTGCCACTTACAGAGACTGTGACCGGAGAACTGCCTTTTGCTCGTTGGCTCCCGCTGCTGAAGGTACCCAACGCTACAGGTCAGTAAATACCATGCGCATGCTGTCTAAGAAAGACCGGGTGACTCACCGAAAACTGTTCCCTTTCTCACCCGCATACTTCTGCTAAGCTTTGTCACACTCTGGCAGTGTTAGAGACTGCACTTCACTTGGCATCCCGAACCCTGGACCCAGGACCCCACACAAGCCGTTGAAGACTCACCGTCTCCGCCAGAAATCGGATCATGAACGCCTACAGGACAATACCAGAATCATTGCGTGCTAACAGCATTGGCACCATCGTTTGTACCTAGTACTCTGCAGTCAGGAAGCTGTTGGACTGATAAGTTAACCCTTAATGAACAGTTGCTATACTTGTTGCCATTTTTACCTCCCTCAGCACACCTATTGTGCTCATATCATCTGCCATACTCTTGTATCCCCTTTCTACTCCCTATGTGGAGTATTCCCCTGTTCAAGGAAAGATTAACGTTAACCCTTGCTCTGACTCCTTCCGTTACTGCATCCTGCTACCTGCCCTCTCAAGGTCTAAAGAAATGTGAAGATTCCCAAAGGATTTTGGTTTACAAAGTAGTGCCTGTGGTTTGAAAGCTTTGTATGTATTTTAGGTCATCATGGATCTTCCAGCAGGACAATGACCCCAAACATACTTAAAAAAGCACCCAGTAGTAGATGGGAGTGCGCCCTCTATGGTCTTGTTGAATGGAGGAATTACTCACAGTCGGTAACGCTACGGGAGTCAGGACGGTCAGAGGTTTCTGGAAGCATCTGCGCATGTGGTCTCTGGTAAGCTGGCGTAGGCCCCTCTGGCTTAGGCCTACTTTGTCTTGACCGTGCTGTGCAGGAAGGCTCACGCTCTGTTCCCGCATACTAATGCTTCCTGCCCAAACTTACTGTATATGGTTCGTATTGTTGCCCTTTTATGTTCTCCGCGTCCCCTGGTCTCAAGTTCAGAAGTCTGTCTGGGGAACTAAACTCACCACCCTGCACCACGGGTGACAGCACCGATGGTTCTGGACTCGTTCCGGAAAAGGCATGCCGCGGCCGTCTTTCCTCCTTTCACGAGTAACAATTAGTGACCATAGTACTCATTAATCACTAGTTTTCAACTGTGCAGAAATTCCAAGATAGTCCATAATAAAATAGGGCACTACTTTGCCTTGCCCATAACATTTTTTTATGACTGCCATAATTTTTATGAAGCTGAAGAAACTTATACAGATTATTGTAGTTGTCATAATTTTACAATTTCCAGTGAATAGAACCAATGTCTTCATATCAAAATTAAGGAATGTAGACACATATCGCTTAAAATCATAATGATTGATTATGCTTTTCCAATGTGTCCATAAAAAAATATTGTTAGTCCATAATGTTTTGATAAGTTGCCCAGAAAAATAAAAAGTCAAGTTAGCAACCTTGGCTTTTGCCAGTTTATTGAATTGGCTATAAGTAGCCAAGTTAGAGATGGTATAACTAGTGTTGAGCGATACCTTCCGATATCGGAAAGTATCGGTATCGGATAGGATCGGCCGATATTCAAAAAATATCGGATATCGCCGATACCGATACCCGATCCCAATGCAAGTCAATGGGACCAAAATATCGGAATTAAAATAAACCCTTTCTTTCCTTGTAAGTTCATTCTACTTGAAGGAAAACAACTAAGAATAATGCAGGATGTATTTGGGGAGGTGGCGGAGACATTAAAGTCATAGAGGTTTAGCCCAATCAAATAGAATAGCATGTTTTTTTTTTTTTTTTAAAGACGTTCGGAGTGACAAAGATATTGACTATGTAAATTTTTTTTTTATTTTGTCAGATATTGATGTTTCACTATTCCACGCCCTTCCCCTTCTTTTTTTTTTACTTTTCCCACACTTTCATCTTCATCATCATCAGCATCTTTGACATCAACTTCTTCTTCACCTTATTCATCTTCTTCTTCATCCTTTACCTATTTTTTTTTTTTATTACATTCTTCATATTCATTTTATTCAACTATTATTATTCTTCCTATTCTACATATTCATTTTATTCAACTGTTATTATTCTTCCTATTCTACTTCTTCATCATATTCTCATTTGTGACAGGCATTCCCGTAGTTGTTATCTATAAAAGTTGGAAGATTACACCTTCCGTTCTGCCAGTCACAAAAGTTACATTTGTCCGCGTTCAGTTTGGCCTGCAGCATCAGGCTTTATCCAGGGGCACCACGAGGAGGAACGGACTCACCCCCATACACTGCTTAGTCTTCTTCTGCATATAATTTAGATAATATCTTTTGCTATGATATTAAGTGTTATGCTTAATGTTCTTCTGCTCTTTGTTCTGCAGCCTCTTGTTCTTCTGCTTCTCGGTCTTCCATGTCGTCGTCTCCAGGGTCGTCGTCTCCAGTGTCGTCGTCTCCGCCGTCGTCGTCGTCATCGGGGTGGTCTTTCTGGTCGTCGACGTTAGGGTCTTCAACTTGGAAATGTAGCAGAAGGTACAAGAAGGCTGAGAAAATGCCAAGAACCAGCTGATGGAACTGGAACTCGGATGGCTACCCGAAGGTTCAAGAGCCTATGGAACTACCGAGGACCAGCTGACGTTACTGGAACCCGGTTACTAAGCAGGAGGTACCCATGCTAAAAAGCACTACCAAGGACCGCCTGACGTTGGCGGAACTCGGATACCCAGAAGGAGGCACCTAAGCCAAAGGCTCTGCCCGGAACCAGCTGACGGTACTGGAACCAGGATGGGGAGCAGAAGGTACAAGAGCAAAAGACACTGCCGAGAACCAGCTGACGGTACTGGAACCCGGATGGGTAGCCGAAGGTCCAAGAGCCAATGGAACTACCGAGGACCAGCTGACGTTACTGGAACCCGGTTACTAAGCAGGAGGTACCCGTGCCTGAAAGCACTACCAAGGACCACCTGACGTTGGTGGAACTTGGATACCCAGAAGGAGGCACCTAAGCCAAAGGCTCTGCCCGGAACCAGCTGACGGTACTGGAACCAGGATGGGGAGCAGAAGGTGCAAGAGCAAAAAACACTGCCGAGAACCAGCTGACGGTGCTGGAACCAGGTGGTGGACCCGAAGGCCCACAGGAGAGAACAGCTAGGCCGCGAGGCAGCCGCAGTTACCGAACCCCAACAGTCCTACAGGGGGAGCTGGGCCTACTGGCACTACAGAACCAGCCTTGACTATTCATGCAGCCCACATAGGAAGCTCCTAAACTGGAGGCACCCTGGAGTTGGCTAACCCGACCGCAACACGACGGGGCAAGCATAGGCGTCTCAGCGAGTTTGACACAACCCGGAAACAGCTGACGGTGCTGAAATCAGGTTTGGCATGAGGGAGTACCTGTGACAAAAACACTGCCGAGAACCAGCTGGCGGTGCTGGAACCCGGATGCGTTGCCCCAGTGTGCAAGAGCCAATGGCACGACAGAGGACCAGCTGACGGTGCTGGAACCCGGTTACTAAACTGTAGGTGCCCGCGCTTAAAAGCACTACCGAGGACCGCCAGGCGTTGGCGGAACTCGGATACCCAGGAGGAGGCACCTAAGCCAAAGGCTCGGCCCGGAACCAGCTGACGGTGCTGGAACCAGGTGGTGGACCCGAAGGCCCACAGGAGAGGAGAGAACAGCTAGGCCGCGAGGCAGCCGCAGTTACCGAACCCCAACAGTCCTACAGGGGGAGCTGGGCCTACTGGCACTACAGAACCAGCCTTGACTACCAATTCATGCAGCCCACATAGGAAGCTCCTAAACTGGAGGCACCCTGGAGTTGGCTAACCTGACCGCAACACGACGGGGCAAGCATAGGCGTCTCAGTGAACTTGACACAACCCGGAAACAGCTGACGGTGCTGGAACCAGGCTGGGCACGAGGGAGTACCCGTGACAAAAACACTGCCGAGAACCAGCTGGCGGTGCTGGAACCCAGATGCGTTGCCTATTAAAGATTGTCTTCCTAGAGTCCCAACTAGCGGTGCTGGAGCAAAGGGTAAGCAGGGGGAGCAGAGTGTAGGCCGAAGCCTGCACTGGATGCAGCTTTGTGTCTGCGTTGCGTTTGCAGGACACTTTGCCGGCTACACAGTGGGGGAACAGCTGGCGTTGCTGAACCCCACTAACACAATGGCGGGTGTTTTTCTCTGTGCAGCTAGCACTTGCGGGCAAAAACTAGCGATGTTAGAGCCCGTGGTGAAGCAGGAGGAGGAGGAGAGGAGCAGAGTGTAGGCCGAAGCCTAGTTGAACCAATTTCAAAGGAAACCTTTAACCCCCCCCTCAGGTGTTACAAAGTACAAGAGACACACCTTGTGCAGTATTAATGCTGCACAAGTGAAAGGTTGCTCTATTAATTTGTCTACTTGCACATGCTGAATGAAAGACGTACACAATTTAGCCCATTCTACAGTCAATCTGTAGTGGATGCGTGACTTGGCTTTTTAAGGAGACGCAGCACAGGTGTCCCAAATAACGCCTTGGTGCTTGGCGCAGCTTCCTGAGCGTTGTTATTTGCTGTACAGGAGTCTGCGCTCTTGTGTTATCCCTTGGCAATGCCCTGTTAGCGCTGCCCGTCTTATGACCTCATTTCATGTTGGCCGATGCGGTTAACGATGGCCATAAATCCCAGACCCACAGTGCCTTTTCATAAAGTCACACTGCGGTGCTGGGATTCGTGGCCTTGAGCAGTAAATATTTTGGCCGCTCACACATGTCCTTACACCTGCTTCAGACTGGGCGGCCTCAGCTGATCCCTTATCGCCTGCCACGGCCATGAGGCCGCACAGTCTGAATAAGGCGGAAGGAGGGGAGTGAAGACAGGCGAACATATGCACTGCTCGTGCCCATCAATCACACCCTCGCAGTCAAAATATATGAGACAACGAGGGGCGTTGTGTCGGGCAGGGCGGACGCACAGGCACAGCCAGCCAACCAATGGTGTCAGAAGACGGGCAGCGCTAACAATGGGGGGGCTGCGTGTCATTAAAAAGGAAAGTCACACCTCAGGGACATTGTAATGGTCTCTAATGAGACACATTTTGTACGTGTTGAGTTCCACGTGGGCAAGGAGAAAAAGTCAGCCACCTTGTACAAATGCAGCAGTACTGCTGTACAAGGTGGCTGTTATACATAGAAACACCTGGGGGTGGGGGGCAGGCTCCCTTCAATTTCAGTTCATGTGCCTGCGTGGCGTTTGCAGGTCACATTGCCGGCTACACAGCAGGGGAACAGCTGGCGGTGCTGAACCCCACTAACACTTTTTCTGGTGTTTTTCTCTGTGCAGCTAGCACTTCCGGGCAAAAACTAGCGGTGTTTGAGCCCAGGGTCAGCAGGAGGAGGAGAGGAGCAAAGTGTAGGCCGAAGCCTGCACTGGTGGCAGCTTTTGGTCGGTTGTGCCAGCGTGGCTTGTGCTGGACACGATGCCGGCTACACTGCAGGGGAACAGCTGGCGGTGCTGAACCCCACTAACACATTGGCGGGTGTTTTTCTCTGTGCAGCGCGCATTTCCGGGCAAAAACTAGCGGTGTTTGAGCCCAGGGGCAGCAGGAGGAGGAGAGGAGCAGAGTGTAGGCCGAAGCCTGCACTGGTGGCAGCTTTTGGTCGGTTGTGCCAGCGTGGCTTGTGCTGGACACGATGCCGGCTACACAGCAGGGGAACAGCTGGCGGTGCTGAACCCCACTAACACATTGGCGGGTGTTTTTCTCTGTGCAGCGCGCATTTCCGGGCAAAAACTAGCGGTGTTAGAGCCCAGGGTCAGCAGGAGGAGGAGAGGAGCAGAGTGTAGGCCGAAGCCTAGTTGAACCAATTTCAAAGGTAACCTTTAACCCCCCCTCAGGTGTTGCAAGGTACAAGAGCCACACCTTGTGCAGCATTAATGCTGCACAAGTAAAAGGTTGCTCTATTTATTTTGCTCCTTGCACACGCTGAATAAAACACATACACTATTTAGCCCATTATACTGTCAAACAGTAGTGGAGGCGTGACTTGTCTTTTTAAGGAGACGCAGCACAGGTGTCCAAAATAACACCTTGGTGCATGGGCGCAGCTTCCTGAGCGTTGGTATTTGCTGTACAGGAGTCTGCGCTCTTGTTATCCCTTGGCCATGCGCTGTGAGCGCTGCCTGTCTTCTGACCTCATTTCATGTTGGCCGGTGCGGTTAGCGATGGCCATGAAACCCAGACCCGCAGTGTCTTTTCTTTAAGTCACACTACGGGGCTGGGATTCGTGACCTTGCGCAGTAAATTTTTTCGCCTGTCACTCATGTCCTTACACCTGCATCAGACTGGGCGGCCTCAACTGATCCCTTCTCGCTTGCCGCGGCCATGAGGCCGGACAGTCTGAAGAAGGCGGAAGGAGATGAGTTAAGACAGGCGAAGATATGCACTGCTCGTGCCCATCAATCACACCCTCGCAGTCAAAATAAGTAAGACAACGAGGAGCATTGTTTCAGGCAGGGCGGACGCACAGGCGCAACAAGCCAACCAATGATGTCAGAAGACGGGAAGCGCTACCAAGGGGGGTGCTGCGTATCATTAGAAAGGAAAGTCACACCTCAGGGACAGTGGAATGGTCTCAATGAGACACATTTTGTACGTGTTGAGTTCCACGTGGGCAAGTAGAAAAAGTCAGCCACCTTGTACAAATGCAGCATTACTGCTGTACAGGGTGGCTGTTATACATAGAAACACCTGGGGGGTGGGGGCTGGTTCCCTTTAATTTCAGTTCAGGTGCCTGCATGGCGTTTGCAGGTCACGTTGCCAGCTACACAGCAGGGGAACAGCTGGCGGTGCTGAACCCCACTGACACATTGACTGGTGTTTTTCTCTGTGCAGCTAGCATGTCCGGGCAAAAACTGGCGGTGTTAGAGCCCAGGGTCAGCAGGAGGAGGAGAGGAGCAAAGTGTAGGCCGAAGCCTGCACTGGTGGCAGCTTTTGGTCTGTTGTGCCAGCGTGGCTTGTGCTGGACACGATGCCGGCTACACAGCAGGGGAACAGCTGGCGGTGCTGAACCCCACTAACACATTGGCGGGTGTTTTTCTTTGTGCAGCTAGCACTTCCAGGCTACAACTGGCGGTGTTATAGCCCAGGGTCAGCAGGAGGAGGAGAGGAGCAGAGTGTAGGCCGAAGCCTGCACTGGTGGCAGCTTTTGGTCTGTTGTGCCAGCATGGCTTGTGCTGGACACACAGCAGGGGAACAGCTGGCGGTGCTGAACCCCACTGACACAATGGTGGGTGTTTTTCTCTGTGCAGCCAGCACTTCCGGGCCCCAACTGGCGTAGTTAGAGCCCAGGGTCTGCAGGAGGAGCAGAGTGTAGGCCGAAGCCTAATTGAACCTATTTCAAAGGTAACCTTTAACCCACCCTCAGGTGTTACAATGTTGAAGAGCCACACCTTGTGCAGCAGTAAAACTACACAAGTTAAAGGTTGCTCTTTAAGTTTTGCTCATTGCACACGCTGAATGAAAGACGTACACAATTTAGCCCATTGAACAGTAGAACTGTATTGGAGGCGTGACTTGTCTTTTTAAGGAGACGCAGCACAGGTGCACATAAATAACGCCTTGGTGCTGGGCGCAGCCTCCTGAGCGTTGTTATTTGCTGTACAGGAGTCTGCGCTATTGTGATCCCTTGGCCATGCGCTGTGAGCGCTGCCTGTCTTCTCACCTCATTTCATGTTGGCCGGTGCGGTTAGCAATGGCCATGAATCCCAGACCCGCAGTGTGTTTTCAAAAAACCACACTGCGTGGCTGGGATTTGTGCCCTTGTGCAGTAAATATGTTTGCCACTCACACATGTCCTTACACCTGCTTCAGACTGGGTGGCCTCAGCTGATCCCTTATCGCCTACCACGGCCATGAGGCCGCACAGTCTGAAGAAGGCGGAAGGAGATGAGTTAAGACAGGCGAACATATGCACTGCACATGCCCATCAATCACACCCTCGCAGCCAAAATATATGAGACAACGAGGGGGGTTGTGTCGGGCAGGGCGGACGCACAGGCACAGGCAGCCAACCAATGATGTCAGAAGACGGGCAGCGCTACCAAGGGTGGTGCTGCGTACCATTAGAAAGGAAAGTCACACCTCAGGGACAGTGGAATGGTCTCAATGAGACACATTTTGTACGTGTTAAGTTCCACGTTGGCAATGAGAAAAAGTCAGCCACCTTGTACAAATACAGCATTACTGCTGTACAAGGTAGCTGTTATACATAGAAACACCTTGGAGTGGGTGGCAGGGTCCCTTTAATTTCATTTCATGTGCCTGCGTGGCGTTTGCAGGTCACATTGCCGGCTACACAGCAGGGGAACAGCTGGCGGTGCTGAACCCCACTAACACATTGGCTGGTGTTTTTCTCTGTGCAGCTAGCACTTCCGGGCCCCAACTGGTGGTGTTAGAGCCCAGGGTCAGCAGGAGGAGGAGAGGAGCATAGTATAGGCCGAAGCCTGCACTGGTGGCAGCTTTTGTTCTGTTGTGTCAGCGTGGCTTGTGCTGGACACGTTGCCGACTACACAGCAGGGGAACAGCTGGCGGTGCTGAACCCCACTGACACATCAGCTAGTGTTTTTTCTGTGTAGACAACACTTCCAGGTGGCAACTGACAGTGTTGAAACCCAGGGAATCAAAGAGGAGCAGAGTTTATTCCGAAGCCTGCAGTGGAGCAAGTTGAAAGGGAACCTTTAACCCCCCCCCCCAGGCATTTGTTGCTGAAAGAGCCATCTTGTACAGCAGTAATACTGCACATGGAAAATGGTGGCTCCGAAAATTATGCTCCTTGCAAACGCTGAAGTACACACTCATATAATGTGTCCCCTCACACCGTCAAACCGTCCCGGAAGTGGGACTTTCCTTTGTAATGTGACACAGCACAGCCGTCATTCCAACCCCCTTGGTGCCGTGCGCCACCTCCTCAACGTTGTTTGGTTTTGTCACGGAGCCCGCGCTGTAATGTTATCCCTTGGCCATGCACAGTTAGCGGTGCCCGTCTTCTGACATCATTTAGGTGTCAGGCTGGCAGTGAATGTGCGTCCAAGCTGCCCGAGATCCAACCTCGCAGTGTCATCTAATGTAATCCCACTGCGGGCCAGGGATCCATGGGCATGCGCAGTGCATATCATCGCCTCTCACTCACCTCCTTCCTGCTTCTTCAGACTGTGCGGCGTCACGGCCGTGGCATGCTATTAGGGATCAGCTGACGCCACCTAGTCTGAAGAAGCGTGAAGAAGGGGAGTGAGAGGCTAGTATATGAACTGCGCATGGCCATGGATACCAGGCCCACTGTGGGATCACATTAGACGACACTGCGAGGTGGGATTTCGGGCAGCGTGGACGCACAGGCGCAGCCAGGACGACAACAAATGATGTCAGAGGACGGGCAGCGCAAACTGTGCATGGCCAAGGGATAACATAACAGCGCAGGGTCCAGGACGGAATCAAACAACGCTAAGGAGGCAGCGCACGGTGCCAAGGGGGTAGCAATGACGGCTGTGCTGCGTCACATTACAAAGGAAAGTCCCACCTCAGGGACAGTTTGACGGTGTGAGGGGACACGTTACATGAGTGTGTAGTTCAGCGTTTGCAAGGAGCATAATTTCAAGAGCGACCTTTTCCTTGTGCAGTATTAGTGCTGCACAAGGTGGCTCTTTCAGTAACAAACACCTAGGGGGGGGGGGGACAGGTCCCCTTACATTTTAGTTGTGCCAGCGTGGCGGTCGCATGACACGTTGCCGGATACACAGCTGGGGATCAGCTGACGTTACTGAACCCCAATAACAGAGGAGCGACTGTTGACTGTGCAGACAGCACTTCCAGGCACCAACTGGCGGTGTTAGAGCCCAGGGACAGCAGGAGGAGCAGATTGGAGGTATTGCTGCACACACAGCTGGGGATCAGCTGACGTTACTGAACCCCAATAACAGAGGAGCGACTGTTGACTGTGCAGACAGCACTTCCAGGCACCAACTGGCGGTGTTAGAGCCCAGGGACAGCAGGAGGAGCAGATTGGAGGTATTACCGCACACACAGCTGGGGATCAGCTGACGTTACTGAACCCCAATAACAGAGGAGCGACTGTTGACTGTGCAGACAGCACTTCCAGGCACCAACTGGCGGTGTTAGAGCCCAGGGACAGCAGGAGGAGCAGATTGGAGGTATTGCCGCACACACAGCTGGGGATCAGCTGACGTTACTGAACCCCAATAACAGAGGAGCGACTGTTGACTGTGCAGACAGCACTTCCAGGCACCAACTGGCGGTGTTAGAGCCCAGGGACAGCAGGAGGAGCAGAGGAACAGAGTGTAGGCCGAAGCCTGATTGGAGCAAGTTGAAAGGGAACCTTTAACCCCCCCAAGACGTTTGTAGCTGAAAGAGCCATCAGGTTTTTAAATACATCAGATAGGGATTGCATACATTAGTTAGGACTGCTCTGATAAGGGTATACCGTGAAGATTGGTAGAGCAGCTTAGTATACATTTCTTGCAAAAAACGTATCAACCAAATACCCTGTTTTTTACATCTTTTACTAGCACTTGCGGATTACTGCAACATTTTTTCAAACTGAGTGTTTTTGGTTTTACTATTCTCTTTTGTGTCTTCAGGTTTCTTGGTGGTGTGTGAACATGATCATACAGACTTGTTCACTGTGCAAGTAGCCCTTGTGTTCCTGTTTCCATAAGAGCCATCTTGTGCAGCACTAAGGATGCAAAAGGAAAAGGTTGCTCTTTTAATTATGCTCCTTGCAAACACAGAAGTAAACACTAAAAATGTGTCCTCTTATACCGTAAAACCGTCACGGAGGTGCAAATTTCCTTCGTAATGGGACACAGCACAGCTGTCATTCCTATCTCCTTGGTGCCGTGCGCTGCCTCCTCAGCGTTGTTTTAAGCTGTCATGGAGCCTGCGCTGTTCTGTTATCCCTTGGCCATGCCCAATTAGCGCTGCCTGTCTTCTGACATAATTTGGTGTCAGGCTGTGAGTGCCTGTGCGTCCACGCTGCTCCAGATCCCACCCCGCAGTGTCGTCTAACGTAATCCCACTGCGAGCCTTTGATCCATGGGCATGCACAGTGCATATCCTCGACTCTCACTCCCCTCCTTCCCTCTTCTTCAGACTGTGCGGTGTCACGGCCGTGGTATGCTATTAGGGATCAGCTGACGGCGCACAGTCTAAAGAAGGCGGAGGGAGATGAGCGAGAGCCCGAGGGAAGATATGCACTGCGCATGCCCATGGATCCAAGGCCCGCAGTGTGATTCAATCAGAAGACACTGCGAGGCGGGATCTCGGGCAGCGCGACCGCACAGGCGCAGCCAGCCTGACACCAAATTATGTCAGAAGACAGGCAGCGCAAATAGGGCATGCCCAAGGGATAACAGAACAGTGCAGGCTCCGTGACAGCTTAAAACAACGCTGAGGAGGCAGCGCTTGGCACCAAGGGCGTAGGAATGACGGCTGTGCTGCGTCACATTACGAAGGAAAGTCCCAGCTCCGGGACGGTATAACGGTATCAGTGAACACATTTTATAAGTGTTAAGTTCTGCGTGTGCAAGGAGCTAAAATAAAAGAGCTACCTTTTCCTTGTGCAGCATTACTGCTGCACAAGATGGCTCTTTCAGTAACAAACGCCGGTGGGGGGGGGGGGGACAGGTTCCCTTACATTTAGGTTGTTGTGCCAGCGTAGCGGTCGCAGGACACATTGCCGGCTACACAGCTGGGGATCAGCAGACGTTACTGAAACCCAATAACACTGGTTCGTATGTTTTTACTGTGCAGCCTGCACTTCTGAGCCGCAACTGGCGGTGTTGGAGCCCAGGAATAGCAGTTCAGGTGGTAGAAAGATGAACACATCAGGAGACCTGGATGACACCCAATTACTTAATCAGGCAGAGGAGTGGCAAATTCCTGCGAGATCCAGGCCTGGTTCATTTTCAGGAAAGTAAGCCGGTCAACGTTATCGGAGGATAGTCGCATGCGACGGTCTGTTAGTACACCACCTGCGGCACTAAAGACACGTTCCGATAAGACACTAGCCGCAGGGCAAGCCAGCACCTCCAATGCATACTGGCTTAGCTCTGGCCATGTATCCAGCTTAGAGACCCAAAACTTGAACGGGGAAGAGCCGTCTGGGAGTACAGTAAGAGGGCAAGCCATGTAGTCTGTCACCATCTGACGGAACCGTTGCTTCCTGCTGACTGGAGCCGCCGGTGATGGTGTAGACATTTGGGGCGGGCACACAAAAGTTTGCCACAGTTGTGCCATACTGGGCTTGCCTTGGGCAGAGGCACTGCTTCTGCTCCCTCTTTGTGCAGAGCCTCCCCCACTGCCTCGACGCACTGAGCTGCTTTGTAAAGCACTAGCAGCACTCCTCTCAGTTGGACTGGAGAAGATGATGGAATTCACCAGTGTGTCGTGGTACTCCCGCAATTTACGCTCCCGGGTCAACGCTGGGATGAGGTTTTGGACGTTGTCCCGGTAGCGAGGATCGAGGAGGGTGAACACCCAATAATCAGGCATGTTGAGAATGTGGTCGATGCGGCGGTCGTTTCTCAGGCACTGCAGCATGAAATCCACCATGTGCTGCAGACTGCCAACTGGCCCAGAAACGCTGTCCCCTGCTTGAGACATGATCTCTGCCCGCTCGTCATCACCCCACCCTCGCTGTACACACTGACCACTGGACAATTGTGTCGCTCCCTCCTCTGGACGGATCTCTTTCTCCTCCATTGACTCCTCCTCATCCTCCTCACAAAGTGGCCCCTGCGTACCCCTTTGTGAGGAACCACGTGGCACTGACTCTCCAGAAGCTGATGGAAAAGGTGACTCCTCATCCTCCACCTCTTCCACAACATCATCCCTTAACCCTTGCAAAGTTTGCTGAAGCAGGCAGATAAGGGGGACAGACATGCTGACTAGTGCATCATCTGCACTTGCCATCCGCGAGAAATAATCAAAAGGACGCAAAACCTGGCAGACATCCTTCATAGTGGCCCACTCTGTGGTTGTGAAGTCTGATCGGCGCTGACTGCGACTTCTTTGCGCCTGATGCAGCTGGTACTCCATAACTGCTTGCTGCTGCTCACACAACCGCTCCAACATATGAAACGTGGAATTCCACCGGGTAGGTAGGTCACATATGATGCGGTGTTCCGGAAGGTGGAATCGGCGCTGCAGAGCAGCAATGCGGGATCTTGCCAAGCTGGAACGCCGCAAGTGAGCACACTCTAGGCGGACCTTGTGCAGCAGGGCATCAAGATCCGGATAGTCCCTCAGAAAACTCTGCACAACCAAATTAAGCACATGTGCCAGACATGGGATGTGAGTGAGGTTGCCAAGGGCCAAAGCTGCCACCAGATTTCGGCCATTGTCACACACTACCATGCCTGGCTGGAGATTCACTGGCAGTAACCACACATCGCTCTCCTGCTTGATGGCATTCCAGAGCTCCTGCGCTGTGTGGCTTCGATTCCCCAATGAAACTAGTTTCAAGACGGCCTGCTGACGTTTGGCCACGGCTGTGCTCATGTCGGTCATAGGTAAACGTTCACGGGTCCATGTGGAGGTGGACTGTGACGGATCCTGCAGAGATGATTCTGAGGAACTTGTGTAAGAGGAGGAGTCAATGCATACAGACTGGATTCCTGCAATCCTTGGAGTGGGCAGGACACGTCCTGCACCACTCGCACGATCTGTACCTGGCTCAACAACATTAACCCAATGGGCAGTGAGGGAAACGTATCGCCCCTGTCCATGCTGACTGGTCCACGCATCAGTGGTGAGGTGGACCTTGCTACTGACGGCGTTCAGTAGTGCATGTTTTATGTTTCCCTCAACATGCCTGTGCAGGGCAGGGACAGCTTGCCTGCTGAAGTAAAAGCGGCTGGGCACCTTGTACTGTTGGACTGCCAATGCCATCAAGTCACGGAAGCTGTCAGTCTCCACCAGCCTGAATGAGAGCATTTCCAGGGACAACAGTTTGGCAATGCCTGCATTCAGAGCCTGTGTTCGGGGGTGGTTGGCCGAGAATGCCCGCCTTTTCTCCCATGCCTGTACTACCGATGGCTGTAGAGTAGACTGGGAGTGTGAGGATGACTGGGAAGGTGGTGCTGTGGGTGGAATTACACAAGGTCTCTGGACAACAGTGCCAGAGGTTCTTCCATGGCGATCCTGGGAGGAAGCCAAACCAGCTGTGCGTGAGCTGGAGGAAGAGGCAACACGAGCTGAAGAGGTGGTAGCTGCCGCTGTTGGTTGGCCTACATCTTCAGTGTGTTTCTGTAACTCCACCGCGTGCCTGGTCCGCACATGTTTCCACATATTTGTGGTATTGAGGTTGCTGACATTTTTCCCTCTTTTTACTTTCTGATGACACAGCTTGCATTTGACAAAACAAATGTCATCTGCAACTGTGTCAAAAAAGGACCAGGCACTGCAAGTCTTGGGAGCGCCCTTTTTGGCTTTGGAAAGAGACAGGCTCCTAACGGGTGCCAAAGTGGAGGCTACAGGCTCCGCAGTCTTCCCCCTCCCTCTCCCTCTTTGGCCCGTAAGGGGAATCTCTTCCTCAGAGCTGCTCCCACCACCTTCCTGTTCCTCACGCCACGATGGGTCAACGACCTCATCATCTCCACTACCCTCTGCCACCAACTGCTCCTCCTGGGTAGTCTCGGCAGCACAGTACGCACCAGAAAGCGTCACCTGAGTTCCATCATCAGATGCGTACTGCGCTGTGGTCACCGGAGGCACTGGCCCACCCGCCTCTTCAGAGTCAGAGAGACAAAGCTGTTGGGCATCACTGCACACTGCCTCTTCTTCCATTTCTCCAATGCTGCTTGGCTGGCCCCCTGTTTCCAAGCCAAGAGATTCAGAGAACAGAAGTAGAGACGGCTCCTGTCCTGGGCTCTCTGACTGCCTGGCCAATTTGGCAGGTGGTGAAGAGACAGATGGCTGCTCTCCAGTGCTCTGTGCCTGAGAGGATGTGGCACTAACTGAAGTCGATGCCGAGGCGTTAGCTGCCATCCACCCGACAACGGCTTCAATTTGGTCTTCACGCAGCAGCGGTGCACGGCGCTCTCTGACAAAGCTGCGCATGAAGGACTGTTCCCTGCTGAAACTGAGTGACGACGAGTCACCGGTGCCCGCAGCAGGCACAGAATCACCACGTCCTCTCCCTGCTCCTCTCCCTGCTCCGCGCCCACGCCCACGTGCCTTACTCCCTGCCCTCTTCATCTTGGTTGACAGATAAAGATAAGCAGAAAAGTACTAAGGCCTTAGTGTGCTTATTCCTGAAATGCTCCTCCTAACAGGTGTAAGAAACACTAATGTTGTAAAGTGTGGACTAAACTTTATTATTTTTCAAATGTGGCCTACACAAGTGTTAAGTTGTGTTTGGTGAACTTTCCTTTTTTTTTTTTCTGCAGATCGGACTACAGAGCAAGTTTAACTCACACGGGGACCGTGCAGACAGCCGTAAACGGCGCTGCAAGGCCCAAAAACCCTCCTCTAGGTTATCCTATGTAGTGTTTTTCCACTATTTAGCTGGAGACGGGTGGAAAGACACTAATAGGAATTTTTTTTTTTAAATTTTAAACAGGCTGCACTATTTGAAAAAAAGGAAATTTTTTTTCAAGGTATGAGGCAGTAACGCACCCTGAGCTGAATCCAACCGGCTATGGCTGCACACAGACTACAGGGCGAGCTGCGCTCACACAGAGACCGTGCAGACAGCCGTAAACGGCGCTGCAAGGCCCAAAAAAACCCCTCTAGGTTATCCTATGTAGTGTTTTTCCACAATTTAGCTGGAGACGGGTGGAAAAACACTAATAGGAAATTTGAGGAAAAATGTGCAGCAGGCTGCACTATGAGCAAAAAAGGACAACTGTGTGAGGCAGTGTGAACCCCCCCTGAGCTGAATACAACCGGGTATATGGCTGCACACAGACTACAGAGTGAGCTGCACACACACACACACACAAAGACCTTGCAGAACGCTGTCAAAACAGCGCTGCAAGGCAAGAGCAAGGTGAACAGTGAAGAACACACAGCGTTTTGCTAAATTAGCCTTGGGAAAGGAAAATAAAGCAATTAGCTATCTCAACTGGCCCTCAGTTAGAACACAGCGTCCTGTCCCTAACTGAAATCACAGCAGAGTGCGCGCAAAATGGCGGCAGCGTTTTTTATAGTGCAGAGTGACATCATTTCAGCAGCCAATCCAAGCCTTGCCAGTACTTACATGCCCACCATGCTAAACAGGATGTGCCCACACTTCCATTCATTCCTCATTGGCTGCTGCGTTCAGTTTGAATTCTGGGAACTTCCGATTCCGGTATCCGATACGCGGGAAGTATCGGAAATCGGTATCGGAATTCCGATACCGCAAGTATCGGCCGATACCCGATACTTGCGGTATCGGAATGCTCAACACTAGGTATAACTTAAAGGAAAGATTCTAACTTCTAGCAAGATATGCTAGATCTGCTAGAAGTTTGCAACACTATTACATATATGGCTTATCTTCAGGCTTCCAGGACTATATTTATGCCGTCAAATTATGAGACAACATTAGGAAATGTGGGGCAGCGTGTAAACATGGTAACAAACTTTTATCCATCATAATTACTTCTATATCAGAAAATAAAAGTAGAGCGAGTAACAGCCATAGCAATATAACACAACCAACAACAGCTGCCCGGACACGTGATCATATGTCCCCTTTCTTTATATCTTTTTTTCTTTTCGGCTTCCATTTGCTTCTTTACTGTCAGGTTTATGAGTACTTTCATGTTAGTCAAAACATAGGTAACGGTTGGACCCTTTCCTTTTCCTAACAACTGCATATGGTGGAAAGAAAGCAAAGATTGTTAAAGCTATGCAAGTATTACACATTTGAAACAAAATAACCTTTTAGCTCAAGTGGATGTGATTATTCATGTGGAAGTAAAGTTTGGAATATTCATCTTCCACTGCCATGCTGGATTTCTTTTTTCATTGTGCCAGTAATACAGATTTACATATGCAGCTAATTTACATTGTCTGGAAAAGAACTTTTAGTCAGTTCATAACTATGAAAAAAAATAGACTATGACAGTCAAAAATGTAATACTGATAGATTTTTTTCTCCAATTACCGTCATGAGTTGACTAATTGAAACTAGAACAAAGCTGCAATAAACTTTAATTCGGGGAAATGGTTTAGTAAAATATAATTAAGTAATTAGTGGAGCAAAAACTAAATAATTCTATCTGAAGATGGAAGGCAAGAGGTCTTTCTTTTAAAGGGAACCTGTCATATTGAAAATGGTGCCTTGTGGGTGGCATATTATAGAACTGGTGAGGTGGGCAGGTGAATATCTAGTTTTGTAGGAAAAGATGCACAATAACTTTTATTTTTTTTTCATTTAACCACTTCTCAATCTTAGACGTATCCATACGTCCTGTTGGGAAGGACTTCACAGACCTTGGATGTATTGATATGTCCTGGCAGTTTTGCGCGCACAGAAGCTGTGAGAGCTCGATCGCCACCAGGTGCTCAGCGAACATCCCACTTGACACCTGTCTCTCACTGCCAGGAGAGGTGTCAGCAACACTCCCTGCAGTTTAACCCACTAAATGCTGCAATCGATTTCTATAGCAGCATTTCGAAGGCAGGAAAAGGGAGCTCTTGGCCAGTCCGATCGGTGCCCTCAAGACGTCATCGCGAGGGTACGATCATTGCCATGGTGAATCGAGGTCATCATAACGACATCCGAGTCACCAGGTTCTATCAAGCTTGTCAGACCATGCACAGAGCATGGTCTAACAAGCCTGTGTGAGAACAGGACTGACAGTTATAATGCACGGCAATGCTAGTGAATTACAATTAGAGATGAGCGAATATACTCGTAGCTCGTGTTTTCCCGAGCACGCTCAGGGGGGTCTCCGAGTATTTATGAGTGCTTGGAGATTTAGTTTTCATTGCAGCAGCTGAATGATTTACAGCTACTAGACAGCTTGATTACATGTGGGGATTCCTTACCAACCAGGCAATCCCCACATGTACTTAGGCTGGCTAGAAGCTGTAAATCATTCAGCTGCTGCGATGAAAACTAAATCTCCAAGCACTCATAAATACTCGGAGACCACCCGAGCGTGCTCGGGAAAACACAAGCAACAAGTATACTCGCTCATCACTAATTACAATGCATTATAATCACGATCAGATGGCTAAAAGTGAAAGTCCCATAGGAGAACTAATTAAAAAAATAAAAAAAAATTGTAAAACGTTTTTTTTAAATCATTAAATGATAAAAAAGAAAAATTTATTGTACCTAATAATAATAATAATAATAATTAACCCTCCCTATAAAACTGTCACCCTAGTTAACCCCTTCAGTGAATCCCATAAAAAAACAAGGCAAGAAGTGATGCTTTTTCATCATAAGGCCAAACAAAAAGTGGAATAAAACATGATTAAAAGGACAAATGCAAAAATTAAGCTGCCGTACAGCTCCAGTGGAAAAATAAAAAAGTTATAGTTCTCAGAACACAGTGATGCAAAAATAATTCTTTTTTCTATAAAAAAAATTTTTATTGTGTAAAAGCGCCAAAACAAAAAAAAATGATAGTAATGTGGTATCTCAGTAATCATAATGACTCGAAGAATAAAGCTGTCTTTTCAATTTTTCCACACGCACACACAAATTGCTGTTTTTTGTTTATTTTGCCATTCAAGAATCAGAATAAAAATCGATGAAAAATTGTTTTGTGCTCGAAAATAGCACCAATAAATATTACAAGTTGTCGTGCAAAAAAACAAGCCATCAAAAAGAATTATAGCTCTCAAAATATGGCGATGAAAAGCGAGATTTTGCAAAACAAAACAAAACATGTTTTTATCTTTTTGAGCAGGAAAAATTTTACAATTCTGACCACCACTTTATGAGGTAAAAACTTGGGAATACTTCAATATATCCCAGTGATTCTTAGATTGTTTTACGTGACATGCTGTACTTCACGTTAGTAGTAAATATTGGTTTATATAATTTATGAAAATATGGAAAATTTGACCAACAATTTTAAATTTGTAAATTAGTTATACCCTACAAAATTGATAATAAATAACATTTACCACATGCTACTTGATTCTTCGAGAACAAATTTTCGTATAATAGTTTGCGGTCTCCTTAGGCCGGCTTCACACTTGCGAGTTTTACGGACGTAAGAGCGCAGAAACTACGTCCGTAAAACTCGCAAAAAATACGGCACAATTATTCTCTATGCCCCTGCTCCTATCTGCCGTATTAAACTGATCAGTATTATACGGCTTTCTACGGCCGTAGAAAATCGCAGCATGCTGCGTTTGTCACCGTATTGCGCAAATAAAACGCCAATGAAAGTCTATGGAAGCCCCAAAAATACGGATTACACACGGACCAGCAGTGTGACTTGCGAGGAATACGCAGCGGTGTTAGAGAGAAAAGCCGGCAATTCAGTGCGGTGTACAGTAAAATCACACTGACAGCTGACATTAGAATAGGTAGAATAAATATGTACACATAGAATAGGTATATATATATATATATGTAAGTGAGACACATATATGTATATATATTCTTACTTTATACAGCCGCGATATAGCAAAAAGCCGGTAATTCAATTACCGGCTTTTTCTTTCTCCTTCCTAAAACCCGACATGATTTGAGACATGTTTTACATACAGTAAACCATGTCTTCTCTCCATTTTTTTTGCAGATTTCACACTACTAATGTCAGTAGAGTGTATCTGCAAAATTTGGCTGTTCTAGCTCTTAAAATAAAGGGTTAAATGGCGGAAAAAATTGGCGTGGGCTCCCGCGCAATTTTCTCCGCCAGAGTAGTAAAGCCAGTGACTGAGGGCAGATATTAATAGCCTGGAGAGGGTCCATGATTATTGGCGCCCTCCTGACTACAAATATCTGCCCACAGCCACCCCAGAAAAGGCACATCTGGAAGATGCGCCTATTCTGGCACTTGGCCACTCTCTTCCCATTCCCGTGTAGCGGTGGGATATGGGGTAATGAAGGGTTAATGCCACCTTGCTATTGTAAGGTGACATTAAGCCTAATTAATAATGGAGAGGCGTCAATTATGACACCTATCCATTATTAATCCAATTGTAGTAAAGGGTTAAATAAAACACAAACACATTATTTAAAATTATTTTAATGAAATAAAAACAATGGTTGTTGGAGTATTTTATTCTACGCCCAATCCAGTCACTGAAGACCCTCGTTCTGTGAAAGAAAAAACATAATAAACCAACAATATACTTACCCTCCGCAGATCTGTAACGTCCAACGATGTAAATCCTTCTGAAGGGGTTAAAACATTTTGCAGCAAGGAGCTTTGCTAATGCAATGCTACTCCTCGCTGCAAAACCCCGGGGAATGAGTCTAAATATAGATCAATGAGCTATATTTAGCTTCATTTGCGGTGAGGCGCCCTCTGCTGGCTGTTCATAGATCGTGGGAACTTACCTAGATCTAGGAAAGTTCCCACGATCTATGAACAGCCAGCAGAGGGCGCCTCACCGCAAATGAAGCTAAATATAGCTCATTGATCTATATTTAGACTCATTCCCCGGGGTTTTGCAGCGAGGAGTAGCATTGCATTAGCAAAGCTCCTTGCTGCAAAATGTTTTAACCCCTTCAGAAGGATTTACATCGTTGGACGTTACAGATCTGCGGAGGGTAAGTATATTGTTGGTTTATTATGTTTTTTCTTTCACAGAACGAGGGTCTTCAGTGACTGGATTGGGCGTAGAATAAAATACTCCAACAACCATTGTTTTTATTTCATTAAAATAATTTTAAATAATGTGTTTGTGTTTTATTTAACCCTTTACTACAATTGGATTAATAATGGATAGGTGTCATAATTGACGCCTCTCCATTATTAATTAGGCTTAATGTCACCTTACAATAGCAAGGTGGCATTAACCCTTCATTACCCCATATCCCACCGCTACACGGGAATGGGAAGAGAGTGGCCAAGTGCCAGAATAGGCGCATCTTCCAGATGTGCCTTTTCTGGGGTGGCTGGGGGCAGATATTTGTAGCCAGGGGGGGGCCAATAACCATGGACCCTCTCCAGGCTATTAATATCTGCCCTCAGTCACTGGCTTTACTACTCTGGCGGAGAAAATTGCGCGGGAGCCCACGCCAATTTTTTCCGCCATTTAACCCTTTATTTTAAGAGCTAGAACGGCCAAATTTTGCAGATACACACTACTGACATTAGTAGTGTGAAATCTGCAAAAAAAAATGGAGAGAAGACATGGTTTACTGTATGTAAACCATGTCTCAAATCATGTCGGGTTTTAGGAAGGAGAAAGAAAAAGCCGGTAATTGAATTACCGGCTTTCAAGCTGTATAGCGCTGGAAAAAATATTAATATATATACATATATGTGTCTAATGACATATATATATATATATATATATATATATATATATATATATATATATAGACAGTATATATATATATTTTTTTCTTTTTGGGACACATGGATCATTTCTATAGCGGTATGTTGGTTTTGCAAGCCTGCGAGAAAACCACGCAGTACGGATGCCATACGGATTACATACGGATTACATACGGAGGATGCCATGCGCAAAAAACGCTGACACACCCTGCCTACGGAGGAGCTACGGACCACTATTTTCGGGACATTTCAGCGTATTACGGCCGTAATATACGGACTGTATTTTCATACGCTGAGTGTGAAGCCGGCCTTATACATAGCCCTTTTTTGCAAGAAGAGCATATGCACTCTCAAGTGACCATATTTTGTAAATGATACCCCACTGGGAATTAATCTACAGGTGCAGTGACACTGACATTGTAGTGCCCAGTGCGTTGTAGTATCCAGTACGTTGTAGTGCCCACCTAATGATTTTGGAGACACACACTCATAAATTAAGTGGGCTCTCATCGCTATAGAAATGCCAAGCATGAATGCTAAATGTGGTTTAAGCACAGAGGGGCCCAGAGGGGAGAGGGGCAATTGGATTGATTTGGGAGAGCAGAATTTGATTTTCTTTTTGTGGGGTGAGCAACCATAGGGCTTTTCCAGAGCCTTTGTACTGCCAGTAATGTGGAAACCCCTATTTTCCCATTGACAGATGATGGACATGAGTGATGACTTTCTTTTTTTGTGGATTGAGTTGAAGCTTTTTTGGGGGAATATTTTACATAACATTTTGGATCACATATAGTCTGTTCTCTATGCTGAGCATTTACATTGGATTTTCTAAATCTAAATCTCCAAATGACATGGCTCAGATGAAACTCCTGATGGATACATTAATTATGAAGCAGAAGAGTTACTCTCGACTAGGGTTGAGCGAAACGGGTCGGCCATTTTCAGAAGTCGCCGACTTTTGGCAAAGTCGGGTTTCATGAAACCCGACCCGACCCCTGTGTGGGGTCGGCCATGAAGTCGGCGATCTTCTGAATCTGGTATCGGAATTCCGATCCCGAGTTCCGATATGCTTGCAATATCGGAAATCGGTATCGGAATCCATATTTAAGTGTAAAATAAAGAATTAAAATAAAAAATATCGCTATACTCACCCTCTGTCGTGCCCTGGTACTAACCGGCAGCCTTTCTTCCTTCGAATCAGTGCTTGCAGGACCTTGCGGTGACGTTGCGGCTTGTGATTGGTCGCGCGACAACCCATGTGACCGCTCGCGCGACCAATCACAAGCCGCGACGTCACCGCAAGGTCCTGCAAGCGCTGATTCTTAGGAAGGAAGGCTGCCAGAAAGAAGCAGGGAGCGTCCGAGGGTGAGTATATACCTAATAGGAATATACTCACCCTCGGACGCGCCCTGCTTCTTTCCGGCAGCCTTCCTTCCTAAGAATCAGCGCTTGCAGGACCTTGCGGTGACATCGCAGCTTGTGATTGGTCGCGCGAGCGGTCACATGGGTGGTCACGCGACCAATCACAAGCCACGACGTCACCGCAAGGTCCTGCAAGCGCTGATTCGAAGAAAGGAAGGTTCTCGGTTAGTACCAGGGCGCGTCCGAGGGTGAGTATAGCGATATTTTTTATTTTAATTCTTTATTTTACACTTAAATATGGATCGCAGGGCCTGAAGGAGAGTTTCCTCTCCTTCAGACCCTGGGAACCATTGGAAACCCAATGCACTGCATTGGGTTTCGAGTTTCGGCCGACCCCGACTTTTTTATAGGATCGGCCGATTTCACTCGACCTGACTTTTGAAAAAGTCGGGTTTCGTGAAACCCGACCCGATCCTATAAAAGTAAAAGTCGCTCAACCCTACTCTCGACTCTATCTGGCCTCTGTTCAGTGGTATCCTTTTCAGAGATGCCAACACTGTGGCCAACAGCTTTTATACATACTTAAAAAGACGGACACCACTGGCTCATTAGCCAGTCAGAGTCCACAGTGTCTCCATATGCTTCATTATAGGGAATCTTCCCCCAGGGGTTTAGTCTGAATCACATATTTCAGAGATTTGCACAAAAACTTAAGCGCTCAGTGTAACGTACAGGTTAAATGTGAGATTTTGTAGGCAGAATACACCAATCAACGGCAAGTCAAGAATTTTCTCTTTTTATTTATATGCCGATTGCCGTGTGGTATAAGTGATTAGACAACGTCTTCGGGTCAGTGTGATTACAGTGATACTAGATTTATATCGGTTTTATATATTTGGCTACTCGCACACACTAAAAAAAACACTTTATTTTTACAAAGAAAAGCTTTTGCACTGCCATATTTTCAGATACAAAATTTGTCTGAGTTTTTGCCGCCAGAATCATGAGAGGGCTTGATTTTTGTGAACGAGTTGACGTTTTTATTGGTACCATTTTCGAGCGCATAATATTTTTTGATCACTTTCTATTCTGATTTTTGGGAGGTGGAATGAGCAAAAAACAGAAATTTAGGAATTACAGCCCATGATGACTCAGTATTCTAAATGCTGGGATCACTATTGATCGAGGCATTTTGAGGGCTACAGAGTCGAGGCAGCCCTGGCTGTGACAAACACTGGTCGGCTATCACTTAAGCCAAGCTTCAGCGGTGATCGTGCAGGCACACCTGCGACTTGTGTTTTCTTTTGTTTCTGTGTCTCTGTTACTAACATTTGGTCCTCTCTTACAGTACTGGCATATAAATATTATCCTTCTAGCCAGGTGGACTGGAGTGGCATAGGAACATAAAATAAACACTGTCAAATTCGCGAGAATGCCAACATTTACATCAGGGTAAAACATACTTATTAATAAACCAAAATATTACATTTACATACTTATGGCAAGTTAGATGGTCTCTTTAGGTTCCAAATTACTGAAATTGGTGGCAGAAGCTGCACTAGACCCGCATTTATGACTCATAGATGAAGGCTGTGGGAGGAATAATGTTAATTTCCTCCTGGTAGCCGGGTTTTTAGTGCAGCCGCCACACCGCTTTAAAGCACTATTAACCTGAAAATGAACCCCATATCTGCAGTTTAAGGCCACGGTCACACGTTCAGTATTTGGTCAGTAATTTACATCAGTACTTATAAGCCAAAACCAGGAGTGGGTGATAAATACAGACGTGGTGACATGTTTCTATTACAATTTTCTTTTGATTGCCCCACTCCTGGTTTTGGCTTACAATTACTGATGTAAAATACTGACCAGATACTGAACGTGTGATTGTGGCCTAATAGTGTTTTTTACTTGTCTGGTCCCTTTTAATCTGAGCCCGAATATCACACTATTTTTAAAACATTTATTCTTGCATGGAATTGGCCCTATTCAATTCATAAAGCAAACATTTCATTCTCTCTTCTTATACAGGGAAACAATATTTAAAAATCTTATTTTTATTGCTTATTTGAGTATTAAGTAATTCCAATTGACGACGCAGTTGAAGGAGCTTTTCTGTATTACTGAGGCAGACTTTCTGTTTGTGATATTTTTGTTCCTTACAGACTATGTATTACTAATCTAATCCATAATCTGCAGAGTAGATGCAGAAAGGCTTTCCTGGGAACTACATATGAAAAAAAGGTGTGAAGCTATGTGCAAGGCAAAGAAGCATTATCTATCAGATGTTCTATGTGTTTCCAAATGAGGCTCTCTGGGTAAAGTGTGACATATCGGTATCACAATGAATCAGAGCCGGCACTATGGGTGCTACTTGAGTGTTGTCTTATTCCTAGATATTTGTCAAAGAAAGAACAATATACCAAATTAATTCAGATTAAGGTTGTACGCAGTGAAGAGATTTCCATGTAGGAGACATCAGCAGCGGCTCCCTGAACCGCCAGCCTTGTCCTTGTGAATACAAATTGGCAATGTTTTGTAGACCCCTCTTCCACTGGAGATATTAATAGTATTGTTCCACAGCTGTTGTGCTGTCGCAGAACAATCCTACAGGTCTCTGCACAGCTGCCACAATCCAACTGAGATGTTCCTTGGATCCCATTTTTTTGCATGCCTACCCTCAGTGTATACTGGCAACGAGGAAGCTGGAGCAAACAGGGGCAAGGGTTAAACGCAACAGTCTGTTGGCTTCTGCTGCTGGAATTAATGCTGCAGGGTACAGACAATTCATCTTCCTCTGACAAGCCATGTGAACAAAAAAAAATTGTGTAAAATATATATAATATTGATGAAAAATAAAGCGACTGTGACTATGTCTGAATCCAAAGTGACACGTCTCTTTTCCCTACTCTTGAAATGCAAGCTGGAGTACCGGCAGCACTCGGCTAATTTAATCCTGAAGACGACAGCGTAGACCGAGGTTCAGTCAATGCTTGCCTATTCTGTCAGGAAATATATTCATAGTCACAAACATGGATATTGCAGCTCACGCTTGCTAGTTTCATGCACATTTTCTATAAGTTCTGTATCTTCGCTGACTTTTCACCGAGGTCATCAGTTGGGTTACCCACAGATAGGTGGGGTCACTGGTATTGTCACTGGAGAAATTGAAAGCTGGAAGTGTAGCACTAGGTGTAAAATCAAATCATGAAATTACAGATTTCTCTGTCTTATTCTTTTTATTAAGATTTCACTCAATATTTCTTGATGTAAACCTTTTTAAAGGAACCTGACGCCAGTACAGGTCCCTTTAGGCCGTGTTAACATTTTAAGAAATCCTGTGTTAGTTGCCGAGTTCCCACCGCTGCACAGGGGGAATCTCAAACCATCTCCTCTGTGGTCTCCCATTCTTCTCCAGCCACAGTGGAACCTGCTCGGTCCCAGCGTCTAGCTCAGGCAGATACTGTGTGCTTGGTTACTACTGATCTTCCAGGCTCAGCCATTGTAACCAGCACTGATCAGCGGCGAGCAGACGCTCCTGGAACTAAGTCCTGCTTTTCTTCTACTGAGCATGCCCAAGGGACGACCTCTCATTGGAGGTCGGGGTCACGAGCTTAGGTCCTGTAGCTGCTCCTATTGGACCTCTAGGAAGGTCCCGGAGAGCTTCCTCTATAAAAGGTTTGCATGGCCACACGGCCATGCGCTAGTATAAATCAGTAATAGTGTGTGTGTGGATGTATGCCTGTTCTGGTGAAAGCTCCGAATCATTCCCATCCCTAGAGTTGATGAATGTTCGTGAATGTTGGAGCTGTCCAGCGCCAGATAGTGCCACCCAGCACCAGGCACAATCTATACTGCGTCTAACCAGCACTGACCGCCAGTGTGGTGCTGTACCCACTCTGTGTGGCTATCTCCAGTTTCTCCTGACAATCCATCAGTGTAGAACTCCCGCTTGATCCCAGCATCTGACTCAGGGCGTTCTCAGGCGCGGGCTCAAAAGCCACCCAGGGTCAGAGGGGGATCAATCACCAGCACAGTGGGGGTGAATTGCAGGGATCCCACTAGTATCCATTTGCTGCACCCTGTGACTGCTAACAGGGCACAGAGTTACCTTAATTCCCTGTGACTCTGTGAAGCAATAGAGTTCGCTCCTATACAGACTGGGTGACAGAACCCGTGTCTATTCTGGCGTAGTACCGCCATTAACTAGCAGCAGGTTCCACTCCTTCACGGTGGACCCCGGCGGAACTCGGTGCTTTCCACCAACCCTAACATCCTCTTTTCACTGCGTGGATTTTATGGTATGCTGCAGTTTTTCTTAAACCACTGCATGATATATTGGTATTTGGCATTGTACCATGTACGCCATGATTTCCCCCAATGTACATAATATGAAAAGGCCTCAGGAGCTTAGCCCATGCCATACCCAGCAGATGAGGCATGCGTTTATTACGGTAGAGAATAGAGCTAAACTGAACATTAATCAGTACTGTTAACCCTTAAATGCCACTGACATTCTACAACAGTGGCATTGAAGGGGTGCTGTTTCAGACACCCATCCCTCCACACCTTCATGGTAGTTGTGAGAAGCCATGACAGTTGAGGTCCTGATGAAGGCTCCCATGACTTCTATAGTTGAGCTGCTGAATGGTCTTTAGAGGAGATCATAAGTTTAGCTATATACTGCTCTACTGTTGGCATTGCAGCATAACAGATAAGTGATCAGACAATGGCAGGTTCAATTCCTAAGGGAACTAAAATAAAATAGAGGAAAAGTAAAAAAGAAAAGTTAAAAAAAATTTAAAAAAAAATGAAAAGTAAATTAAAATTAAAACTATCCTCATTTTTCCCCTTTCAAAATAAAAAAAACAACATATTAGGCGCACCAAAGCATCATGTACCACGCATCGCCAAGCTCAGATCATGCTTCACTGTCCTCCTTTGCATGGACCCTGCTGATGCTTTGGAGTGCTGACCCTTTCAGCTGACAAGTGCTGTGATATACTTTTTCATGACAAGCAGCTTATCACAGTGCTTGTCATGTGTCCGAAGCACCAGCAGGGTCAGTGCAAAGGAGGACAGTGAAGTCTGTGACCTGAGCATGCGTGCTCAAATTCCTGTCAATCATTGAAAGGCAGCTCTGCCCACACCCAACAGTTGTGTCCTCCTGTCATTTTGTCCTTTTCTGGTAACCAGATCGGAAGTAACTGAGCAGTAAACAGTGGCTACATGGCAAGAATTATGTGGCTCATACAGAAAGTATATTAGTAAAGTGATTGTTAGGAAAGAGTTAGAACTCATGAAAGGGGGTCACTAGCAGAGGACCCCTCTTGAGTATCTTTTATTGAGCCAGACGATTTCTTTAAACTTTGCTTGTTTCTGTAGAACCTTGCAATTGAATGCATCAACTATTCTAAGGGCTCTTTCACACATCAGTTTTTATTTTATATGTGCTTTCTGTTATTTTTGAGGATAGCTCAAGGACCCATTACAATGAATGAGCCTTTTCATGACTGTTTTTTTTGTTTGACCAATTGTCTGAGAAAAAAGAAGAGACTAAAACATGTTAATTTGTGTTATGGATCAAGCTCACCAAAATGAAAGTCAATGGGCCTGTGGAACAAAAAAAAAAACACATACAGTGGGGCAAAAAAGTATTTAGTCAATCAGCAATAGTGCAAGTTCCACCACTTAAAAAGATGAGAGGCGTCTGTCATTTACATCATAGGTAGACCTCAACTATGGGAGACAAACTGAGAAAAAAAAATCCAGAAAATCACATTGTCTGTTTTTTTAACATTTTATTTGCATATTATGGTGGAAAATAAGTATTTGGTCAGAAACAAACAATCAAGATTTCTGGCTCTCACAGACCTGTAACTTCTTCTTTAAGAGTCTCCTCTTTCCTCCACTCATTACCTGTAGTAATGGCACCTGTTTAAACTTGTTATCAGTATAAAAAGACACCTGTGCACACCCTCAAACAGTCTGACTCCAAACTCCACTATGGTGAAGACCAAAGAGCTGTCAAAGGACACCAGAAACAAAATTGTAGCCCTGCACCAGGCTGGGAAGACTGAATCTGCAATAGCCAACCAGCTTGGAGTGAAGAAATCAACAGTGGGAGCAATAATTAGAAAATGGAAGACATACAAGACCACTGATAATCTCCCTCGATCTGGGGCTCCACGCAAAATCCCACCCCGTGGGGTCAGAATGATCACAAGAACGGTGAGCAAAAATCCCAGAACCACGTGGGGGGACCTAGTGAATGAACTGCAGAGAGCTGGGATCAATGTAACAAGGCCTACCATAAGTAACACACTACGCCACCATGGACTCAGATCCTGCAGTGCCAGACGTGTCCCACTTCTTAAGCCAGTACATGTCCGGGCCCGTCTGAAGTTTGCTAGAGAGCATTTGGATGATCCAGAGGAGTTTTGGGAGAATGTCCTATGGTCTGATGAAACCAAACTGGAACTGTTTGGTAGAAACACAACTTGTCGTGTTTGGAGGAAAAAGAATACTGAGTTGCATCCATCAAACACCATACCTACTGTAAAGCATGGTGGTGGAAACATCATGCTTTGGGGCTGTTTCTCTGCAAAGGGGCCAGGACGACTGATCCGGGTACATGAAAGAATGAATGGGGCCATGTATCGTGAGATTTTGAGTGCAAACCTCCTTCCATCAGCAAGGGCATTGAAGATGAAACGTGGCTGGGTCTTTCAACATGACAATGATCCAAAGCACACCGCCAGGGCAACGAAGGAGTGGCTTCGTAAGAAGCATTTCAAGGTCCTGGAGTGGCCTAGCCAGTCTCCAGATCTCAACCCTATAGAAAACCTTTGGAGGGAGTTGAAAGTCCGTGTTGCCAAGTGAAAAGCCAAAAACATCACTGCTCTAGAGGAGATCTGCATGGTGGAATGGGCCAACATACCAACAACAGTGTGTGGCAACCTTGTGAAGACTTACAGAAAACGTTTGACCTCTGTCATTGCCAACAAAGGATATATTACAAAGTATTGAGATGAAATTTTGTTTCTGACCAAATACTTATTTTCCACCATAATATGCAAATAAGATGTTAAAAAAATAGACAATGTGATTTTCTGGATTTTTTTTTCTCAGTTTGTCTCCCATAGTTGAGGTCTACCTATGATGTAAATTACAGGCGCCTCTCATCTTTTTAAGTGGTGGAACTTGCACTATTGCTGACTGACTAAATACTTTTTTGCCCCACTGTAGATGTCGATCATGTTCCATCTGTATTTTATTGTTAAATGGATAAGAAAAGCTACATGATTTTTTTTCCCTCTTTTTATTTGAGGAAAACCAGATGCAACACGGATTGTACCAACTGACACATGGACCAAAATTGAACCCTGCATGCTGAAAAATCACAAACTGTTTTATTCTTTTTTTACATTTGAGAAAAGAAGCCTGATGTGTGAAAGCGGCATTACTATAGTAAACAGAGACTTGAAAATAACCACAGTAATTTACTGCTGCTAAAATTATCTCCAGCTTTTAAAGACTATATAAAAATAGCAAGTGGTTTCCTCAAGCAAATCTATTCAAAGAAAACAAAATCGGAAAAGAAAAACTAAAAAAGAATTAAAGAATTAAAAAAAGAAAATTGCACTGAATTTGTCAAACATGCTTTCTTGGTAGAATAAATACCCCATGTGGAGAGACCTGTTCATTGATCTGAGCTGAGACATTAGCAGAGCGGACAAGTCCTGATGTCACCAGTGGACGACTTCACTTATATTGACCATATAACAATCACACAGAGTCTAGGGCGCTTGTAGACAAAACACCATGTACTGTATGTCATCACCGTGCCTAGGGTCAGCGTGAATGGCTCTGATATGGATCAATAAATAATATTCTTGCCTCAAGTTGTTGTCAGATGGCGCGATTTGTCATATTTAAACATTTTTTCAGACTCTCCCTTCCCTCAATCATGTCCGATCCTCCGGAGGCATTTCTCATTGTCCCAGTATGTGAGTCGTGAACGCAGCTCAATAACCACCCGCATTCTCCATAGCAAGGATACACAGAAAACAATATATGTTCCAATAGAATGGAGATTACACCACAATTTCCTTCCTATCTGATTGCCCCAAAATGAGAGAAGATATTTTTAACTCCTGTAAATTTCATATGTAGTGCATTTGGGCAATGATTGTCCTTTGATTGTCCATTGTGATTGTAGAGAAGGGTCAGTGGATGAGAAAGCTAAAGTGGCTAGTAAAATTGTCCATTAATGCCCTGGATGCTCTTATTACCAGGCCTTCAGCAGTGCCTAACATTATGGCAGAAGGCTGGGATTGCAGCACAGCATATAAAAAGCATAACTCTAGATTCATCCGAGCAATGGAAAGTGGCAATGATGGAGTTCATTTTGAAGCCATTTGCCCATTAAGAGTCTGAGGAGAGCTGCGTGATGTTAAATCACATGAAGTGTTCACCCTCGCAAACCCCTATACATCATCCACCGCACACGACTCACCAGGCTTGTCCCTGGCTGCCATCGGCGGCAATTTATTGAATCCTTCAAAGATAATAAAGCAAATTGATGCGCTGCTAATTAGCCAGGCCGCCTCTGCCTTTCTGTATAGAAAGGAGCAAAGGGAAGGCCATGAAAAATAGCTGCATTCAAAGTCGATGAAAGGGCACCGGATCTCAAGTATTATGTAGTAGACGTACAAATAAAAGAACTAAACAACAAAAGCAATTCCTGCATCGTTTAGATTAAATTTACTTCTTATTTCCACTGAAAAATAAATAGTAGAGTTAATCAAATAAATCCAACAATTTAAACTATTATGTCTCCTAAGGCTGCCAAACTACCACTATAATGTTAAATTGGCTTACCCCTTCACTCTAACTCCGTCCTTGATATCCCACACAAATGTTTGTATGTTATAAAAAATGATAAGACATGTGTTATATGCAATTGAGCCTGGATTAGTCCAGCAGGTCCTCGCTTCTCATAGACTAGTCGAGCCTTAGATCCTGTAATAACTTACTCTCAATATCCTCTATACTATCATTGGCGTGTTGGAGCAGCCATTGTTCTGCATGCCTGTAAATGCGTGATGAAGCCAGATGTACTCTACCCGGCTCCATTGGCACACTGTACATGTCCAGGAAGGCACAGAAGGCACATGAAAAAGCTAAAGAGCTCCTCTGTAGCTGCTGATAGAGCAGGACTCTGTGCCATCTGGGCATGTGAAGTGCATCAATGCTGTAGAGCTCAGATTAGGCTTCATTGTACATTCACAGGCAGGTGGATGTAGGCTGTATGGGGACTGGCAATCACGCCCAAGTGGGTCATTAATGCATCTGACCCAAAACTAGTCTGTGGGAAGCAACAGTCCTCTGGACTAGACCTGGCTCATTTGCATATAATAAATGCCTGAAGAAAGTTGTTTTTTACAACTTGGAACCATTTGTGTTGGCCATCCCCACTTTATTAGAAAGCAGTAATATGCCGATTTCATATTGCAGCAGTGGTTTGGTAGTTTTGGGAATCTGACAGGTTGACTTTAAGAGACCATGGTTGTATCTTCTAAAACTTAAACTGATTCTGAACTGGCACAGCCATTCGCCACTTTATTTTCACTTAGCAGATCAACATAATAGTGAAATGTAATCATATATATCTCAAGAACGAGTTATTTAGTGTTTTATGCTGGATTTATATATAATTCATGCTGATCTCATGAATACTACCACTGAGCCCACCATATCATCATTAGGAAAGCCGCTGATACATAATATTTAGGCTCCTACCAGAACTGCAAAGATCAAAGATTAGCCACCTAAATGTCACCATCAATAGCTATCGTGACAAATAAATTGTTAGACAGTGGTGGAAAGTTCTTTCGTTTAGCTTACAGCCTCCATTCTTGATGCAATTGCAGGGTGTTTTTTTTCCTCCGTTAGCCTCTTTTTTATCTTTAATTCTCCTTTTCTCTTTTTTTGCATCGATACTTGTCTCTGCCTGCTCATGTATAATGCTGTGATCACCTGTTCTGGACCTATTGTCACTTGTTATGCTGTTTGTATTTTTCCATAGGCCTCTCTCCCTGTAATATGATAGGCGGGATTTGGTGCCATTTACCCTTATTGCCTTTATTGGGTTACATCGTAATGTGATTTACATGCTTGTCACAAGTTTGCAGGATTGTATTCATGATAATTTTTGTGTCTGTCCATGTATGCAATGTGTTTGTTTTTAATTTGTTTTTAATGTGCACAGTGTACCTTGCTATTGTCCGATTGGAGGTCGACGCAGGAGGAGTTCGTGTTCACTCACCTACTTATCCAGGCGTCACTTCCTCTGGCATCGTCCCATCTGCCGCACTCCTTGTCTGTTTCACTCCCCCGAGCCATGAAGATGTGTTCCAGTGTGTATCAATAAACGACACTTGAACTGCAAGAGTGGTGAGTGCTACCGCGTTTTTTCTTCCATGTTCGTAGGGTGTTTATGTATGTTCATAGTAGCCAGGTGCCTAATGAAAGACACCAGTTCTATCAACTTATTACTTTTTTAGGCCTTGACAGAGTCTAGTAAGATGCCTTTTTTACATTTCCTTAATTTCCCTACAGCTCACTCCCACTATGCTAGTCTTAGGCCATGGTATTGTGATAATGTACTTCTGATGTCACTATCCAAAGCCTTTTAAAGTCAGCTCAGGAAGCTGCATATCATTTGAGTATTCAGGTAGTAGTACACTTTCCTTAATTTTGTTTTCCAGAAATCAAGCCTCACTTTTCACCTAGCTCTGCTCCAGCAAGGTGTCTAATAATGTTCTTAGCTGTTCTTCATCAGCTTTTACTACTAAGCTCAGTCCAACTACTGTGTTAAATCAATAAACTTGATTTCTAATTCATCTCCGCTATTCTTTGAGTTGTCTGCATCTTCAACGCTGCCATCAAAGAACCTGATCACTAAGTTTAGAGGTTTTCTTCCTCCAAAATAAAAACATGTAAAACTGCAACTGTAGGGTCATTGACTTCAAGTAAAACTAGCTCTCATGTTTGTAAGGGGTAAAAAGTGATGCTAATCTCTTAAATGACCAATGTCTTGGTACTAGGCAATGGGATAAAGATTAGTAGTACATTCAGGTATCTTTCTGACTCCTTATTTATCAATCATATACAGCTATCAGTGTGGTCACTATAAACAGAACAAGTTTCTAGTTTTTAGGTCTAAATTCTCATTTTTAATTTATGTTTTATTAGTTTTATAAAGTCAACAAAGTAAAACTTGCCTATATTCACAAAACGCAAAAGAGTTAATCTAAGGTGATTTGCTTTATGTAAGCAGCAAGAATGTTCTAGGAATAAACTCAGTACATCTGTATTGTATTCTGAATCAGAGCTATAGAGAAAACAAAACTGTTGACCTATATCATAAAACGAAACATGAGGCTAAGAGGTGACGGCATGAATACAGCGAGAGAACATTTATAACTGGATGACTGTAAACATTACTAAAACACCAAGAAGACGATCAAGGCTGAATAGTGCGTTCCTAGTAATATACAATAATATATAGTAGAATGACATGAAAACACCTTGATAATCGCTTGAGATCAGAGGCAAAATTGAAACTTTTTATACCCTGTGCAAAATCCAGTAAAAGTCGATTTCAGTCTCTTCGGTACAGGCGTCACTATATCCTCTGCACCCATATAAATACCCTTCAGTTTGAGCCTTTATGTTGCAGGCAAATGGCAGATTGCCTACTATACTATGAAAAATAGAAAAATACAATAAGTGACATGTCCTCTGATGCTTTTGTTTCCGTACCAGCTGCAATTTATTTCTGACGCCTTGCAGCAACAGCGATATAAAGAGTTGTCCAAAGTTCTCAATGAGCTGTGCAATGCTGGTCCTGACGGTGCACTTTCCCATGCTTCAAGCAGAAGAAGCTTTATCACTACAGTCTTGGAGGAACACAGTGGAACTGTTGACTAGAGATGAGCGAACTAGTTCAGAAAACATTCGCCAATCTCAAAGCCGGCACAAAAGTTGCACATTCGGATTCATGTTCGGATTCCCAAGCATTTTCCTCCAAATTGGCTATGGAAGTCACAATTCTTCTTTTTATACCATGGAAGAAAGGGGTCATTCAGAGACTCTAGATACAGCAAGAGGAATGAGTTTTAAACGTATGACCAATTTTCTAAGTACCGTATATACAAATTTTTGGGCTGAAAGTGCCCCTCTCAGCTTATACTCGAGTCACGGTCTGTGGCAGGGTCGGCGGGTGAGGGGGGGAGAGGTCTGAGGCATACTTACCTGCTTCCGGGGCTCCTGGCGCTGTCCCTTCAGTCCCACGGTCTTCGGGTGCCGCAGCTCTTCCCCTCTTCAGCGGTCACGTGGGACCGCTCATTAAACTTATGAATATGGACTCCACTCCCATAGGGGTGGAGCCACATATTCATTTCTCTAATCAGCGGTAATGGTGACCGCTGATAGAGGAAGAGGCTGCGGCACCCGGAGACCAGCTGTCCAGGAGAAGGAGCGGGACGCCGGGAGCAGGTAAGTATCGCATATTTACTGTACCTGTCCACGATCCACACGCCGGGCGTCGCTCCATCTTCCCGCCGTCTATCCGCTCTGACTGTGCAGGTCAGAGGGCACCATGACGCATATAGTGTGCGCGACGCCCTCTGCCTGATCAGTCAGTACGGAGAGACGCCGGGACCGGACGCTGGGGAGCTACAAGCAAGAAAGGTGAGTATGTGTTTTTTTTTTTTTTATTGCAGCAGCAGCAGCGTTATATATGGCACAGATTTATGTGGAGCATCTATGGGGCCAAACTGAACGGTGCAGAGCATGTATGGCACAGCTTTATATGGAGCATCTATGGGGCCATAATGAACGGTGCAGAGCATATAGGGCACAGCTTTATAAGGAGCATCTATGGGGCCAAACTGAATGGTGCAGAGCATATACGGCACAGCTTTATAATAATCATCTATGGGGCCAAACTGAACGGTGCAGAGCATATAGGGCACAGATTTATGTGGAGCATCTATGGGGCCATAATGAACGGTGCAGAGCATTCTATATGGCACAGCTATATATGGATAATCTATGGGGCAATAATCAATGGTATGGAGCATCTATTTTTATTTTTGAAATTCACCGGTAGCTGCTGCATTTTCCACCCTAGACTTATACTCGAGTCAATAAGTTTTCCCAGTTTTTTGTGGCAAAATTAGGGGGGTCGGCTTATACTCGGGTCGGCTTATACTCGAGTATATACGGTAAATGTATTTCTAAAGGTGCTATTGACTTGAAAGTCTCACAAGATATCAGTAACAATCCATCCATTTCACACAGGCAAAGAAATCAAACCATAAATGTTCATAAATTATGTTATGTGTAATAATGAGAAATGACACAGAGAAAAAGCATTGAACACGCTTACTGACATTTATTTAATACTAGATTGTGGCCCGATTCTAACGCATCGGGTATTCTAGAATATGCATGTCCCCATAGTATATGGACAATGATGATTCACGGCAGACTGTGCCTGTCGCTGATTGGTCGAGGCAACCTTTATGACATCATCGTCGCCATGGCAACCATTATGACATGTACGCTGATACTGTGCCCGTCGCTGATTGGTCGAGGCGAATTCGCGGCAGACTGTGCCCGTCGCTGATTGGTCGATGCAACCTTTATGACATCATCGTCACCACGCTGTGCCCGTCGCTGATTGGTCGAGGCCTGGTGGCCTCGACCAATCAGAGACGTGGGATTTCCAGGACAGACAGACAGACAGACAGACAGAAAAACCCTTAGACAATTATATATATAGATTTTGTACAAAAGCCCTTGTTGCTAAAGACAGCTTGAAGACGTCTCCTGTATGGAGAAACTAGGCGCATTCATTGCTCGGGTGTAATTTTGGCCCGTTTTTCCATACAAACACTCTTCAAATCTTAAAGGTTACATATATTAACAAAATCACAAGCAAAGCAAAATTAAATATGACTCAGAGGTACAGTTCATCTTTTTCATCTCTGCCAGTCTTAATCAAAAGGAGGAACAAATTCTATTTACTGTATGATTAATCCGTACTGGCACCTTCTTTTCACTTGGAACCGGTGGCAGTGCTATCCAGAGCTCTCGCCTTCTTCATTCCTTGTTCCCAGTGTCTGGATTCTTGGATTAGAAATCCATTATTTGCCCTTCCCAGTGTTGTGTCTGGAGCCACACAGCTTATCCAGGAGAGCACCTATAATCACTGGGATTCCGTTTTGCTCCATTTGACCAACACAAGAAGCGCTTTCTCCCTTTTTATTCTATATCACACTTGATAGATTTCAGTCATCCAAAGAGTCCTGAGACACAATACCATCCATGAGTTTATTTAAAAAAAACAAAATATTATATCTTCATGACCTTAGTCCATTTTGCATAATAATATAGAATGTGGTGAAAATCGAGTGAGGTTTCAAACATCGAATTTGAAGTAAGGGAAGTCCTTATTAACACAGAATAAATTAATACAGTCTTCAGGAGATTAAGCACCGTCTTCCTCACTTATTGACCAGTGAAGTTGGTGTATCTTGCTGTCATTAAAACCCCCACTCTTTAATGACAAGGTGGTGACATTGCTAACCAGCATCAGACTGGAGCACCTTGGGCCCACCAGAGAAAATCATTCTTGGGGTCCACTATGTAGCTACATAGAAATAAATTCAAGACCACCAATTGTGTAGTAAGACACGCTAATATTAGGGTATAAAATAAGGTAGTACATGTCTTAATTATGTAGCAGGGGTTGGGGTAGACCCCTCATAGAATGTAACGCAGCCCCCCTCATATAATAAAATGTAGCCTCCCTCATGGAATATAATGCAGCCCCCATCATAGGGTATAATACAGCACCCCATAAAATATAATGCAACCCCCTCATAAGGTATAATTCAGCCTCCCCCATAGAATATAATGTAGCACCCTCATAGGGCATTATGCAGCTCCCCTCCACATAATATAATGTAGCCCCCTCAGAGTATAATGCCATCCCCTCATAAGGCAGCCCCCCATAGAATATACTGTAGCCCCTCATAGGGCATAATGCAGCTCCCCTCATATATGATGATGTAGCCCCCTCAGAGAGTAATGCAGCCCCCCACAGAATTATAATGTAGCCCCCTCATAGGGTGTAATGCAGCCCCTTCACCATCATCATTGTTCTCCCCCTCCACCATTGTACTCATTACCACCTCCATCATTGCCTTCTCACCCACCACCTCCATCATTGCGTCCTCCCCACCACCATTGTCCTTTCCACCACTACCATCTTTATCCTTTACACCACAACCATCATTGCTTTCTTCCCCACCACCTCCATAATTGCCTCCCCCACCACCATCATCGCCTCCCCCACCACGATCATCATCATTCCCTCCCCCACCACTATCATCATTGCCTTTCCCACCACCATCATCATCATTGCCTCCCCACCACCATCATAATTGCCTCTCCCACCACCATCATGATTGCTTCCCTCACCACCATCATCATTGCCTCCCCCACCACCATCATTGCCTCCACCACCATCATCATCATTGCCTCTCCCACCACCATCATCATTGCCTCTCCACCACCATCATCATTGCCTCCCCCACCACCATCATCATCATTGCCTCCCCATCATCACCATCATCATTGCCTTCCCCACCACCATCATCATTGCCTCCCCCACCATCATCATTGCCTCCCCCACCACCATCATTATCATTGCCTCCCCCACACCATCATCATTGTTTCCCCCACCACCTTCATCATTGCCACCACCACCATCATCATTGCCTCTCCCACCACCATCATCATTGCCTCCCCCCACACACACACAGGCAGAGACGCACACACACAGCACACACAGACACACACACAGCCGCACACACGCATGCAGGGACACACAGCACACACACACGCAGGCAGAGATGCACACACACACAGCACACACAGTCACACACAGCAGCAAACACGCAGGCAGAGACACACACACACAGGACCACTCACCTCTCCGCATGTTTCCAGCACCCACAGCACATCCCGGCTGCTTCCTCTCTGAAACAGCTGCGCTGAATGATGACATCATCCAGCCACGCTGAGTCAGACAGGAAGTGCCGGGCAGGAAGGAGGACAGCATGGATCCCTGCATCTTCGGTCCCAAGCTGCAGGGATCGCAATCAAGGATCGAGGCCCACAGTCAGCAGCACTGGCAGTCAGTGTTAGACTCAGCCTGCAGCTAACACTGCCCACCTTTAAAGTGAAATGGTACTCACGCCACTCCACGCCCATGGGAGCGTGGGGAAGCATGAATATTCATTTCTCTTTAGCAGCAGGGACAGCTGCTGCTCTCTGGCACCAGGAGGGCCCCCTTGACTCAGGGACCCGATAGCAGCTGGGTGTGCTGCTATTAGCGACACACTACTGGCTGGGGGGCCCCTGGAGCAGTGGGGGTCCTAGGCAGCTGCTGGCCAATATGCCAGCAGGTGTCAGAGCCTGGGCCCACTGGAGGGCCAGTACGACCCTGTTGCCAACCCTGTCTCAATCAATACATCAAAGCTCAAAAAGCTATAGAATAGATCAGAAAAAATCCTGAGCGGGGAAGAGACTATATGCCAGGTTTTAAATGGGTGTGTAGTGTTACTAACCTTATTTTCTTTTTAAGATAGTCACATGAAAAATAAAAACAAATAAATTATAACAAAGAGATTCTGTCACTTGACTCATGCTGGAAAACCATGAACAACATAAATCAGAGTCTGGCTGCACAGCTGCAACCAGTATGTTTCTCTCTGAAACACTCCACCAATGTAGAGAAAACATAGTTTGAGAAGCTTGATGGGGACTCTAGGGAGTGATGAGACTAGTCCGGCACCAGCCCACTTGCTTCTTCCCATTCAACTTGAGTTGATTGACAAATCTATCCTATATATGTACATAGGGCGAGACCTTTCAATCGCCTGAAGCAAAGTAGGGATAATCTGTTCTAATCAGAGTGGAGTATTTCAGAGAAAACATACCTGTTTTAACTCATGCAGACAGGCTTTAATTAATGCTGTCCGTGGTTTGAGCAGCAGGAATAAAGCGACAGTTTCTCTTTAATAAAAAATTTTAAATAGCAAGCCACGATTTGGTAACTAATTATTGTTCAAAAAGAGATATTGGTTCACTGTGTCTTCTGCTAGTAAGAGGAAAAAAAATATCCTGGCATAAAAGATATGTGAATTTGCCAAAATTTTAATTTGGTTGATTTGCTTTAATTTGCATCAAATTTTCTCTTCCATTGTATCACTTTGGCACCTCGGGCAATAACATATCCTCATGTAATATTATGATGTGCAAAAACGCTGAAGAATGAAGACTGAAGAGAAGACTGGAGGTGCAGTAAATGAGCCAGCAGAGGACAATGAAATTAAAACAGAAGGCTGTGTACGGAAAACCGGGCTGCGGGTTCCTGTACTGAGCCGGGTCCAGAACTGTCAAGACTTCCTCCCATGTTGCCTGGGGGAAGGAATAGAGAACCATATAGGTCACATGACACGGGAAGAGGGGGCGTGTTTAAGCCGGAAACAGAGCAAAAAGCGTGCAAAGTGACAGTTTCCCACCGGCGGAGACTGAGGCAGACAGGGTGCATGCGCAGCGTGCTCCAGTCTCTAGGGAACAGCGCCGCAATGGGCTGCAGCTGACCTCACGCACACACGCCATCGGAACTGTGAGCAGAGACAGGCCCGTGGGTTCTGTTAAGTTTAGGGCTGCATGCGTGCATGGAAGCGTTGGCAGTGTAGGGACCTGATACGATGGTCCCCCCTTACTGACCTTCACATCAGAGACTTCACCTGATACCGGGATTGTAGCAGCATCTGTGAATTTGGCTGCACGAGTTCATGGATTAAGGGTGAAGTGTGTGAGACCAGAGACCACCCGTTGCTGCCAGAAGCTGGACCGGGAGCTGAGGATCAGCATCAGAGGACATTTCGTCGGCTGTCCCCAAGGGCTACAAGCCTCAGCGGGACATCTGCGGCTGAGGAGATCCGAACACGATAAGTTTGCTGTGTGATCTGTTGTTAACGTTTTCTTGCTTTTTGTGCCTTTACCCTGAACCCATCCCCAGTTTAACTGTTTATCTCCCTGTGAAGAGTATCTTTACTGTTAAGTAAATTGTTAACCCTTGCTCTGCCTTCCTTGCATCACTACATCCCACAACCTGCTTACAGCTGTATTCACCTCAAACAATAATTTGAACTCGTGATATCATGATGTGCATTGTGCAAAATGTATCATGATATTATTGACCTCACATGACGACACTTGAGGTCTAGCCAGTACCTAAAGTGCCGAAAAGTGAACACTGAAGACTTGAGGACGGAGGAAGTGAGCCAGCAGAGGAACATGAGGAAAATAATTAATTTATAACACTGGAAGGCCTTATTCACACAGAATATATAAATAAAATCTTCATGAGAAGAGCAAGTACCATGTCCCTCCCTCAAAGCTCAAAGATGAGGGTAGTTGGTACTTCTGGCTGCCATAAAAACTCTGCACTCTAATCACAATGTAGCGACATTGACCTCACACCATGATGACACACGTTGTCCAGTCTGAAGAAGATCGGAGATGCAGGAAGTGAGCCAGTAGAGGAACGAGTGGAGAGCTGAGCTGGCAGGACAAGTGAGGGGCCGGGTAAGTACAATATGATTTTTTAGCCCTACCTGGAACTTAAAAGAAATCAGCCCAATGGCGGTGTGCCGGCTTATCAAACTGCAAAACATTTAATTCTAGTGTGTCTGAATTTTGAAGTCAAGTTCATCCAGATTTAGCTATTTTATTGTGGACCTTCACTAGACAACTCAGCAGTAAAGTAAATGCAATGTATCCAGGTTAAGAAAACTGGATTATGAGCTCCAAACAATGCAATACAATAAGGCTATGTCAAAGATATTGATTTTATATCCACAGAGGACAACAAATAATAATAGTAATCATCACTAGTGTGACGACTTTACAGAAGAAATACCAAGAAATTGCCAAAGGTGTTATTTTTATTTATGCAGGAATGTATTTAGTGCTGAAAGACATCAAAACTGTATCGTATTTTAAGGGCACACGAATAAAAAAGCAACGGAATAATGTAAAAAACTGACAAAGTGCTAAGAGACTTACTGTAAATGGCGGCTTATTATAATCCATGTTTCAAAGGTGTGAGAAAACTCCAGTCTTTTAAAACCGTATGGCTTTTAATAGGTAATTGGGGAGTAGCTGGAACGCATAGGATAATCTACACCCTGTTGGTAATGATAGGGCTATTAGAAATGATACTCTCATTATACAGCGAGCATTAGGAAATTACTTTATTTTGTTGCGGGGTATAAATATGATAATGGTACACAGCCATATCCTAAAGACTCGATGTCAGGAAGGAGGCGTCTTTCATGTGGCAGGTATATAGTCGCAGTCTGGTTACTGCTCGCTGCTAATTGCATGTTGTATTCAGGAAAATGAAAGCTCTTTTTGGTTCGGAACTGGAGAGAAGCATAATATTTCACTTTGGCTTTTTATATTCACATTTTCTATTTTCTATGTCATTGATAAAAATGATGCCCATCTATAAGCAGGTGAATCACAAGATCAAGGCCTGGTACATATAGTATATATCCGTTCCTGCTTGAATTGCTAATACTGGCAGCTACATTTCTATATCTTTCTGACCACGGACTTTGAGAATTAAGCAATGGGTTTTCAATGTCAGGATGAGGCACATATTGAGAAGACACATGAAGAACCATTACACTCACAATGGATGTCAATAATGTGAGAATAAAGGGCCCATTAGGAACAACATATGGACCCTCTGGAGGCTCAATAGGGGTTATTAGTTTGTCTAATGCACATCATCAGCCAACCACTGTATTACCTTAGTCATATAATATACATGCTGACTGGCCGATGCACAGACTGTGATGGACATTGGGCGTTCTCCTCAAAAGACAGTTACTATCAGAATATTACTGTATTATCTGATCATGGTAATTGCAATAGGCCGCCTTAGGGCTCGTTCAGATAAGCGGGTAATCAGTCAAAAACAGAGACAAAAAGGTGGCACTCACCATCTGGTAAGACATTCCTTTATTTAGACCATAACAGCGGTGCAGCGGGAGAGGAGCGGTTACCTTCTGTGGACGATGGCTGTTTCACGCTAGCTGCACTTCAAGGGTCCTATGAGCAGCCTCTCTGTGCTATGGACTAAATAAAAGACTGTTTTACTGGATGGTGAGTGCCACCTTTTTCTCTGTTTTTCGACTATAATTGATTCATTTTTTGGTGTGTACCTGTATTCCTTTAGTTCTCTGGTGTCCAGCCTATACCCAGCTGAGATAACCACAGAAGGGAGTGCCGGCAACACACCTCATTTTAAATAGTTTCAGTCCATGTGTGCCACGGATTGCACACGGAGAGCAAGCAAACAAATAACAGCCAATGGAACAGAGGCAAGGTCCGGATACAATATCAATACATCACAAATCCACAAGAGCAAATGAAGGTTTGGCTGCGCACATGGCAGATTCTGCACTGATCGATAGTCTGTGTGCAAAACAACCACACTATTCTCTATTTTGCTTCTTAAGCTCAAGCACCCGTCTGCAGAAGTGTACAAGGAGCCAGGAACAAGTACAATTTGTGGACGCCACTGGGTGTTTTTCAATATGGCAATCTGAACCTGGTCTTACGTTTTTGGTTGTCTGTAGTCACTGCATATTAATTTCATGTTACTTGCTTGATACACTGTTTAGTTTTCCAGGGCAGCCATTGGGGCTAAATACAGTGAGAAGTGCAAATTGGGGACATTTAAAAGGAATATTTCAGCAGGTTTTTTGCCATGAAATCTGACAGTATCTTAAGGTAAGGACAGAGATCCCAATTCTATTGATGTATCACAGTAACATACTTGTCCCAGATCCGGGCTGTGCTTCCTCCACTCCGCTCCACTGAGCTCTGTTGTGATCCACACCAGGCTTTGCAGATGGCCCGCTTGATCCCATCTGTCTGGGCCTATGTAAGGTCTACCAAGACTTTTTAGTTTCTCCGAACTTCTGTCTGCTACCTGTTCCCAGTCATCCAGGACCTCTGCTACCTGTTCCTGGACTTCCAGGACCTCTGTTACATTTTTCTTCCAGGACATCTGCTGTGCCTGCCTGTGGCTTCCAGGACGTCTACTCCTGTCTGGGGTCTCCTTATTCCTCTGCTATCTGCTTCCATGTACCTCAATTCCCTGCTGCACTGACATTCGTTGCCCTTGTGCCAACCCAGACCTTGGACCTTGAGGATTCACTTAACCTAGTGAGTCTAACAATCACTTAGTATCCTTGGTGCAGCAGCTTTCATAAAGTCACAGGTTTTTTTGCTGCAGATTGAATGTGTATACCCTACCACACCATAGCTTTCTTTGTACAATGCATAGGGACAGAGAGCCGTTAATTAGTGCTGGGAGCATGGTTGGACTGCCCTGCATGTGCCAAGTTGTCATGCAATGATATTCTCCTGTTGATAAAATGTGGATTGTATTGTAACAGCAAAACACAGCTCTCTGCACCTACATTATGGTGCTCACAGATTACATGGCAAACACCTGCTGACAGATTCCCTTTAAAAGGGATTATTTGTCAGGTCACTAGTTTTTAAAAAAAGGCAAAACATGGTCTAAAAATGATAAAATACTGTATTTATACTCATCCTTGCTGCAAATCATTCTCAGAAAGAGAACATCCTCAGGAAAGTGAATAGAGAAACAGATGCAAGGTCAAGAGACAATTATCAATACAGCACAAATCGACAATAGCAAATGGACAGGAGCCAAGAAAGGTTTGTACCTTAATCACAAGGCAATATGAGATACCCAGATGGGAATATATAGCTGTGATTACATCTGACAAATTTGCTATGAATTTCTCAAAAAGTTCAGATTATGGTGAACCCAAAATTTTAGAATTTAATTAGCACAAATCCAGCAATATGGTGGCCAGTCTGTTGGGGTGTTTTGAAGATTGAGAAGGAAAAATAATAATTAATTTAAAAAAACACATCACACATCACATCACATATTGTACCTGTTGTAGGCTCTCACATATCGTACATATAGTCACTGAAGCTCCCGTATCCTCCATAATGGTCTTTGCTCTTTCAGTGCTAAGACCAGTGAGGGCCTCACATCATGAATGAGGGAGTCAACTAACATCATTGATCAACCATGGGCCCCAGCACCGGAAGAGCACAATATCATTGTGGAGGTGTTATAAAGAAAATTGAAAGTAAATGTATGTTAGCATTTTTTACTTAACCCCCTACTCCTACGATTATTGTGATTTTGGGTTCTGTAGAGACCTTCGATAATATTAAAATTCTTTACTGCTGCATTTTCTTTACGGATTGATTTAGTTTGACCAACTCTAGTGAATCTGCCTAAAATGAACTGTGGGGGATTCACTGATGAGAAAAATCCTCACAACAGATGAATTTTCTCATGGTATTGAGATAGATTACAAGTATAATTTCCCATTTTCAATACTACTCTTCTTGGAATGCTGTGGATTTTTTGTACAAAAAATTTAGACAGAAAATCTGCAGCAACGCCATTACATGTGGACAAGCACACTCCATCCACGTAGTAATAGAAATATTTCACAATTCTTATCTTTCTTGTTCGCTGAAATTCTTTTTCCCATTGGGAACTTTAAACATTTTCCATCACAAATGTTGAATACTTCTTTGTCTGCCTTCTATCTACACATAAACGTTTGTGCACATCAAATGTAACCCAGTTATCCAGCACTGGTGTCATTGGCAGTATTTATGTGCCACTCACGATAGCAGGTCATGTCAAGTTTACTGACAAATATAAATGCAGTATAATGATACTTCTGCTGGAGAACACAATATGCATCGCTCTCAGAGTCCTAGGCCTGCTGCTGCCTGCGAACAAGCAATAAATGGGCTGGTGATAAGCGTTGACCATTACCACTCATGTGGAACGATCCATAGCCTTTGTTTGCAGTGAGAATAATTATGGGCTCTGGGTAGAGCCGAGACATCTTGTGAGGAAGAGCTGCCCTATGAATCAATGGCTCTTGGTCAGTCTATTGCCAAATGTGTGAATTCACCACATCATTGCAGGTTTTCAATGAAGGCAGGAGCTAAATGAGGAGGTGAGTTTTTCTCTGTCTGCTTGAACTTAATGGTCTGTGCAAAACCAGATGTTCTTCACAGTAGAGCGTAGAGCACTGCAGGGGCATCACATGTTCCTATATAGATGAAGACATACATAACCTCTGGTTCTCCAGCTGTGTCTCCGGTACAGGTGACAGATGCTTTACTGAGAGTCTGGTAGAGAATGATGGAAGTTAGAGTGAAAAATATACCAGGTGTAGTAGCTCTCATAGATCTTAGGGTCGTTATTTACTAGTTTATACCTGCTAAATATATTTGTGTATGAAGCCTTGTCTTATTGTACATGCACATGGAAAAAAGATGAGCAGTCTTATTTCTTGATTCCTCAGTCAGTGTTAGTATTTTTATTTTACCACTTGATTTTAGCTCTGACATGATTATGAGGAAATTATCTTGATGGCTTGGATGAGTTAAAAAATATGTCCCTCTTAATATGGACTTATTGTTGTCCATTACTGAACGTCTCCTTCTAAATGTTATGGGGACCCAAAATAAAATGAAACACATACTTATTTATTACTCAGTAAACTAACTTTGTCCTGTTCCCTCCTTCCAAATATTACTCTGAATCTGCACCCTACTATTCATCTGTCTCCACACCCTCCATGCACATGATAACTGCACTTGATACTTGACTATTGCACTTAAACACACGGGCTGATGACCGGATCATGCAGCTTTATATGAAAATCCCAATTTATTATAATTGCCAGACCTGAAATAACAAGCACTTATAACCTATTGTGTCCCCCCATTTCCTTGTGGATTGTAAGCTTGCGAGCAGGGACCTCACCCCTAATGTCACTATTTAAATTGTCTTAACTTGTACTGAATTTATTGTCTGTACATGTCCCCGCTTAATTGTAAAGTGCTGCGGAATTTGTTGGCGCTATATAAATAAAAATTATTATTATTTCCCAGGCAGGAGGTATTTCAGCAATGTTGAGAACCTCTGGGGAGGAGCAAAAGTGTGCACAAAACAGGGCAATACCATCTGGCAAAGGAGATGTATAAGTGATGGTAGCATTCATCTGACGAAGTTGTGTATGGGCACAATACCTATAAAAAGCATAGAGAGACACTGCTGCCACCCCGTGGCTGGAGGAAATGGTTCTTCTAGATGTATAATGGCAAAATGGATACTGTGATGTTTTGGAGGGCTGCGCTGTAAGAATGAAAAGCCTTGGGAATCCAAATCGGAATTTATTCATACCAATGCATTTTTGGGCTGGACCAGTGCCTTAGCAAGTGACTTGGTATTGATACCTTGAGAACGGTGACTAGTGCAGAAACACGTTGATATTAATAAAAAACTATTTCGAATCCCAAGGTTCATCCTTCTACCTAAATGTGACAATTTCCATTTTTGCCATTTCAGTAATGTCGGCACTGGGTATGCTATCTGTCACATGACAGTATTATGTCACATGACCGCAGCAGTCATGATTAACGGCAGCCTTCACATTTCCATCAGGTAGAACTGTTTCATCTGATGGAACTGTGCAGATCGCAGGGAAACACAATGTTAAAATCGTGAGAATTATGCCTGTCTGAGAGGTGAATATGTGTTTTTACTTTGCTTCTTATTTCTTTTGTGGCATTGTAGCATGTAAGAAGGGGTTGTCCTGCAGTGGACAATCCTTTTTAACTAAAGGACTCAAACCCTCGTACTGTGAGTATTCAAAATTTCCCACCTACAAAGAATGGAGAGGTCTGGAATTTTTATTGTAGATAAACGTCAAATTTGAGAGAATGAAATAATTCCAGAAAATCATATTTTATGATTTTTACATAACTAATTTGCATTTTATTGCATGAAATAAGTATTTGATACAATAGAAAAGCAGAACTTAATATTTCGTACAAAAACTTTTGTTTGCAAATTACAGAGGTCCTGAAGTTCTTGATCAAGTTTGCACATGCTGCAGCAGGGATTTGGGCCCGGTTCTCCATACAAATCTTCTCCAGATCGTTCAGGTTTTGGGGCTCTTGATGAGCAACATTGAGCTTCAGCTCATTCCAAAGATTTTCTATTGGGTTCAGGTCTGGAAACTGGCTAGGCCACTCCAGGACCTTAAAATACTTCTTAACAGAGCTATTCCTTAGTTGCCATGGCTGTGAATTTCTTGTCATTGTCATGCTGGAAGTCCCATCATGCCTTTTAAATGCCCCTATAAAGTAGTAATGCCCTTAGGTACGCCATTAACAGGTAGATAATGTGTTCTAAACAAAACTTGCATTGAGTCTTACAATAAAAATCAAGAACAGGAAAGATATATATCTTGGTACCGTGTTAGCCAGTGGATAGAAAAATATTTAGAATTGAGAGTCCTCAGTGGTTGATACCTTTTAATGGCTAACTATAAAAATCAGATTCTCCTAAAGCCAATATTTTTGCAATTTGCTCTAGGACATTTTGTGATTTGCTGCAGCCCTCCTTACAGACCTCCGCACCATTTGAGTTGACCTCTTCTTACCTTCTGTGTGTGAAATCCTTATAATGCATCTTCAGTTTGCATCAAAGTTTTTGCCACCGAGTAGGCTTTGGTGTCATGACAGACATCAGGATCTCGGGAGACGTAAGTCAGCATTTTGGACATGAGCATTTCAGGACATTGTGTACATGCTGAGACAGCAGAGATCTACTCGGCATTGGATGTAAAGGGCAAAGTTGCCTGAATAGGACATTCTGCACAAAGTGAAAGAGCAGATCGAAAGAAGAAGATGGGTTGCAGCGTTGGACAGGTGTATGGTGAGAAAAATATCATATAATATCAGGGATTTTTACAGCCTACGTTATTATGCTTTTAGGGCTAAGGTGACTCTTCAGTATGAAAAAAAAAATGCATAGAATGACTTTGATAAAAATAACAAATTTCCTGGCCAAGTTTGAGCAAACTAATAAATTTGATTTTCACTCATCAACACAAGTAATATCCTGCCTTGACTGTCTGTAAAATTAATAATGTCCCAATAGTGCCCACTTAAAAAGTATTTATCCCTTTTAAGTGCCCACCCACCTCTTTTGACAATTAGTAATGTTCCATGTGTCACCCCCAAAATAACAATGCCACCATGAATGCTCTACAAATAGTAATATTATTTTAATAACATACTGTAGGTTGAAAAAACAAGGCAAAAAGTACGTTCATTAAGTTATACTTTTCTTCATTAGTTATACATCCTCTATTACTAAAAAGCTTCCAGTTCCAGATATTTTTACCCCTTTGAAATGTATTATTGAATATTACAATGAAATTTACAATATTATGGTCACTGCTGCCCAAATGCTCCCAGAGCTGTAGATCTTAAATTGTATCTGGTCTATTTGGCAATGCAAGATCCATCAAATTATCTGCTGTTGTTGGTTCATTAATAGTGATGAGCAAATATACTCGGTACTCGAGATTTCCCAAGCATGCTCGGGTGTCCTCCGAGTATTTGTAAGAAAGTACTCGGAGATTTAGTTTTCAGCGCCGCAGCTGAATGATTTACATCTGTTAGCCAGCTTGATTACATGTGCGGATTCCCTAGCAACCAGGCCACGGCCACATGTACTTATGCTGGCTAAGGCTACGTTCACATTTGCGTTGTGCGCCGCTGCGTCGGCGACGCAGCGCACACCGCAAATAAAAATGCACCAAAACGCACGCAAAAACGCTGCGTTTTGCGACGCATGCGTCGTTTTTTGCCAAAATTTCGACGCAAAAAAAATGCAACTTGTTGCGTTTTCTTTGCCCGACGCTTGCGGCAAAAAAACGCATGCATCGCACAACGCAGCACAATGCATGTCCATGCGCCCCCCATGTTAAATATAGGGGCGCATGACTCTGCGTCGGGAAACGCTAATGTGAACGTAGCCTAACAGATGTAAATCATTCAGCTGCGGCGCTTAAAACTAAATCTCCGAGCACTTACAAATTCACGGAGGACACCCGAGCGTGCTCGGGAAATCTCGACTACTGAGTATATTCGCTCATCACTATTCATCAACCAACTGAGAGAGAAAGTTATCTTGAATAGTGGATAAGAACTTTCAATTTTAACACAACCAGCAGACTATGTCCCATTGAATGACTGGATAATTAAAATCCCACATCATAGGAACCCTATTAGTGATGAGCGAGTATACTTGTTGCTCGGGTATTCCCGTGCACGCTCGGGTGGTCTCCAAGTATTTGTAATTGCTCGGAGATTTAGTTTTCCTTGCCACAGCTGCATGATTTGCGGCTACTAGATGCTAGCAGCCATAAATCATGCAGCTGAGTCAACAATAACTAAATCTCCGAGCAATTACAAATACTCGGAGACCACCCGAGCGTGCTCGGGAAAACCCGAGCAATGAGTATACTCGCTCATCACTAAACCCTATTATTATTCTCTGCTTTTTCCATGTGTTGTAGCCTTTAATCCTCTACCTGTTCTGCTATGTTTAGGAGGCTTGCAAGAAACTCCAATTAGCAGCTTACCATTATTGCAATGCACAGATATATTTGCCTATACTGACTCTGTATTATCTCAGTGACCAACAATATTGCCATGAGCACAGGTCCTAAGTTGGCTTTAATGAAAATTCACACATCTCCCCATTTTTGTCTTCCCTGTCCTTTCTGAATTTAGTGTAACACTCTACGTTTGTCACCCAGTCATGGCTTTCGCCCAGGCAGGTTTCCGTAATGTCCACCACATTCTAATCTGGGATGTCATTAGAGTCTCCAATTCATGCCTTTTATTACAATACATTTTGCTTTCACCAGCAGACATTTATTATTTTATATTATTGTTACATTAATTGTCTATAGTCCTTTCCCATGTTTCCTACCCAGCTCCCTATTAATTAGAAATGGGTGAACCCGAACAGTTTGGTGTTCGTGCACGCCCCAAACAAGGACTTTTCCAGGAATTCCGTGTTACTGTTTGGGTTCGGCAACCTGAACATAGGCTGTTTCCCACACTGTCATCTGTGTCAGAGAGTGAGAAACACAAGGGGCTTTGATCGGTAAGATCATTACCACCGGTCAGAGTGCTGTGGTTCCCATGCTGTCTGAGGACAGCATAAGGCAGCAGCTGTGAATGGCAGTAAAAAGCTTACCACTAGTGTTGAGCGATACCGTCCGATACTTGAAAGTATCGGTATCGGATAGTATCGGCCGATACCCGAAAAATATCGGATATCGCCGATACCGATATCCGATACCAATACAAGTCAATGGGACATCAAGTATCGGAATGTATCCTCATGGATCCCAGGGTCTGAAGGAGAGGAAACTCTCCTTCAGGCCCTGGGATCCATATTAAAGTGTAAAATAAAGAATTAAAATAAAAAATATTGTTATATTCACCTCTCCGGCGGCCCCTGGACATCAGCGGGAGGATCCGGCGTCCGGCACGGCTTCTTTCTTCAAAATGCGCGCCTTCAGGACCTGTGGAATGACGTCCCGGCTTCTGATTGGTCGCGTGCCGCCCATGTGACCGCCACGCGACCAATCAGAAGCCGCGACGTCATTCCTCAGGTCCTAGAAGGCGCTCATTCTAGGACTTTAGCTGAGGAATGACGTCGCGGCTTCTGATTGGTCGCGTGGCGGTCACATGGGCGGCACGCGACCAATCAGAAGCCGGGACGTCATTCCACAGGTCCTGAAGGCGCGCATTTTGAAGAAAGAAGCCGTGCCGGACGCCGGATCCTCCCGCTGATGTCCAGGGGCCGCCGGAGAGGTGAATATAACAATATTTTTTATTTTAATTCTTTATTTTACACTTCCGATACCGATACCCGATATCACAAAAATATCGGATCTCGGTATCGGAATTCCGATACCGCAAGTATCGGCCGATACCCGATACTTGCGGTATCGGAATGCTCAACACTACTTACCACTGTTCACAGGCGTCAGTTGATGTGAGAGTGCTAATCTCATCAGCTTGCGCCTGCTGTCGCTGATAATAGCGAGATCAGGCACCACTGATTGGAGCATTGATCAGCTGGTTAATGTGCTATCAATAAATAAATGTTAAAAATGACATGGTGTCTCTTCTATTTTTGATAACCAGTGCAGGCAAAACTGACAGGTGTGGAGTGCAATCCTCATGTCACAGCTTTATTGAGACTGGTTATGAACAATAAAGGGTTTCCACTCCGTTTTTTTTAAATTATTTTAAATAAATAATTTAAAATAACTGCATGGAGTCCCCCCATTTTTGACATCCAGCCATGCTAAAGCAAATAGCTGGGGGCTGATATTCTCACACTGGTAGGGGGCCATGGATATTGGCCCCTACAGCATAAAAATAGCAGCCCGCAGCCACCAAGGAAAAGGCGCCTCTATTAGATGCACCAATTCTGGGGCTGTGCCTGGCTCTTTCCACTTGCTCTGGTGTGGTGGCAAGTGGGGTAATATTTTCGGGGTTGAGGTCAGCTGTTTTATGGCCACTGACATCAAACCCACAGGTTAGTAGTGGAGAGACATCTATGAGATGCCCCCATTACTAATCCCATAATTAGATTGTAAAAAAAAATCACATCCAGAATAAAATCCTTAAATTGAAAAACTGCCCACCTGATGAAGACGGTGTTATCCATTGAAACGCGTTGTGGTTCAAATACAACCTGGTGCTCGAGTCTTCTTTCTGCGCTCCTGAAACCGATCTTCATTTTCCCTGTTAAATTGAAATAATGACACAGACTCCTTTACTTCAAACAAAAAGCACAGTTATACCCACCTTTATGCCTAAACCATTGCAGTCCATTTCACCTGGAAAAAACAGAAAATAATAAACAACCATAATACCAGATCCACCAAAAGTACATGAATACATGACCAAAACCAAAAGTACTTGATAATAATAATAATAATAATAATTTTTATTTATATAGCGCCAACATATTCCGCAGCGCTTTACAAATTATAGAGGGGACATTGTTGTGAATTCTGTGATCAAGCTCCCTCCTATGGTCACGAGTGGTACTGCGGCTTCTGAATTTCCTTCCTCAGGTGATGAGGTTAAGTCGTTAGGTGCTGCTCTATTTAACTCCACCTAGTGCTTTCATCCTGGCCTCCAGTCAATGTTCTAGTATTGGTCTTGCTTCCTCCTGGATCGTTCCTGTGGCCTGTCCGCTCAGCATAAGCTAAGTTCTGCTTGTGTTACTTTTTGCTTTATTTTCTGTCCAGCTTGCTTTTTTGGTTTTGCTTGCTTGCTGGAAGCTCTGAGACGCAGAGGGAGCACCTCCGTACCTTTAGTCGGTGCGGAGGGTCTTTTTGCCCCTCTGCGTGGTTGTTTGTAGGTTTTTTGTGTTGACCGCAAAGCTATCTTTCCTATCCTCGGTTTGTTCAGTAAGTCGGGCCTCACTTTGCTAGATCTATTTCATCTCTGTGTTTGTGTTTTCATCTTACTCACAGTCATTATATGTGGGGGGCTGCCTTTTCCTTTGGGGAATTTCTCTGAGGCAAGGTAGGCTTATTTTTCTCTCTTCAGGTCTAGCTAGTTTCTCAGGCTGTGCCGAGTTGCATAGGGAGCGTTAGGCGCAATCCACGGCTACCTCTAGTGTGGTTTGATAGGTTTAGGGATTGCGGTCAGCAGAGTTTCCACGTCTCAGAGCTTGTCCTATGTTTTGTGGTTTTTGTCAGGTCACTTGTGCGCTCTGAATTTCAAGGTCTATTGTGGTTCTGAATTACCTATTCATAACAGTACTGGAGGCCCAAAGTACTATGCTTCTCAATAGAGGGAAAAAAGAAGTTCTGAGACCATTTTTTTTTCTTTGCACTGTGTTTTGCCTTTTTTTCCCCTAGACATTTGGGTGGTTCAGGACACAGGTGTGGTGATGGACATTAAAGGTCTGTCTTCATGTGTGGATCTTCTCACTGCAAGAGTACAAAATATTCAAGACTTTTTGGCTCAGAATTCTATGTTAGAACCAAGAATTCCTATTCCTGATTTGTTTTCTGAAGATAAAGCTAAATTTCTGAGTTTCAAAAATAATTGCAAACTGTTTCTGGCGTTGAAACCTCGCTCCTCTGGTGACCCAGTTCAACAAGTTAAGATCATTATTTCTTTATTACGTGGCGACCCTCAAGACTGGGCATTTTCCCTTGCGCCAGGAGATCCTGCATTATGTAATATTGATGCATTTTTTCTGGCACTCGGATTACTGTACGATGAACCTAATTCAGTGGATCAGGCAGAGAAAAATTTGCTGGCTCTGTGTCAGGGTCAGGATGAGATAGAGATTTATTGTCAGAAGTTTAGAAAGTGTTCTGTGCTCACTCAATGGAATGAATGTGCTTTGGCAGCAATCTTCAGAAAGGGTCTCTCTGAAGCCCTTAAGGATGTCATGGTGGGATTTCCTATGCCTGCTGGTCTGAATGAGTCTATGTCTTTGGCCATTCAGATCGGTCGACGCTTGCGTGAGCGTAAATCTGTGCACCATTTGGCGGTATTATCTGAGCATAAACCTGAGCCTATGCAGTGCGATAGGACTTTGACCAGAGCTGAAAAGCAAGAACACAGACGTCAGAACGGGCTGTGTTTCTACTGTGGTGATTCCACTCATGCTATCTCCGATTGTCCTAAGCGCACTAAGCGGTTCGCTAAGTCTGCCACCATTGGTACGGTACAGTCGAAATTTCTTTTGTCCGTTACTTTGATCTGCTCTTTGTCTTTCTATTCTGTCATGGCATTTGTGGATTCAGGCGCTGCCCTGAATTTGATGGACTTGGAGTTTGCTAGGCGCTGTGGGTTTGTCTTGGAGCCCTTGCAGTGTCTTATTCCATTGAGAGGAATTGATGCTACGCCTTTGGCCAAGAATAAGCCTCAGTATTGGACCCAGCTGACCATGTGCATGGCTCCTGCGCACCAGGAGGATATTCGCTTTCTGGTGTTGCAAAATCTGCATGATGTGGTCGTGTTGGGGTTGCCATGGCTACAAGCCCATAACCCAGTATTAGATTGGAAATCAATGTCTGTGTCCAGCTGGGGTTGTCAGGGGGTACATGGTGATGTTCCATTTCTGTCTATCTCATCATCCACCCCTTCTGAGGTCCCAGAGTTCTTGTCTGATTACCGGGATGTATTCGATGAGCCCAAGTCCAATGCCCTACCTCCGCATAGGGATTGTGATTGTGCTATCGAGTTGATTCCTGGTAGTAAGTTTCCTAAGGGTCGACTGTTTAATTTATCTGTACCTGAGCATGCCGCTATGCGGAGTTACGTAAAGGAATCCTTGGAGAAGGGTCATATTCGGCCGTCGTCGTCGCCAGTGGGAGCAGGGTTCTTTTTTGTGGCCAAGAAGGATGGTTCGCTGAGACCTTGTATTGATTATCGCCTTCTAAATAAAATCACGGTCAAATTTCAGTACCCCTTGCTGCTGCTATCTAATTTGTTTGCTTGGATTAAGGGGGCTAGTTGGTTCACCAAGATAGATCTTCGTGGTGCATATAATCTTGTGCGTATTAAACGGGGCGATGAATGGAAAACTGCATTTAATACGCCCGAGGGCCATTTTGAGTACCTAGTTATGCCATTCGGACTTGCCAATGCTCCATCAGTATTTCAGTCCTTTATGCATGACATCTTCCGAGAGTACCTGGATGAATTCCTGATAGTATACTTGGATGATGTTTTGGTCTTCTCGGATGATTGGGAGTCTCATGTGAAGCAGGTCAGAATGGTGTTCCAGGTCCTGCGTGCTAATTCTTTGTTTGTGAAGGGATCAAAGTGTCTCTTTGGTGTTCAGAAGGTTTAATTTTTGGGGTTCATTTTTTCCCCTTCTACCATCGAGATGGACCCTGTTAAGGTCCAGGCCATTTATGATTGGACTCAGCTGACATCTCTGAAGAGTCTGCAAAAGTTCCTTGGCTTTGCTAATTTTTATCGTCGCTTCATTTGTAATTTTTTTAATATTGCTAAACCATTGACCGATTTGACCAAGAAGGGTGCTGATGTGGTCAATTGGTCTTCTGCTGCTGTGGAAGCTTTTCAAGAGTTAAAGCGTCGTTTTTCTTCTGCCCCTGTGTTGTGTCAACCAGATGTTTCGCTTCCGTTCCAGGTTGAGGTTGATGCTTCAGAAATTGGAGCGGGGGCTGTTTTGTCGCAAAGAGGTGCTGATTGCTTGGTGATGAAGCCATGCGCCTTCTTTTCCAGGAAGTTTTCGCCCACTGAGCGAAATTATGATGTTGGCAATCGAGAGTTGCTGGCCATGAAGTGGGCATTCGAGGAGTGGCGTCATTGGCTTGAAGGAGCTAAGCACCGCGTGGTGGTCTTGACTGATCACAAGAACTTGACTTATCTCGAGTCTGCCAAACGGTTGAATCCTAGACAGGCTCGTTGGTCGCTGTTTTTCTCCCGTTTTGACTTTGTGGTTTCGTAACCTTCCGGGCTCTAAAAAATGTGAAGGCGGATGCCCTGTCTAGGAGTTTTGTGCCCGACTCTCTGCATTTGCCTGAGCCGGCGGGTATTCTCAAAGAGGGAGTAATTGTGTCTGCCATCTCCCCTGATTTGCGGCGGGTGCTGCAAAAATTTCAGGCTAATAAACCTGATCGTTGCCCAGCAGAGAAACTGTTTGTCCCTGATAGGTGGACGAATAAAGTTATCTCTGAGGTTCATTGTTCGGTGTTGGCTGGTCATCCTGGAATCTTTGGTACCAGAGATTTGGTGGCTAGATCCATTTGGTGGCCGTCTCTGTCGCGGGATGTGCGTTCTTTTGTGCAGTCCTGTGGGATTTGTGCTCGGGCTAAGCCCTGCTGTTCTCGTGCCAGTGGGTTGCTTTTGCCCTTGCCGATTCCGAAGAGGCCTTGGACACATATCTCTATGGATTTTATTTCGGATCTCCCCGTCTCTCAAAAAATGTCGGTCATTTGGGTAGTTTGTGATCGCTTCTCTAAGATGATCCATTTGGTACCCTTGTCTAAATTGCCTTCGTCCTCTGATTTGGTGCCATTGTTCTTTCAGCATGTGGTTCGTTTACATGGCATTCCAGAGAACATCGTTTCTGACAGAGGTTCCCAGTTTGTTTCGAGGTTTTGGCGAGCCTTTTGTGCTAGGATGGGCATTGATTTGTCTTTTTCCTTGGCTTTCCATCCTCAGACAAATGGCCAGACTGAACGAACCAATCAGACCTTGGAAACATATCTGAGATGTTTTGTTTCTGCTGATCAGGATGATTGGGTGTCCTTTTTGCCGTTGGCTGAGTTCGCTCTTAATAATCGGGCCAGCTCGGCTACCTTGGTTTCACCGTTTTTCTGCAATTCTGGGTTCCATCCTCGTTTCTCTTCAGGGCAGGTTGAGTCTTCGGACTGTCCTGGTGTGGATACTGTGGTGTACAGGTTGCAGCGGATTTGGACTCATGTAGTGGACAATTTGACCTTGTCCCAGGAGAAGGCTCAACGTTTCGCTTATCGCAGACGCTGTGTGGGTCCCCGACTTCGTGTTGGGGATTTGGTTTGGTTGTCATCTCGTTATATTCCTTTGAAGGTTTCCTCTCCTAAGTTTAAGCCTCGTTTCATTGGTCCGTATAGGATTTCTGAGGTTCTTAATCCTGTGTCTTTTCGTTTGACCCTTCCAGATTCTTTTTCCATCCATAACGTATTCCATAGGTCATTGTTGCGGAGATACATGGCGCCTGTGGTTCCATCTGTTGATCCTCCTGCCCCGGTTTTGGTGGAGGGGGAGTTGGAGTATATAGTGGAGAAGATTTTGGATTCTCGTGTTTCGAGACGGAAACTCCAGTATCTGGTTAAGTGGAAGGGTTATGGTCAGGAAGATAATTCCTGGGTCTTTGCCTCTGATGTCCATGCTGCCGATCTTGTTCGTGCGTTCCATATGGCTCATTCTGGTCGGCCTGGGGGCTCTGGTGAGGGTTCGGTGACCCCTCCTCAAGGGGGGGGGACTGTTGTGAATTCTGTGATCAAGCTCCCTCCTGTGGTCACGAGTTGTACTGCGGCTTCTGAGTTTCCTTCCTCAGGTGATGAGGTTAAGTCGTTAGGTGCTGCTCTATTTAACTCCACCTAGTGCTTTGATCCTGGCCTCCAGTCAATGTTCTAGTATTGGTTATTGGTCTTGCTTCCTCCTGGATCGTTCCTGTGGCCTGTCTGCTCAACATAAGCTAAGTTCTGCTTGTGTTACTTTTTGCTTTATTTTCTGTCCAGCTTCCTTTTTTGGTTTTGCTTGCTTGCTGGAAGCTCTGAGACGCAGAGGGAGCACCTCCGTACCGTTAGTCGGTGCGGAGGGTCTTTTTGCCCCTCTGCGTGGTTGTTTGTAGGTTTTTGTGTTGACTGCAAAGCTATCTTTCCTATCCTCGGTCTGTTCAGTAAGTCGGGCCTCACTTTGCTAGATCTATTTCATCTCTGTATTTGTGTTTTCATCTTACTCACAGTCATTATATGTGGGGGGCTGCCTTTTCCTTTGGGGAATTTCTCTGAGGCAAGGTAGGCTTATTTTTCTCTCTTCAGGTCTAGCTAGTTTCTCAGGCTGTGCCGAGTTGCATAGGGAGCGTTAGTCGAAATCCACGGCTACCTCTAGTGTGGTTTGATAGGTTTAGGGATTGCGGTCAGCAGAGTTTCCACGTCTCAGAGCTCGTCCTATGTTTTGTGGTTTTTGTCAGGTCACTTGTGTGCTCTGAACTTCAAGGTCTATTGTGGTTCTGAATTACCTATTCATAACAGGACTTGCACAGACAATAGACATTACAGCATAACAGAAATACAGTTCAAAACAGATACCAGGAGGAATGAGGGCCCTGCTCGCAAGCTTACAAACTATGAGGAAAAGGGGAGACACGAGAGGTGGATGATAACAATTTAGTTATTCGGACCGGCCATAGTGTAAGGCTCGGGTGTTCATGTAAAGCTGCGTGAACCAGTTAATTGCCTAAGTATGTAGCAGTAACGACACAGAGGGCTATTAACTGCATAAAGTGAATGAAAACATGATGCGATTACAAGAACCAAGCTTAGCGCAATGATAAATTGTAATGTCAAGTCAACCCCATAAACAATTGTATAGCATTAATCTACAACTTTACAACTCCCAGTATGTCCTCAACAATGGTAAGAGTTGACTGGGAATTGTTATTAACAGTCATCATTAGACTGCGGATCATACAGGCCCCAGCATAATTTCCTCCACATCCCCATATACAATATGGTCATCACAGCTCCTCCTATACTTTACTGTCCCCTATGCTGCATATCATTTGATTCCTTTCTTCATTGTCCCTTATTTCACGTTTCCCTGCACAGCCCCGCATGTTACACCCCCTCGCACAACCACTCATTTCATACCTTCCTGCAGAACCCCTCATTTTATGTCCCCTGCACAGACCCTCATTGTATGCCCACTTTTGCACAGCTCCTTATTTTATATCCCCTTGCACTGCTCTCATTATATGCCCCCCCGCACAGCCCCTCATTTAATGGTCAAGTAATATAAGAATTATAAAAAAAAGCTTATACTCATCCAGTCCAAGCTCCTTATCCACAGTCTCCTCTTCTATGAAGTGCAGCAGTGGGACGTTGCATAGTGTGATGATGTCACTGCAATGCACTATTCGACATCGCCGGTATGTGCCTTCTCCAACAAGGCACAGGCTGGAAGTAGCCTGCATTCTGCTGGAGTTCCCATTGGAGCAGGAGGTTGATTACAGCTTCTTTGCTCCGGTGTCTGGCGATGCTGACATCAATCGCAGGGAGGGAGCGAAAGCTGGGATGCTGAGAGAGGGGGTGAATGGTGTCAGTGACTGACACTACTCTCCTGGGTACCAGTACCCCGGCCATCACTGTGCTGAATACCTGCGGCCGGATGAAGGTGCTGGGCTGCCACAGGCATTCAGAAGGTCTTTTTTTTCAAAGTGCACCCTCCTTGGGTATCGCCTTAGGCAGGTGCTTATCCTGCCTACCCCTGATCCCAGCCCTGTTTTCCACTATATCAATTTAGCTTCAATATGTACATATAGTATTTTGCATATGTTCGCCACTGCAGCAACATTTTTTTTGACATTTTGTTTTACAAATGTAAATTTTATGAGTGAGACTTTAGAAAAAACAGTGGTCTGATAAAATTTATTCTCCGCATTACTTTTTTCTGATCTACAACCTGAGGACTTTCGTTTGCATAATCACTAAAGAAATACAACAAGACTGAAGTTCACATCTGACAAGACAATATTGTGACAATGAATTAGAAACTTGCAATTTCATATGAGTTACAAGCAGTCGCTTCAAACCCGCTGCCAAATCCTAAAAGTATGTGTCTGATTCTCATTTATTACATGTCTCATTTATTCAGTGCTGACTCCGCTCGGCTTTTTATATTCTATTCCTCTAATCTGAAGAAGTTTTAACTAACTCGGAAATTAACATTTTTATAATCTTTCGGAAACACGCCATCCAAGCTTCTATGCAACCTGAATTTTTCCCGTAGCTCTGTTATATAATCAACCATTTTTTTTCTTTTATACTGTCACCTCCATTTAATTAGATCCACGCTAAAGCAATCTAAAAACGATTGGAAGAGTCACAATGAGACAGTTCACATGATTACTGCTAAACCTATATGTAAAATGAAATGTATAAGAGTGAAAACATTCTAATATTAATTTTCTGTTTATTTTTAACTATAAACTATAATTTACAATCTCCTGATTAATTAAATTAGAACATTTCTACTTGAAATATATTTTTTCTATTATGAGCAAACATTGGTCTTGTCAGGGACAAATAGAGATGAATGAATCGATCCATGAATGATTGACTTTGAATCGAATTTCCTGAAATTCTCAGGTCCCAATGAATTCCAACGCTCTACAGTTTGATTCTTGAGCATTGCCCTAAAAGGAAAAAAAATGCAGAGTGCCATTTCACACACTGCTGAAGACTCAGACTGAGCTAATGGCATTAAATGTGGTCGCACGGGCTTCACCATAATGCCCTGAAACAATCAGGGACTATAACTGCCTGTATAAAAGATTGGGCCCGGCTGAGCAGCACCATTTAACGCTTGTAGAGCGCAGAGATAGAAGGTCAGAGGGCACAGCTCATTCACATAGAGATATAAAAAGGCCTATTCTGATTGTGGACAACTACTGCAGTGCTGGAGAAGATTGAAAATGGGAATGGTAGTGTTAAGGTACCGTCACACATAACGATATCGTTAACGATATCGTTGCTTTTTGTGAAGTAGCAACGATATCGTTAATGAAATCGTTCTGTGTGACAGTGACCAACGATCAGGCCCCTGCTGGGAGATCGTTGGTCACTGAGGAAAGTCCAGCACTTTATTTTGTCGCTGGACTTCTCGCTGACATCGCTGGATCGGCGTGTGTGACGCCGATCCAGCGATGTCTTCACTGGTAACCAGGGTAAACATCGGGTTACTAAGCGCAGGGCCGAGCTTAGTAACCCGATGTTTACCCTGGTTACCAGCGTAAACGTTAAAAAAACAAACACTACATACTTACCTTCAGCTGTCTGTCCCAAGGAGCTGTGCTTCTCTGCACTCCTCCTGCATCCTGGGTCAGCGCCGGCCAGCCGGAAAGCACAGCGGTGACGTCACCGCTCTGCTTTCCGGCTGACCGGCGCTGACAGTGCAGAGGAAAGCAGAGCGCCGGAGGACAGACAGCTGAAGGTAAGTATGTAGTGTTTGTTTTTTTAACTTTTACGCTGGTAACCATGGTAAACATCGGGTTACTAAGCACGGCCCTGCGCTTAGTAACCCGATGTTTACCCTGGTTACCGGGGACTTCGGGATCATTGGTCGCTGGAGAGCTGTCTGTGTGACAGCTCTCCAGCGACCAAACAGCGACGCTGCAGCGCTCCACATCATTGTCGGTATCGCTGCAGCATCGCTGAGTGTGAAGGACCTTTAGTCTGTGAATACTTAGGCAAAGATTCTCTCTCCTGCTTCTCTATCTCTTCTCTATATCTCATCTAAACTCTCTCCCCTCTCTCATTCCTTCTCACCTCTCTACTCCCTCTTCTCTTTCTCTCTCTTCTTTCTATCCTTTCTATTCTCTTTTCTCTCCATCCTATTTCTCAACTCTCTCCCTTTCTTTTTCTCATCTCTTCTCTATCTCGTGTCTTACTTTCTCTTGTCTCTCTCTCCTCTCCCTCTCTCATCCTTCTCTCCTGCCTCTCTTCTCTATCTCTCCTCTCGCTTCTCTCTCACACTCCGCTCCCACTCCTGTCTCTCTACTCTCTCCCTTTCTCTCTCCTCTCTTTATCTTCTCTCTCACTCCTGTCTCTCTCCTTTTTCTGGGCTACTAGGGTTTTTTTTAGTTTTGTGGTTTGTGGCAAATCTATAAACTGCAAATTGAGTTTTAGAGCAAAAACTTGCAAAATTTGTTTATTTAAATTTCAAAAAGTGCACCCATCTGGAGTGACAAAGCATTGAAGGCTGTAAACTTTGTATTCTAACTAAACCACCATTGGGCTCACACCATAGATGTAGATAATAGGGCCCAGGGAGGATGGCTCCCTATGCCCTTTTACATTTTGGACTATAAACATAAGGATGAATGACCTCGGGGAGATCAAAACATCCAACACCGCGGAGACCCCATCACGTGTGTCTCAAGCAGTGATCCAGAACCAGACCTCAGCTTCAACATCCTCCTCTGCATTCATGTAAATCAAGAGGGTGAAGCTGGCCAAGCACTATCCGGAGGTCTGTTGTGCCTAGGGGAGGTGCTTGTTTTGCGGCAGTCCCAAACATTTAATCCACTCCTGCCTTAAAAAAATGAAACTCCAAAGCCTAATATCTGTTGGAGAGTCCACCCTGGGCAAGGACTGCTCTCCTTTGTTGACCTTGTCAGTATCCATTTACTGTGGCAACATCCATTTTGTTGAATCAGCTTATCTGGACTCAGGAACCGCAGGAAATTTCCTTCAACAGTGGTATTTTTTCCCCACCCATCTACAGAATCTGTTGGTGGTATCATGTGTGGATGGGAAACCTCTATCCAAGGCCATACTTTTCATTTCTGAACCTGTGGAACTTGTGGTCAGAATGTTGTACTCGGAGAGAATCTGTCTTTATGTCCAATTTGTCTGTCCCATCCCCTGCTCCTGGGCCTATCTTAGCTATGAAAACATGAGCCTGTCTTAGATTGGAGATCCAGATAAGTACTCCATTGGGGCTAGTCCTGTCATAAGATTTACATTGTCCCCTTTCGTCCTGCCGGACCATTGGTTACTCAACCAAATTTGCCTGGTCTGGCTCCCGCTAATTCAACTTACATGGATGTCTTAGATTAAAAGGAAGTGGAGGTACTACCACCATGCAGGATGTACTATTGCCCTATAGATCTCCTCTCTGGCTCTGCTCCTTGAGTCCATATCTACCTTCTGCCCCTGGCTGAGACCCTGGCAATGTCTGAATATATCAAAGAGAACCTAGCCAGGGGATTTATCTGAAAGTCTTCTTTTCTTGCTTATGCAGGATTCTTCTTTGTAAAGAAAAAGAATAGCTCACTTCATCCCTGCATAGACTATAGGGGTCTCAATTAGATAAAGGTAAAAAATAGATATCCTCTGCCTTTCAAATCAGAACTGTTTGATAGTCTCAAAGGTCCCAGAGTCTTGTAAGACTGCCTTTAACACCCAAAATGGCAATTATGAATATCACGTAATGCCATTTGGGCTCTGTAATGCCCCAGCTGTCTTCCAAGAACTCAAGAACGATATCTCCCTCGACCTTCTATACTTGTGTGTGTGGTCATTTACCTGGATGACATATTGGTGTTCTCTCCCGCTCTGCCCTAAAACAGGAGGTACAGTACAGATGAAAATTTTGGACACACCTTCTCATTTAAAGATTTTTCTGTATTTTCATGACTATGGAAATTGTAAATTCATACTGAAGGCATCAAAACTATGAATGCACACATGTGGAATTATATACTTAACAAAAAAGTGTGAAACAACTGAAAATATGTCTTATATTCTAGGTTCTTCAAAGTAGCCACATTTTGCTTTGATGAATGCTTTGCACCCTCTTGGCATTCTCTTGATGAGCTTCAAGAGGTAGTCACCGGAAATGGTCTTCCAACAATCTTGAAGGAGTTCCCAGAGATGCTTTGCATTTGTTGACCCTTTTGCCAAAGGAGATGAGGTTTGGCTTTTGCCAAAGTATGCCTATCTCAAGCTACCCTCATATGAATTAGGTCCTTGCTTCATCGGTCCGTTCGAGGTTATCAAACAGATTAACACTGTAGCTTTCATTTTATGATTCTCTCCTTAAGTCTATTGTCTTCTGACTCTTCTTCATGGACTCAGGTACCACTCCTGCCACTGTCAGCAAGATGTTTTTGAGGTAGATAATATACTAGCCACAAAGAGGGTAAGAGGAAAAACATTTTTTCTTGTTGATTGGAAGGGGTTCGGTTCTGAGGAGAGGTCATTTGAGCCCAGGGAGAGCATCCATGCCTCTCTCCTTATGGAGAGATTTCTTGTGGGCTTGAAGAAGAAAAGGCATAAATTATGGCACTGCAGCCCTGGCATCCCTGCATGCTTTCCTCTTCCTCAGCAGTGACGCCGACTCAATCACCGCCACTGCCACTGTCCCACACTTCCTCCTTCTGTTGCTGCTCAGGGACTACACATGGCTCACAAACCCCGACACTGTTTTTAGGTGGCATGTATGCTCCTGCCCTCTTAAAGGGACAGCATGTGCCATCCTAAAATGTCCCCAGCCAATGGCCAGGTGATAATTATTATTTAAGACACTTCCACCTGTTGGGAGGTGCCTGGGCAATGTGTTTACTCTGCTTGCTGAATGCTTGCTAGTTCTCAGGTCCCCTGTTAGAGTTTGTCTTTCAGTACCTGCCTGTGCCTGGCTGTATATCAGCTGTGCTTGCCATACCTGCCTGCACCTGTCGTGCCCACCTGCATACTAGATGTGCCAACGTGCACCTGCCATGTTCACCTGTATATTAGGCATACCTGATTACACCTGCCAGTGTCTGCATGCTTCCCAGGGGCACCTGCTGTACTCATCTGTATACCAGCCATTCCTGTCTGCACCTGTCAGTGCCTGCCTGTGTACCAAACGTACCTGCCTGTACCTGCCTCTATACCAGCCATACAAGTCTGCACTTGTTGTGCCAATCTGTAAACCAGCCATTCCTGTCTGCATCTGCCAGTACACACCTGTATCCCAGCCAATCACGTCAGCACCTACGGAGCTCATCTGTATATCTGTATATCAGCCGTTCCTTTCCGCACCTGTCAGTACCCACCCCATACCATCCATTCCCGACAGAAACTGCTGTTTATGTACTCCAGCCCTGCCTGCCCGCACAAGCCAAGATTTCCTTTCCTTAGTGTTCCAAATTTATGTCTTTGGGGTCAGCTACCGTATGTCCGAGGTCCATCCTGGAGTATTAAACTGGTGTTCATCTGGAGCCAAAGTTAACCCCACCATTAGGGTCTCTAGCGAAGAGTCTGGTGTGTACCTAGTTACACCCCACCAGGCTCTCCTTGTACTATGGTGCAGTGCATGTACACAGCAACTGATACATAGTGAGTGAAGATGTACAAAAATCAAATAGTTAATTGCAGAGCTTGATGCAATCAGGAGACTAATGGTAAATGGCAGAGAGAAATGAAATCCAAAAACAAATGGTTAACCGCAGGCAGTAGTGTTGAATAGGCAAAGTAGATATGTGCTTGCAGTAATATTCTAGAAAGCACAAGTATCAGTGGAGAAGAATTTATGTTTACAGCATAAAAATGGATAACCGCAAACCTGTAATACCATCAAAATGCAGGATGGTTAACAAGTAGGAGTTCACTAAATTGATGATTAGCTGCCTGAGAAAAATGGATGGTGAAGCAAAACTCTTGAAGTACATATAATGTCTGAATGCTAAGCTAACTGAATACTTAGACAGCATATAGCTGTCTGAATTGGCTTTAAAAGGCCTTGGTTGATTTAGACCAGGGATGGGGAATCTTTTTTATGCCAAGGGCCATTTGAATATTTATACCATCCTTCGGGGGCCATACAAACTCTGCCCACAAAGTGCATCATGACTCTGGCACTGGTTTCAGGACATTATCTTTCATTGCATGCCCTTCAGTGTTCAGTAGTGAACACTGCATGTGTGTGCTAACAGAGCAAGAAGACATTAATGAGCTGGTTCTAATCAAAATACACCTCCCTGCCCAAAAATGCAGTCCCTGAAAATGTGCTCGAGGTCCTGATAAAAGGTCATCGAGGTCTGTAAATGGCCCTGAGGCCTGAGGTTCCCCACCCCTGATTTATACAACCCCTGGCAAAAATTGTGGAATCACCGGCCTTGGAGGATGTTCATTCAGTTGTTTAATTTTGTAGAAAAAAAGCAGATCACAGACACCGCACAAAACTAAACATATTTCAAATGGCAACTTTCTGGCTTTAAGAAACACTAAAAGAAATCAAGAACAAAAAATGTGGTAGTCAGTAATGGTTACTTTTTTAACCAAGCATAGGAGGAAAATTATGGAATCACTCAATTCTGAGGAAAAAATTAAGGAATCATGAAAAACAAACAAAGAAAAAACACTCCAAAACATCACTAGTATTTTGTTGCACCACCTTTGGCTTTTATAACAGCTTGCAGTCTCTGAGGCATGGACCTAATGAGTGTCAGACAGTACTCTTCATCAATCTGGATCCAACTTTCTCTGATTGCTGTTGCCAGATGAGCTTTGCAGGTTGGAGCCTTGTCATGGACCATTTTCTTCAACTTCCACCAAAGATTTTCAATTGGATTGAGATCCAGACTATTTGAAGGCCATGACATTGACCTTATGTGTCTTTTTTCAAGGAATGTTTTCACAGTTTTTGCTCAATGACAGGATGCATTATCATCTTGAAAAATGATTTCATCATCCCCAAACATCCTTTCAATTGATTGGATAAGAAAAGTGTCCAAAATATCAACATAAATTTGTGCAATTATTGAAGATGTAATGACAGCCATCTCCCCAGTGCCTTTACTTGACATGCAGCCCCATATCATCAATGACTGTGGAAATTTGCATGTTCTCTTCAGGCAGTCATCTTTATAAATCTCATTGGAACGGCACCAAACAAAAGTTCCAGCATCATCTCCTTGCTCAATGCAGATTCGCGATTCATCACTTAATATGACTTTCATGCAGTCATCCACAGTCCATGATTGCTTTTCCTTAGCCAATTGTAACCTTGTTTTTCTCTGTTTAGGTGTTAACCCCTTAATCCCATATGACATACTATCCCGTCAAGGTGACCTGGGACTTAATTCCCAGTGACAGGATAGTACGTCATATGCGATCAGCCGCGCTCACGGGGGAAGCGCGGCCGATCGCGGCCGGGTGTCAGTTGACTGTCGCAGCTGACATCCGGCACTATGTGCCAGGAGCGGTCACGGATTGCTCCTGGCACATCACATTAACCCCCGGCACACCGTGATCAAACATGATCGTGGTGTGCCGGCGGTACAGGGAAGCATCGCGCATGGAGGGGGCTCCCTGCGTGCTTCCCTGAGACCCCCAGAGCAACGCGATTTGATCGTGTTGCTGTGAGGGTCTCTTACCTCTCCTCCCTGCAGCAGGCCCGGATCCAAAATGGCCACAGCATCCGGGTCCTGCAGGGAGGGAGGTGGCTTACCAAGTGCCTGCTCAGAGTAGGCGCTTGGTAAGCCTGCAGTGCTGTAAGTCAGATCGCTGATCTGACAGAGTGCTGTGCAAACTGTCAGATCAGTGTTGTGAATTCTGTGGCTGAGTTCACTTCTGTGGTCACAAGTGGTATTGCAGTCTCTGGGCTTCCTCCCTCAGGTGTTTTGGTGAGCTCGTTGGCTGCCTTGCTATTTAGCTCCACCTGAGTCTGTCTTCCTTGCTCCTTGTCAATGTTCCAGTGTTGGATCTGAGCTACTGCATCTTTCCTTGGGCCTGCTGCTCTGCTAGATAAGTGCTTCTAGTTTGTTTTCTGTTTTTTCTGTCCAGCTTGCTATTAACTTTTGCTGGAAGCTCTGAGAAGCAAAGGGGTGCACCGCCGTGCTGTTAGTTCGGCACGGTGGGTCTTTTTGCCCCTTTGCGTGGTTTTCGTTTTAGGGTTTTTTGTAGACTGCATAGTTCTCTTTGCTATCCTCGCTCTGTCTAGAATATCGGGCCTCACTTTGCTGAATCTATTTCATTCCTACGTTTGTCTTTTCATCTTGCTAACAGTCATTATATGTGGGGGGCTGCCTATTCCTTTGGGGTATTTCTCTGAGGTAAGTCAGGCTTGTATTTCTATCTTCAGGCTAGTCAGCTCCTCAGGCAGTGCCGAGTTTCATAGGTAGTGATAGGCGCAATCCACTGCTGCTTATAGTTGTGTGAGGATAGATCAGGTACTGCAGTCTACAGAGATTCCACGTCTCAGAGCTCGTCCTATTGTTTTTGGTTATTGCCAGATCTCTGTATGTGCGCTGATTACTGCACGCTGTGTTGCCTGATTGCCAGCCATAACAGTACAAGGAGCCCCCCAATGATTCCCAATAGAGGGAAAAAAGAAATCCTGACATCATTTTTTTTTCTTAGCTCTGTCTTCAGTCTTTTTTTTCCCCTAGACATTAGAGTGCTTCAGGACACAGCTGTGGACATGGATATTCAGGCTCTGTGCTCCTCAATGGATAATCTCGTTGTAAATGTACAAAAGATTCAAGATACTATTGATCAGAAATCGATGCTAGAACCAAGAATTCCGATTCCTGATTTGTTTTTTGGTGACAGGACTAAGTTCCTGAGCTTCAGAAATAATTGTAAGCTATTTTTGGCCTTGAAACCTCATTCTTCTGGTAATCCTATTCAACAGGTTTTGATTATTATTTCATTTTTGCGCGGCGACCCACAGGACTGGGCGTTTTCTCTTGCACCAGGAGATTCTGCATTGAGTAATGTTGATGCATTTTTCCAGGCGCTGGGATTGCTTTACGATGAGCCTAATTCAGTGGATCAGGCTGAGAAAAATCTGCTGGCTTTATGCCAGGGTCAGGATGATGTAGAAGTATATTGTCAGAAATTTAGGAAGTGGTCAGTACTCACTCTGTGGAATGAATCTGCACTAGCGGCTTTGTTCAGAAAGGGTCTCTCTGAAGCTCTTAAGGATGTAATGGTGGGATTTCCTATGCCTGCTGGTTTGAATGAGTCTATGTCCTTGGCCATTCAGATCGGTCGTCGCTTGCGCGAGCGTAAATCTGTGCACCATCTGGCGGTATTGTCTGAGAGTAAACCTGAGCCTATGCAGTGCGACAGGACTATGACTAAAGTAGAACGGCAAGAACACAGACGTCTGAACAGACTGCGTTTCTATTGTGGTGATTCTACTCATGCTATTTCTAATTGTCCTAAACGCACTAGGCGGTTCGATAGCTCTGCCGTTATTGGTACTGTACAGTCCAAATTCCTTTTGGCCATTACCTTAATGTGCTCTTTGTCATCGTATTCTGTCATGGCGTTTGTGGATTCAGGCGCTGCCCTGAATCTGATGGATTTGGATTATGCTAAACGTTGTGGATTTTTCTTGGAGCCTTTGCGGTGTCCTATTCCGTTGAGAGGAATTGATGCTACACCTTTGGCCAAGAATAAGCCTCAGTACTGGGCCCAGCTGACCATGTGCATGGCTCCTGCACATCAGGAAGTTATTCGCTTTCTGGTACTGCATAATTTGCATGATGTGGTCGTGTTGGGGTTGCCATGGCTACAAACCCATAATCCAGTATTGGATTGGAACTCTATGTCGGTAACCAGCTGGGGTTGTCAGGGAGTACATGGTGATGTTCCATTTTTGTCTATTTCGTCATCCATTCCTTCTGACATCCCAGAGTTCTTGTCGGACTTTCAGGATGTATTTGAAGAGTCCAAGTCTGATGCCCTACCTCCGCATAGGAATTGTGATTGTGCTATCGATTTGATTCCTGGTAGTAAATTCCCTAAGGGTCGTTTATTTAATTTGTCCATACCTGAACACACCGCTATGCGCAGTTATGTGAAGGAGTCCCTGGAGAAGGGACATATTCGCCCATCGTCGTCACCATTGGGAGCAGGGTTCTTTTTTGTAGCCAAGAAGGATGGTTCGCTAAGACCGTGTATTGATTACCGCCTTCTTAATAAGATCACTGTTAAGTTTCAGTATCCCTTGCCATTGATTTCTGACTTGTTTGCTCGGATTAAGGGGGCTAGTTGGTTTACTAAGATTGATCTTCGTGGTGCGTATAATCTGGTGAGAATCAGGCAGGGAGATGAATGGAAAACGGCATTTAATACGCCCGAGGGTCATTTTGAGTATCTGGTGATGCCGTTCGGACTTGCCAATGCTCCATCTGTTTTTCAGTCTTTTATGCATGACATTTTCCGTGAGTATCTGGATAAATTCTTGATTGTTTACTTGGATGACATTTTGATCTTCTCAGATGATTGGGAGTCTCATGTGAAGCAAGTCAGAATGGTTTTCCAGGTACTGCGTGCTAATTCCTTGTTCGTGAAGGGATCAAAGTGTCTCTTCGGTGTGCAGAAAGTTTCATTTTTGGGGTTCATCTTTTCCCCTTCTACTATCGAGATGGATCCGGTTAAGGTTCAGGCCATCCAGGATTGGACTCAGCCGACATCTCTAAAAAGTCTGCAGAAATTCCTGGGCTTTGCTAATTTTTATCGTCGCTTCATCTGTAATTTTTCTAGCATTGCCAGACCATTGACCGATTTGACCAAGAAGGGTGCTGATTTGGTTAATTGGTCTTCTGCTGCCGTGGAAGCTTTTCAGGAGTTGAAGCGTCATTTTTGCTGTGCCCCTGTGTTGTGTCAACCTGATGTTTCTCTTCCGTTCCAGGTCGAGGTTGATGCTTCTGAGATTGGTGCAGGGGCGGTTTTGTCACAGAGAGGTTCTGGTTGCTCAGTGTTCAAACCATGTGCTTTCTTTTCCAGGAAATTTTCTGCTGCTGAGCGTAATTATGATGTGGGCAACCGAGAGTTGCTGGCCATGAAGTGGGCATTCGAGGAGTGGCGTCATTGGCTTGAGGGTGCTAAGCATCGCGTGGTGGTTTTGACTGATCATAAGAACCTTACTTATCTTGAGTCTGCCAAGCGCTTGAATCCTAGACAGGCCCGTTGGTCGTTATTTTTTGCTCGTTTTGATTTTGTGATTTCATACCTTCCGGGCTCTAAAAATGTGAAGGCGGATGCTCTGTCTAGGAGTTTTGTGCCCGACTCTCCGGGGTTATCTGAGCCGGCGAGTATCCTCAAGGAAGGAGTCATTGTGTCTGCCATCTCCCCTGATTTGCGGAGAGTGTTGCAGAAATTTCAGGCTAATAAACCTGATCGTTGTCCGGCCGAGAAACTGTTCGTCCCTGATAGGTGGACTAGTAAAGTTATCTCTGAACTTCATTGTTCGGTGCTGGCCGGTCATCCAGGAATCTTTGGTACCAGGGAGTTGGTTGCTAGATCCTTCTGGTGGCCATCTCTGTCACGGGATGTGCGTGCTTTTGTGCAGTCCTGTGGAATTTGTGCTAGGGCTAAGCCCTGCTGTTCACGTGCCAGTGGGTTGCTTTTGCCCTTGCCGGTCCCAAAGAGGCTTTGGACACATATTTCGATGGATTTCATTTCTGACCTTCCCGTTTCTCAAAAAATGTCAGTCATTTGGGTGGTCTGTGATCGCTTTTCTAAAATGGTCCATCTGGTGCCCTTGGTTAAATTGCCTTCCTCCTCTGATTTGGTGCCTTTGTTCTTCCAGCATGTGGTTCGTTTACATGGCATTCCTGAGAATATTGTTTCTGACAGAGGTTCCCAGTTTGTCTCGAGGTTCTGGCGAGCCTTTTGTGGTAGGATGGGCATTGACCTATCTTTCTCCTCGGCCTTCCATCCTCAGACTAATGGCCAGACCGAACGAACCAATCAGACCTTGGAAACATATCTGAGATGTTTTGTTTCCGCTGACCAGGATGATTGGGTGTCATTTTTGCCGTTGGCTGAGTTCGCCCTTAATAATCGGGCCAGCTCGGCTACCTTGGTCTCTCCATTTTTCTGCAATTCTGGGTTCCATCCTCGTTTCTCTTCAGGACAGGTTGAGTCTTCGGACTGTCCTGGTGTGGATTCTGTGGTGGACAGGTTGCAGCAGATCTGGACTCAGGTAGTGGACAATTTGACCTTGTCCCAGGAGAAGGCTCAGCTTTTCGCTAATCGCAGACGCCGTGTGGGACCCCGACTTCGTGTTGGGGATCTGGTTTGGTTATCTTCTCGTCATATTCCTATGAAGGTTTCCTCTCCTAAATTTAAACCTCGTTTTATTGGTCCGTATAGGATTTCTGAGATTCTCAATCCGGTGTCTTTTCGTCTGACCCTCCCAGACTCCTTTTCCATACATAATGTATTCCATAGGTCGTTGTTGAGGAGATACGTGGCACCTATGGTTCCATCTGTGGAGCCTCCTGCCCCTGTTTTGGTGGAGGGGGAATTGGAGTATATTGTGGAGAAGATTTTGGATTCTCGTGTCTCTAGACGGAAACTCCAGTATCTGTTCAAATGGAAGGGTTATGCTCAGGAAGATAATTCCTGGGTTTTTGCCTCTGATGTCCATGCCCCAGATCTTGTTCGTGCCTTTCATGTGGCTCATCCTGGTCGGCCTGGGGGTTCTGGTGAGGGTTCGGTGACCCCTCCTCAAGGGGGGGGTACTGTTGTGAATTCTGTGGCTGAGTTCACTTCTGTGGTCACAAGTGGTATTGCAGTCTCTGGGCTTCCTCCCTCAGGTGTTTTGGTGAGCTCGTTGGCTGCCTTGCTATTTAGCTCCACCTGAGTCTGTCTTCCTTGCTCCTTGTCAATGTTCCAGTGTTGGATCTGAGCTACTGCATCTTTCCTTGGGCCTGCTGCTCTGCTAGATAAGTGCTTCTAGTTTGTTTTCTGTTTTTTCTGTCCAGCTTGCTATTAACTTTTGCTGGAAGCTCTGAGAAGCAAAGGGGTGCACCGCCGTGCTGTTAGTTCGGCACGGTGGGTCTTTTTGCCCCTTTGCGTGGTTTTCGTTTTAGGGTTTTTTGTAGACTGCATAGTTCTCTTTGCTATCCTCGCTCTGTCTAGAATATCGGGCCTCACTTTGCTGAATCTATTTCATTCCTACGTTTGTCTTTTCATCTTGCTAACAGTCATTATATGTGGGGGGCTGCCTATTCCTTTGGGGTATTTCTCTGAGGTAAGTCAGGCTTGTATTTCTATCTTCAGGCTAGTCAGCTCCTCAGGCAGTGCCGAGTTGCATAGGTAGTGATAGGCGCAATCCACTGCTGCTTATAGTTGTGTGAGGATAGATCAGGTACTGCAGTCTACAGAGATTCCACGTCTCAGAGCTCGTCCTATTGTTTTTGGTTATTGCCAGATCTCTGTATGTGCGCTGATTACTGCACGCTGTGTTGCCTGATTGCCAGCCATAACAGATCAGTGATCTGTGATGTCCCCCCTTGGGACAAAGTAAAAAAGTAAGAAAAAAATTTTCCACATGTGTAAAAAAAAAAATAATTCCTAAATAAAGAAAAAAAACCGCTTCATTATCATACCGCGAAACAAAAAGTGGAATAACACATGATCAAAAAGACAGATATAAATAACCATGGTACCGCTTAAAACGTCATCTTGTCCCGCAAAAAAGCCATACAGCATCATCAGCAAAAAAATAAAAAAGTTATAGTCCTGAGAATAAAGCGATATCGTATAAAAACTCGTCCCGCAAAAAACAAGACCTCACATGACTCTGTGGACCAAAATATGGAAAAATTATAGGTCTCAAAATGTGTTGACGCAAAAACTTTTTTGCTATAAAAAGCGTCTTTTAGTGTGTGACAGCTGCCAATCATAAAAATCCGCTATAAAAAATGCTATAAAAGTAAATCAAACCCCCCTTCATCACCCCCTTAGTTAGGGAAAAATAATAAAATAAAGAAAATGTATTTATTTCCATTTTCCCGTTAGGGCTAGAGTTAGGGTTAGGGCTAGGGTTAGGGTTAGGGTTAGGGCTAGGGTTAGGGTTAGGGCTAGGGTTAGGGCTAGTGTTAGGGTTGGGGCTAGGGTTGGAGCTAAAGTCAGGGTTAGGGTTTGGATTACATTTACGGTTGGGATTAGGGTTTGGATTAGAGTTAGGGGTGTGTCAGTGTTAGGGGTATGTTTGGATTAGGGTTTCAGTTAGAATTGGGGGTTTCCACTGTTTAGGCACATCAGGGGCTCTCCAAACGCGACATGGCGTCCAATCTCAATTCCAGCCAATTCTGCGTTGAAAAAGTAAAACAGTGCTCCTTCCCTTCCGAGCTCTCCCGTGCACCCAAACAGGGGTTTACCCCAACATATGGGGTATCAACGTACCCGGGACAAATTGGACAACAACTTTTGGGGTCCAAGTTCTCTTATTACCCTTGGGAACATAAAAATTTTGGGGGCTAAAATAATTTTTGTGGGGAAAAAAAGATTTTTTATTTTCACGGCTCTGCATTGTAAACTGTAGTGAAACAAATGGGGGTTCAAAGTTCTCACAACACATATGGATAAGTTCCTTGGGAGGTCTATTTTCCAATATGGGGTCACTTGTGGGGGGTTTCTACTGTTTGGGTACATCAGGGGCTCTGCAAATGCAACGTGACGCCTGCAGACCAATCCATCTAAGTCTGCATTCCAAATGGCGCTCCTTCCCTTCCGATCTCTGCCATGCTCCCAAACGCTGGTTCCCCCCCACATATGGGGGATCAGTGTACTCAGGACAAATTGTACAACAACTTTTGGGGTCCAATTTATCCTGTTACCCTTGTAAAAATACAAAACTGGGGTTAAAAAATCCTTTTTGTGAAAAGAAAAAATAATTTTTATTTTCACGGCTCTGCGTTATAAACTGTAGTGAAACACTTGGGGGTTCAAAATTCTCACAACACATCTAGATAAGTTCCTTGGGAGGCTTAGTTTCCAATATGAGGTCACTTGTGGGGTGTTTCTACTATTTGGGTACATCAGGGGCTCTGCAAATGCAACGTGATGCCTGCAGACCAATCCATCTAAGTCTGCATTCCAAATGGCACTCCTTCCCTTTCGAGCTCTGCCATGCGCCCAAACAGTGGTCCTCCCCCACATATGGGGTAACAGCGTACTCAGGACAAATTGGACAACAATTTTTGGGGTCCAATTTATCCTGTTACCCTTGTGAAAATACAAAACTGGGGGCTAAAATATCATTTTTGTGAAAACATTTTTTTTTATTTTCACGGCTCTTCTTTATAAACTGTAGTGAAACACTTGGGGGTTCAAAGTTCTCACAACACATCTAGATGAGTTCCTTGGGAGGTCTAGTTTCCAATATGGGGTCCCTTGTGGGGAGTTTCTACTGTTTGGGTACATCAGGGGCTCTACAAATGCAACGTGAAGCCTGCAGACCAATCCATCTAAGTCTGCATTCCAAATGGTGCTCCTTCCCTTCCGAGCTCTGCTACGCGCCCAAATAGTGGTTTATCCCCACATATGAGATATCAGCGTACTCAGGACTAATTGCACAACAACTTTTGTCATCGAATTTCTTCTCTTACCCTTGGGAAAATAAAAATTGGGGGCGAAAGATCATTTTTGTGAAAAAATATGATTTTTTATTTTTACGGCTCTGCATTATAAACTTCTGTGAAGCACTGGTTGGGTGAAAGTGCTCACCACACATCTAGATAAGTTCCTTAAGGGGTCTTCTTTCCAAAATGGTGTCACTTGTGGAGGGTTTCAATGTTTAGGCACATCAGGGGCTCTCCAACGCAACACGGCATCCCATCTCAATTCCAGTCAATTTTGCATTGAAAAGTCAAATGGCGCTCCTTCCCTTCTGAGCTCTGCCATGCGCCCAAACAGTGGTTTACCCCCACATATGGGGTATCAGCGTACTCAGGACAAATTGTACAACAATTTTTGGGGTCCATTTTCTCCTGTTACCCTTGGTAAAATAAAACAAGTTGGAGCTGAAGTAATTTTTTTGTGAAAAAAAGTTAAATGTTCATTTTTATTTAAACATTCCAAAAATTCCTGTAAAACATCTGAAGGGTTAAAAAACTTCTTAAATGTGGTTTTGAGCACCTTGAGGAGTGCAGTTTTTAGAATGGTGTCACACTTGGTTATTTTCTATCATATAGACCCCTCAAAATGACTTCAAATGTGATGTGGTCCCTAAAAAATATTGGTGTTGTAAAAATGAGAAATTGCTGGTCAACTTTTAACCCTTATAACTCCCTAACAAATTTTTTTTTTCCCAAATTGTGCTGATGTAAAGTAGACATGTCGGAAATGTTACTTATTAATTATTTTGTGTGACATATCTCTGTGATTTAAGGGCATAAAAATTCAAAGTTGGAAAATTGCAAAATTTTCAAAATTTTTGCCAAATATCAATTTTTTTCACAAATAAACGCACATTATATCGAATAAATTTTACCACTATCATGAAGTACAATATGTCACGAGAAAAGAATGTCAGAATCGCCAAGATCCGTTGAAACGTTCCAGAGTTATAACCTCATAAAGGGACTGTGGTCAGAATTGTAAAAATTGGCCCGGTCATTAACGTGCAAACTACCCTCTGGTCTTAAGGGGTTAATAATGGCTTTCGCTTAGCTTTTCTTTATGTAAATCCCATTTCCTTTAGGAGGTTTCTTACAGTTCGGTCACAGACGTTGACTCCAGTTTCCACCTATTCGTTCATTTGTTTTGTTGTGCATTTCCTGTTTTGGAGACAAATTGCTTTAAGTTTTTGGTCTTGACGCTTTGATGTCTTCCATGGTCTACCAGTATGCTTGCCTTTAACAACCTTCCCATGTTGTTTGTGTTTGGTCCAGATTCTAGACACAGCTGACTGTGAACAACCAACATCACTTGCAACATTGCCTGATGATTTACCCTCTTTTAAGAGTTTGATAATCCTCTCCTTTGTTTCAATTGACATCTCTCGTGTTGGAGCCATGATTCCTGTCAGTCCACTTGGTGCAACAGCTCTCCAAGGTGTGATCACTCCTTTTTAGATGCAGTCTAACGGGCAGATCTAATTTGATGCAGGTGTTATTTTTGGGTATGAAAATTTACAGGGTGATTCCATAATATTTTCTTAAAAATTGAGTGATTCCATAATTTTTCCCCTATGCGTGGTTAAAAAAAATAACCATTACTGACTACCACATTTTTTGTTCTTGATTTCTTTTAGTGTTTCTAAAAGCCAGAAAGTTGCCATTTGAAATGACTTTAGTTTTGTGCCATGTCTGTGATCTGCTTTTTTTCTACAAAATTAAACAACTGAATGAACATCCTCCAAGGTCGGTGATTCCATAATTTTTGCCAAGGGTTGTACAAAGGCATTCACTTGTTTACTTACAAAACTTTAAGTGGACTACAGCAGAAGGAGGTGGCCACAGGCGAAAAGAAAACATGGCCTGATGCTGATGTTGGGACAGATGAGTAGCAGGTAGTATTTAGGTCTTATTTGATCCTTTTCAGTGTTCCCAGAAATGTCTGTTTCTGAAAGTAAAAGCTACCAACAGAAAGATTCCAAGCGGTGGCTCCAGGTGGGGCTGAAAACACATGGTGGTCTGAGCGGTCAAATCCCTCAGACATGTGGACTTTGCTATACGTTATCTCTTTTTGTTTTGCTGTTATGCCAAAAAGGTTCTGTTTACTTTGCTGAACCCTGCTGTGGTTTATGCTATTCCACAATAAACCAGCAGGTGATTTACCTCAAGAAGCATTCATGTGTCTACCTTAGGAAGCAGCTGAGTGAGTCAGCCCCTCACACATGGTGTTTTCAATGTGGGCAGTGTTCCAGGAACACTCTTAGAGGCTTGTATAACTGCATATTCTGGGTAAACTCCGTCATACAGCATGAGACGTCCAGCAGCATAGAGCAGCTTGTGAAGCATCTGGTCCCATTTCAACAGCAGCAACAGCTGGCCAGTCAACAGCAGCACATGGCGCAACAGTAGACAAATAAACTGTTGGCACTGCAACTTCAAGAACAGCAGCAGTGACATCAGTAGGTGGCTCTAACGAGGCAAATGGAACTCCTCGCAGAGGCGGTCTGTGGGATCCCTTCCAAAGCCAAAACAGACCTGGGTTGCCCATGGCAACCCTCGGAATGCCAATAACCTGGTTAGCCTGGTTGAGAGATACCAGGTTGTTGAGAAATCCTTTGGGTAACCAGATATTGCCACTTCCCTGTACTGAGATACCCAAAGGGTGGCGGGCTCACCACGAGGGTGGTTAAACCCACAAATGAGGGCTGTCCCAATCCCTATGAGGGGTCACCTAAGGCTGTTATTAAGGACAAGGTCTGTTGGCGGAGTCACATTTCTGGACACGTAGCCATCCAGTGTCATATGTCCCCTGAGCCCATGGACTGCAGCCTAGGCAGGTGTTACTCCTATTACGCCCAACCAGCCTGCAGTGTGTACTGTCAACCCGGTGGGGGGCTGCAGTCGTGTACCGTGTCCGTCAATGGGGTGATTCTTGGACGTTTGGACTCTGAAAGTCTAGTGACCCTAATCAGTGCTACACTGCACCACCAGTTGATCCCTAATAAGTTTGTGGGCATCTGCTGCATATATGGAGATGCCAAGGACTACCCTGTAGCCAGCGTGACTATGGGAACAGACTGTTGAACTAAGTTCAATGAGGTTAGAATAGTAAAAGACTTAATAAATCCTGTCATACTGGGGCAGGATTTTTCACTGTTTTGGAACTTGTAGCAAAAGGGGGCTTCACAGAGTGTCATGAACAAAAGCCAGGTCCCTCTGGAAAAGGCTCCATTAATAGTAAAGATGGAGGTGTTTCCCATATGCGTCCTTGCTGGACAGGAGCATAAGACAGTGACAAAGGAGTCCATCTTCCCTGAGGTAGAAGTGCCTGAAGAGAACTTTGGGACTGCTCAACTTAGAAATCTTACATTAAAGGGGGCATTTGATAATGTTACCGTAAAAAAACATGGTCCATTCGCATGTTTTGGGGCGACAATTGGGAATGGAGAAAACTCAGGAGAGAGTCATGCGGAGGTTCTATTAGCCAGGATGCTTCAGAGAGATCCTAAATTATTGTATATCCTGCACCACCTATCAAATAACTGCTCCTACGTCTCACTTCGGAAGCCCTTTAGTCCCATTGCCTTTTATAGAAGCCCTCTTTGAGAGGATTGCCATAGACCTAGTAGGTCCTCTAGTTAAATCTGCATGGGGCCATAAGCACATTTTTGTGGTCATGGACTATGCAACCCTGTATCTTGAAGCGGTACCACTAAGGAATTCTTCGGCTAAGAGTATCGCCAGGGGGCTTGAATATATATTTGCTAGGATGGACCAACCCCCTTTATGAGCAAAGTGATGAGGGAGCTGTGTTGAGTCCTCCAAATTGCCAAGCTGGGAACCTCAGTTTATCATCCGCAGACAGATTGCCTGGTGAAGCGCTTCAATAAGACCTTGAAAGCCATGCTCAAGAAGGTCATAGAGAAGGATGGTTGAGACTTGGACTATCTGCTTCCATTTCTGCTCTTTTCCATCAGAGAAGTCCCTCAAGCCTCCACTGGCTTCTCGCCGTTCGCGCTCCTGCAAGGTCTACATCCGCGAGGGCTCCTGGACATTGCTATGGAAACCTGGGAAGACGAGATCACACCATACCAGAGCGTCACTGAGCATGTCACCCAGTTGCAGTAGAGGATGACACATGCAATGCTCATTGTGAAGGAACATCTTCTCCAGGCATAGGCAAGGGTATATAACTGATCAGCAAGGCTGAGGCAGTAATAGCTCAGGAAGCACGTGCTAGTACTTATCCCCACGGTGGAGAGCAAGTTCCTAGCCAAGTGGCAAGGCCCATATGAGGTGGCGGAAAAACTTGGTGAGACTTACAAGGTATACCAGCCCAGTTGCAGGAATCCACACCAGGTGTACCATGTGAACTTGCTCAAACCATGGTGAGATTGGGAATTGCTGGAAGCTCCTTACCAGGGGGCCCATCCCAAAGCCAAAGTGGAAGAGTCACAATTGCTGTGAATCTAATGCCGACCCAGAAGCAACAGTTTAACCATGACCTATTCTCAGAGTTACCAGGGCCTACACAGGTAGTAGAACACAATGTGTTAACAGACCCACATTTAAGAGTGAACCTCAAGTTGTCACGCCGTAAGCGGCATTAAAGGGGCAGGACAGCGTACTGGGACCCGCACCTGTCCCTACCACCTTAACGGGGCCCTGGCTTTCCCTTATCTCGGGGGTACCTATGATGGTTAGGAGGCCCGAGCCACCAGCATATCCCTGTCTCCTGTGCAGGCCCTATAAGTGGCCCCCTCTCCCCCAAGGGAGGAGAACTGCACCAGTGTATAAACACAACAATAAACAGGGTATACAGACAAGGTAACTAAAAGTCTCAAACTCGCCAAATACTCACACAACCACAGAGGGTACACATAGAAGGGAAGAGAAGGAGAAAACTAGGAAGGAAAACAAGTTTAACAAGCAACCAAAACCGCAGACACCAATCTCTGCAATAAACCTCCAAGCTCCAAATATCACTCTCCTTCAACCTCCAAGCCAGGCAGCAGAACTGATCACTGACACTAGCTGTAGTCAATGCTGGGTCTATATAGAGGAGGAGATTACAAAAATCCACTTCAGCTGAGAGACCCAGCTCACAGCAATTTAGCAAATAAGGTTAACTCCTGCACTGCTGGCACAAAGCAGCCAGGTCAAAATACAGGAGAAGAGCTTCTGTTCACTGTGTGTGAATGAGGCCCAGAGCGCTGCGGTTCTCTGGAACCTCTCTGTCACGGTAGCCCCGTGACACAAGCCCTATAGAATCCCTGAAGTACACTGGGAGATAATATCAAAGGAGAATGCTAGACCTCGGTGTGATAGAGGAGTCAAAAGTGGATGTTGAGTCCCATCGTCCTCGTGCTGAAGCCCGACGGCGAGTGATGGTTTTTTAACAACTACCGCAGGCTGAACAAGGTGTCCAGTTTTGATGCGTATCCGATGCCCTGCATGAATGAACTCATTGAATAATTTGGGCCCATGAGGTACATCACTACCCTTGACCTGATGAAGGGCTACTGGAAGTTCCCTATGTCCCAGAGTGCCAAGGAGAAGACGGCCTTTTCGCAGCCAGATAGGTGTTTCCAGTACACCAGATTGCCCTTCGGGCTGCAGGGGGCGCCAGCTACCTTCTAGACCATGATGGATCGGATCTTGGCTCCACAGAAGAAATATGCCACAGGCTACCTTGATGACATTGTCGTCTTCAGCCTTGACTGGAGTATTAATCTACCAACAGTACAGACAATGCTGGATGCGCTAAAAAAAGCTGGGTTCACCGTAAATCCAAAAATGTGTGCCATATGGAAGGAAGAGGTCAAGTACTTAGGCTATGTCATCGGAGAAGGCAAAATCAAGCCACAGTTAAATAAGATTGAGGCAATTCAGAAGTGGCCACAACCGCTTTCCAAGAAGCAATTGAGAGCGTTCCTTGGAATTGTGGGGTATTACCGGCGGTTTATCCCAAGTTTTGCCCTGATTGCCGCACCATTAATGGATCTCCTAAAGAGTGCCAAGTCGACGATGGTGAAATGGACTACTGACACAGAGGTGGCATTTCATGAGCTGAAGAAGGCTCTGTGCAAGCATCCTGTTCTGGTCGCGCCGGACTTTAGCAAATAAGGTTGGGAACTGTGCTGTTTGAGGAAATAAGTGTAGAAGAGCATCCTATCCTGTATCTGAGCCAGAAACTCTTTCTGCAAGAAAAACTATACTATTGTTTAGTACGATGTTATGAACTGGTGGTTTAGGAGCAACATGGGACGAGCTCTGAAGGAGGTGGTACCTGTACTAACCGCAGTCCCTAAGCTCAACACAACACTAGAAGTAGCCGTGGGATGCTCCTGTCACTCCCTAGGCACCTCGTCACAGCCTGAGATCTAACTACCCCTAAAGATAGAAACAGGAAAACTATCTTGCCTCAGAGAAAATCCTCAAAGGATAGATAGCTCCCCACAAATAATGACTGTGAGTGGAGAGGGAAAAGACATACACAGAATGAAACCAGCACAGGAGGCCCGTCTAGCTAGATAGATAGGACAGGATAGAATACTGTGCGGTCAGTATCAAAAACTACAAAAATCCATACAGAGTTTACAAAAATCTCCACACCTGACTAAAGGTGTGGAGGGTAAATCTGTTTCCCAGAGCTTCCAGCTTAACTGAATTAATCCATACTGACAAGCTGGACAAAACATAGAATGCACAGAACGAGTAAGTCCACAACATGTGGACAGAAAAGAGCAAAGCAAGGACTTATCTTTGCTGAACTGGTCAGGATATAAGGGAAATCCAAGCAAAGATGTGAATCCAACCAGGAACCATAGACAAGTGGCACTGGCTGAAGGCAAGAGCCAGGCATAAATAGCCGAGCAGAAAGACAATTAGTGGAAGCAGCTGCAGACTGCTAAATCCAAGGAGCAGCCATTCCACTTAAAACCACCGGAGGGAGCCCAAGAGCAGAACTCACAAAAATGCCACTTACAACCACCGGAGGGAGCCCAAGAGCGGAATTCACAACAGTCCCCCCCCTTGAGGAGGGGTCACCGAACCCTCACCAGAGCCCCCAGGCCGATCAGGACGAGCCAAGTGAAAAGCACGAACCAAATCGGCGGCATGGACATCGGAGGCAACAACCCAAGAATTATCCTCCTGGCCATAACCCTTCCAATTGACAAGATACTGAAGCCTCCGCCTCGAAAAACGAGAATCCAAAATTTTCTCAACCTCATATTCCAACTCTCCCTCAACCAACACCGGGGCAGGAGGATCAACCGAGGGAACAACAGGCACCACATATCTCCGCAACAAAGATGTATGGAAAACATTATGAATGGCAAAAGAGGCTGGAAGAGCCAAACGAAAAGACACCGGATTGATAATTTCAGAAATCTTATAAGGACCAATAAACCGAGGCTTAAACTTAGGGGAAGAAACCTTCATAGGAACATGACGAGAAGACAACCAAACCAAATCCCCCACACGAAGCCGGGGACCAACACACTGACGGCGGTTAGCAAAACGTTGAGCCTTTTCCTGAGAGAACGTCAAATTGTCCACCACATGAGTCCAAATCTGCTGCAGCCTGTCCACCACAGAATCCACACCAGGACAATCAGAAGGCTCAACCTGCCCCGAAGAAAAACGAGGATGAAAACCAAAATTACAAAAGAAAGGTGAAACCAAAGTAGCCGAACTTGCCCGATTATTAAGGGCAAACTCGGCCAACGGCAAGAAAGCCACCCAATCATCCTGATCAGCAGACACAAAGCATCTCGAATAGATTTCCAAGGTCTGATTAGTTTGCTCAGTTTGGCCATTAGTCTGAGGATGAAACGCCGAATAAAAAGACAACTCAATGCCCATCCTAGCACAAAAGGCCCGCCAAAACCTAGAGACAAACTGAGAACCTCTGTCAGACACAATATTCTCTGGAATGCCATGCAAACGAACCACATGCTGAAAAAACAATGGAACCAAATCTGAGGAGGAAGGCAACTTAGGCAAAGGTACCAGATGGACCATTTTAGAGAACCGGTCAAAAACAACCCAGATAACAGACATCTTCTGGGAAACAGGAAGATCCGAAATAAAATCCATGGAAATATGCGTCCAGGGCCTCTCAGGGACCGGCAAAGGCAAAAGCAACCCACTAGCGCGGGAACAGCAAGGCTTGGCCCGGGCGCAAGTCCCACAGAACTGCACAAAAGCACGCACATCGCGCAACAAGGAAGGCCACCAAAAGGACCTAGCAACCAAATCTCTGGTACCAAAAATCCCAGGATGACCAGCCAACACTGAACAATGAACCTCAGAAATTACCTTACTTGTCCATCCATCAGGAACAAACAGCTTCCCCACTGGACAGCGGTCAGGCTTATCAGCCTGAAATTCCTGAAGCACCCGCCGCAAATCAGGGGAGATGGCAGAAAGAATCACCCCTTCCTTAAGAATGCCAACCGGCTCAAGGACTCCAGGAGAATCAGGCAAAAAACTCCTAGAGAGGGCATCAGCCTTAACATTCTTAGATCCCGGAAGATACGAGACCACAAAATCAAAACGGGAGAAAAACAGGGACCATCGAGCCTGTCTAGGATTCAGCCGCTTGGCTGACTCGAGGTACATCAGATTCTTATGATCAGTCAAGACCACAACGCGGTGCTTAGCTCCCTCAAGCCAATGTCGCCACTCCTCAAACGCCCACTTCATAGCCAACAACTCCCGATTGCCGACATCATAATTGCGTTCCGCAGGCGGAAACTTTCTAGAAAAAAAAGCACACGGTTTCATCAAAGAACCATCAGAATCCCTCTGAGACAAAACGGCCTCTGCTCCAATCTCAGAAGCGTCAACCTCAACCTGAAAAGGAAGAGAAACATCCGGCTGACGCAACACAGGGGCAGAAGTAAATCGGCGTTTAAGCTCCCGAAAGGCCTCAACAGCCGCAGAGGACCAATTCGTCACATCAGCGCCTTTCTTCGTCAAATCGGTAAGGAGCTTAACCACACTGGAAAAGTTGGCAATGAAACGGCGATAGAAATTAGCAAAGCCCAAAATATTTTGAAGGCTCTTCACAGATGTGGGTTGAATCCAGTCATGAATAGCTTGGACCTTAACAGGATCCATTTCCATAGACGAGGGAGAAAAAATAAAACCCAAAAAAGAGACCTTCTGAACTCCGAATAGTCACTTAGACCCCTTCACAAATAAAGCATTATCACGAAGGATCTGGAATACCATCCTGACCTGCTTCACATGAGACTCCCAATCATCGGGAAAAATCAAAATATCATCCAAATATACAACCATGAATTTATCAAGATAATTGTGGAAAATATCATGCATGAAAGAATGGAACGCAGATGGAGCATTAGAGAGCCCGAATGGCATCACGAGGTATTCAAAATGGCCTTCGGGCGTATTAAATGCAGTTTTCCATTCGTCACCCTGTTTAATACGAACAAGATTATATGCCCCTCGAAGGTCAATCTTAGTAAACCAACTAGCCCCCTTAATCTGAGCAAACAAATCAGAAAGCAAAGGCAAGGGGTATTGGAATTTGACCGTGATCTTATTAAGAAGACGATAATCTACACAGGGTCTCAAGGAGCCATCCTTCTTAGCAACAAAAAAGAAACCCGCTCCCAATGGTGACGAAGATGGCCGAATATGCCCCTTCTCCAAAGATTCCTTAACATAACTCCGCATGGCGGCATGCTCTGGCACAGACAGATTGAAGAGTTGGCCCTTAGGGAACTTACAACCTGGAATTAAGTTAATAGCACAATCACAGTCCCTATGTGGAGGAAGGGAACTGGACTTGGGCTCATCAAATACATCCTGGAAATCCGACAAAAACTCAGGGACCTCAGAAGAGAGGGAAGAGGAAATTGACATCAAAGGAACGTCACTATGTACCCCTTGACAACCCCAACTAGTCACAGACATAGTTCTCCAATCCAGCACAGGATTATGTTCCTGTAACCATGGAAAACTCAGTACAACAACATCATGCAGGTTATGCAACACCAGAAAATGGCAATCTTCCTGATGTGCTGGAGCCATGTACATGGTCATCTGCGTCCAGTACTGAGGTTTATCCTTGGACAATGGTGTAGCATCAATGCCCCTCAAAGGAATAGGGCTCTGCAAAGGCTGCAAGGAAAAACCACAGCGCCTGGCGAATTTTAAGTCCATTAAGTTCAGGGCAGCGCCTGAATCCACAAATCTCATGACAGAAAAGGATGACAACGAGCAAATCAGGGTCACAGATAAAAGAAATTTAGGCTGTACAGTACTGATGGTAACAGAGCTAGCGTCCCTCCTAGTACTCTTAGGGCAATCAGAAATAACATGAGAAGAATCACCACAGTAAAAACACAGCCTAGGCTCAGGACTCCGCTCAGAGGACACTGCCATATGGTGCACAGCTCTGTGCTCGCGCAGACGCCGATCAATCTGAATGGCTAGAGACATAGATTCGCTCAAACCAGCAGGCGTAGGGAAGCCCACCATAACATCTTTAAGGGCTTCAGAAAGACCCTTTCTGAAAATAGCAGCCAGAGCATCCTCATTCCATTTAGTGAGCACAGACCATTTCCTAAATTTCTGGCAGTATAATTCTGCCGCTTCCTGACCTTGACATAAGGCCAACAGGGTTTTTTCTGCATGATCCACAGAATTAGGTTCATACAATAATCCGAGCGCTTGAAAAAATGCGTCTACATTCAGCAATGCCGGATCCCCTGATTCAAAGGAGAATGCCCAGTCCTGAGGGTCACCACGCGGCAAGGATATGATGATTTTAACTTGCTGAATGGGATCACCAGAAGAACGGGGTTTCAAAGCAAAAAACAATTTGCAGTTATTTTTAAAGTTAAAAAACTTGGATCTGTCCCCAAAAAACAAATCAGGAGTAGGAATTTTAGGCTCCAAAGCCAGAGTCTGGACAACATAATCTTGGATACTCTGTACTCTTGCAGCAAGTTGATTCACACGAGAAAACAAACCCTGAACATCCATGCCAGAGCATAAATCCTGAACCACCCAGAGATCAAGAGGAAAAAAAAAGACAAAACAGAGCACAGAAAAAAAAATGGCTCAGAATTTTTTTTCCTTCTTTTGAGATGCATTTAATTCATTTTTGGCCACTTGTACTGTTATGAACTGGTGGTTTAGGAGCAACATGGGACGAGCTCTGAAGGAGGTGGTACCTGTACTGACCGCAGTCCCTAAGCTCAACACAACACTAGAAGTAGCCGTGGGATGCTCCTGTCACTCCCTAGGCACCTCGTCACAGCCTGAGAACTAACTACCCCTAAAGATAGAAACAGGAAAACTATCTTGCCTCAGAGAAAATCCCCAAAGGATAGATAGCCCCCCACAAATAATGACTGTGAGTCGAGAGGGAAAAGACATACACAGAATGAAACCAGGATGTAGCACAGGAGGCCCGTCTAGCTAGATAGATAGGACAGGATAGAATACTGTGCGGTCAGTATCAAAAACTACAAAAATCCACACAGAGTTTACAAAAATCTCCACACCTGACTAAAGGTGTGGAGGGTAAATCTGCTTCCCAGAGCTTCCAGCTTAACTGAATTAATCCATACTGACAAGCTGGACAAAACATAGAATGCACAGAACGAATAAGTCCACAACATGTGGACAGAAAAGAGCAAAGCAAGGACTTATCTTTGCTGAACTGGTCAGGATATAAGGGAAATCCAATCAAAGATGTGAATCCAACCAGGAACCATAGACAAGTGGCACTGGCTGAAGGCAAGAGCAAGGCATAAATAGCCGAGCAGAAAGACAATCAGTGGAAGCAGCTGCAGACTGCTAAATCCAAGGAGCAACCATTCCACTTAAAACCACCGGAGGGAGCCCAAGAGCAGAACTCACAAAAATGCCACTTACAACCACCGGAGGGAGCCCAAGAGCGGAATTCACAATAGTATGAGTGCTCAGCCATAAAGTGGGCTGTGGATACACTGAAGTACTACCTTCTAGGCCTTAGGTTTAAGCTAGTGTCAGACAATGTGAGTTGCCAGACAGGGCCTAGGGGTGCTCGGTACTGGGTCCGGTCGTTGTTAAAGAGGAGGTCACAGTGGTAGCGACCTGGTCCGTGGCCCTAGGTGCCCAAGTAAAGGGGGAACAGTCTTTAAAGGGATGTGAAAATAATAAAAGTTTGTGATGCCACCTGTGGTTCTCAGTCAGAAGTGACCGACGCTGCTTAAAGGGGTCCTCTGGGGCGATGGTGCTGCAGCAAAGATGGTGTCACTTCCCACAGGTGAAGCGGGGTCCCCAGGGCTCCTGGTGTGCTTGGCCAGAGTGGTGTGGTGTCAGAATAAACGAAGGACACGGGGTTCCAATATTTTTACCTGGTTCACTGTTGGCAGTCAGTTTCAGTCCAGGGTACTGGCAACAGGTGATGGTGGAGTCCAGGCAGCCTGGAAATGGATTGAACCCCCTTGGTCAGGTCACATTTGGAGACTTCCACTATGCACTGAATATTAGTCCCTTGCTGTCTGCGGCTTTCTTGCAAAGTGCTCTTTCTCTCCTGTCCTGGGACAGTACCTGCACGGTAGGCAACTCAAGCCATTTCCTAGGAGTCTCTAGGCTCTGGGCTCTGGTTGTTGCTGTACCTCAGGTGTAATGTGGGCAAGTCCCTTTCAGTTTCCTGCCCTCTGGTTCTGCCGTGGGATTTGTAGTTCCTCACAGCCTCGGGCTCCCGGTGCCCGGTTTCTGTGCTCTAGCTTAGAGGGAGCCCACTCGCAGCTCTCCTCTAGCTCCTGACTTCTCCTGTGCTCCTTCCCTGTTCCTTGTCTGCACCAGACTAACTCCTCCTACAGACCAGAATGTATATTATCTAGGAAGCTCCCCTGAAAAACTGGGTTCAGAGCTCCCCCTTCTGGCCTGGAGTCAGAATGTGTTGAATGTACAGCTTACCTGCCAAAGGGATTCTCCTTGTTTCCAGGCATGGCATCAACCTCCCCAAGAGGAAGGCAATACCACTGTGGTACCTGAACTCTTGGGGTGCCACACATGCCCCTCTGAGCGGTAGATCTTATCCCTTCAAGATTTCAGGTTCCACGTAGAGCATAGGCCAGGGAAGTTACATGATAACGTAGATGCTCTCTCCTGAATCTCCTGTTTGGTGTCTGAAGGTGCCAAAACCTCTGGCTTTGTGCAGAAAGGGGGTATATATGGCAGGGTCACTGGCATGGTAAATGAGGAGAGATATGCGTCACAAAGATTGTCTTCTTCCGTGATCTAGAAATCCATATGTTTCTCTTCAGCATGATAGGTGCTGAAGGAGTTAATCAGCCATATTATGGGCTAGTATGTAGGTGAGTAGGTAAGATATGGGTGGGATGCCCACAAACCATACTTCCATCTAATTTCCCACGGGATCAAAAAAGTCTATCGTATCGTATCGTATTTCAAGGGTGTGGCTGGGATGTTAAATTTAAATCAACTTTTTTTATATGTGTTGTGGTTTGGAGAGAAAAGACTCCAAACAGTGGCTCCAGGTGGAGCTGAAGACACATGGTGGTCAGAGAGGGCAAATTTCTCAGACATATGGATTTTGCTATATGTGTTTTTTTACCATTATTCCAGAAAGTCTCTGTTTACTTTGCTGTACCCTGCTATGGTTTATGATGTTCCACAATAAACCAGCAGGTGATTTACCACAAGAAGCGTCCCTGTGTCTACCTTTGGAAGCAGCTGAGTGAGTCAACTCCTCACACTGGATAGAAGAGTAAAATGAGCAATCATAATTACACAGTGGTATATAATATGATTGCAATATAAATACACTTAAAGATAAAAACTTAGATGGTAGTGCTTTTAAGCATTGTGATTTTTGGTTAACTGTAAATGAATCTGACTGATATTGTTTTAATAAAATGTATACAAAGTACAGTTAGGGCCAGAAATATTTGGACAGTGACACAATTTTCGCGAGTTGGGCTCTGCATGCCACCACATTGGATTTGAAATGAAACCTCTACAACAGAATTCAAGTGCAGATTGTAACGTTTAATTTGAAGGGTTGAACAAAAATATCTGATAGAAAATGTAGGAATTGTACACATTTCTTTACAAACACTCCACATTTTAGGAGGTCAAAAGTAATTGGACAAATAAACATAACCCAAACAAAATATTTTTATTTTCAATATTTTGTTGCAAATCCTTTGGAGGCAATCACTGCCTTAAGTCTGGAACCCATGGACATCACCAAACGCTGGGTTTCCTCCTTCTTGATGCTTTGCCAGGCCTTTACAGCCGCAGCCTTCAGGTCTTGCTTGTTTGTGGGTCTTTCCGTCTTAAGTCTGGATTTGAGCAAGTGAAATGCATGCTCAATTGGGTTTAGATCTGGAGATTGACTTGGCCATTGCAGAATGTTCCACTTTTTGGCACTCATGAACTCCTGGGTAGCTTTGGATGTATGCTTGTGGTCATTGTCCATCTGTACTATGAAGCGCCGTCCAATCAACTTTGCAGCATTTGGCTGAATCTGGACTGAAAGTATATCCCGGTACACTTCAGAATTCATCCGGCTACTCTTGTCTGCTCTTATGTCATCAATAAACACAAGTGACCCAGTGCCATTGAAAGCCATGCATGCCCATGCCATCACGTTGCCTCCACCATGTTTTACAGAGGATGTGGTGTGCCTTGGATCATGTGCCGTTCCCTTTCTTCTCCAAACTTTTTTCTTCCCATCATTCTGGTACAGGTTGATCTTTGTCTCATCTGTCCATAGAATACTTTTCCAGAACTGAGCTGGCTTCTTGAGGTGTTTTTCTGCAAATTTAACTCTGGCCTGTCTATTTTTGGTATTGATGAATGGTTTGCATCTAGATGTGAACCCTTTGTATTTACTGTCATGGAGTCTTCTCTTTACTGTTGACTTAGAGACAGATACACCTACTTCACTGAGAGTGTTCTGGACTTCAGTTGATGTTGTGAACGGGTTCTTCTTCACCAAATTAAGTATGCGGCGATCATCCACCACTGTTGTCATCCGTGGACGCCCAGGCCTTTTTGAGTTCCCAAGCTCACCAGTAAATTCCTTTTTTCTCAGAATGTACCCAACTGTTGATTTTGCTACTCCAAGCATGTCTGCTATCTCTCTGATGGATTTTTTCTTTTTTTTCAGCCTCAGGATGTTCTGCTTCACCTCAATTGAGAGTTCCTTTGACCGCATGTTGTCTGCTCACAGCAACAGCTTCCAAATGCAAAACCACACACCTGGAATCCACCCCTGACCTTTTAACTACTTCATTGATTACAGGTTAACGAGGGAGACGCCTTCAGAGTTAATTGCAGCCCTTAGAGTCCATTGTCCAATTACTTTTGGTCCCTTGAAAAAGAGGACGCTATGCATTACAGAGCTATGATTCCTAAACCCTTTCTCCGATTTGGATGTGGAAACTATCATATTGCAGCTGGGAGTGTGCACTTTCAGCACATATTATATATATAATTGTATTTCTGAACATGTTTTTGTAAACAGCTAAAATAACAAAACTTGTGTCACTGTCCAAATATTTCTGGCCCTAACTGTATATAGTTACATAGGTTGAATAAAGACCTAGGTCCATTAAGTTCAACATTTCTACACCAATTGTACATTTCGTCTATAATCTAGCTATAACCTGCAATGTTATGTGTATCAAGGAAATCATCCAGCCCTTTTTTAAATGCTGTTATAGTGTCTGCCATTACTACCTCCTGTGGTAGGGCATGCCACAGTCTGACTGCTCTAACTGTAAAGAGCCCTTTCCTGTTTAGCTGTTGGAATCGCCTTTCTTCCACCCTTAATAAGTGACCCCTAGTCCTCAGGACAGTCCTTGGAAGGATCAAATCATGTGCCAGTGTTTTGTACTGGCCACACATATATTCATACATGTAAATGAGATTCCCTCTGAGGCGTCTTTTTTGTAAGCTAAACAAGCCCAACTTTTCCAACCTCTCCTCATATGAGAGGCCTTCCATCCCTTGTAATAATTTAGTTGCCCGTCGTTGAACTGATTCTAACTTCTGAATATCCTTTGTAAAATGTGGAGCTCAAAACTGGATCCCATATTCTAGATGTGGCCTCACCGGTGGTTTATAAAGGGGTAATAATACGTTGGGATAGCGAAATTTTATTTCTCTTTTTATAAACCCAAAAATCTTGTTTGCTTCTGCAGCAGCTGCTTGACATTGAGTACTGCGGCTCAGCTTACTTGTAACCAGAATACCCAAGTATTGATCTGTAGTCTGCAGCAATAGGATTACTCCGTTCTAGGTGCATTACTTTACATTTATCGATATTAAATCTCATTTGCCATTTGTCTCATTTGCCGATATTAAATCTTATTTGAATAAGATGCCAATTCAGTCATCTTATTCAGATCATTTTGCTATATTGTACAAATTAATTGTATTGTAAATTGATCAGGATAGTCAATTTCATCATTTTTCTTCATAATTAGTACCGCTAATTGATCTAATAAATACAATTTCTTCCTAATAAATTAACTTCTATGCTACTTTACTTATTTCTTAACAATTAGTTTCCTTTGAGAACTGACTTGAATTGAGTGAATCTTACTCAAATTCGAATTTGCCAGATTTGCTCAAATTTAACTTTATTTGACTCAAATCATATGTGTCTTATAATTCTCAGAGGTTTCCTCTTATCACAAAGCATGAGAATCATAGGTTAAAATAATGTAAAAAATGTACTCACTTTTCACTGACCCTTACCAGTCTTGCAGTGGAGTCCCATTCCAGTCTGGTCTTCATTTTTACTCTGTCTTCCAACATACTTAACACATCCAACACTAATTACTCTAGGCTTCCAGCCTAAGTGATACATGTCATGAAAAAAATCCCAAAGGATACTAAGGAACATTAAAATTGCAACCAAATTTCTCAGGGAGAAACACAAAAACAAGTGAATTAGGATTTTAAACAAAAAGAGAAATCACCAAACGCGTGGTCATGAAAGAGCCAGGACAAAAAAAATCTCTAAAGTGAAAACCCTTGTTTAGCAGAATAATTGGTTACATGGCGGCACTGTAGGAAATGGTTGCCCACATATCAATTAAAAACAAATGTTGTAAATACATATTAATAAACAATTGTATAATTAATTAAAAACTCTGAACCATTGGGGAGGCAAATATTATTACAATCAAGAAAAGAAGTAAAGGAAGGCTCTGAAAAATAGCTGAATGAAGAATAAATAGCCCAGATGTAATACTCAATTAATAGCCATAAACATCAACAAAGGGTGACAAGTACCAATGATCAATCAGTGTAAATAAAGTGTCAGGATAAGACATGTAGTGCCAGATGGTAACTAATATCCAAATCATGTAGCGATCAACAGGTGGAGTTGATTGCAAAATAATGGGCACAAAAATAAACAAAAAAGAAATAGGCATTAAGACCTTCAAATGTATATCAAATCTATGCAGAGAATGAAAACATTAGGTAAAACCCTAGCTTAAGTCTATAAGTAAATGCCCATCTGAAATGGTGTAATAAAAAATGATATTGCACGATTAAATTAGATACTCATGAGGGACATGCATAATTGAGTATACAGGGATATTACCTTGGTGGTCCAAAGAAGTTAGTGTGGAGCACACCAAGAGGCACGTTTCGGAATTATCCTTCTTCAGGGCTGATTTAGAATTTTTGCCTAATCCGCTCATCTGTACTGGTGTTTTTTGCTTTTCTGCTCCTACTCTCCTGACTGATTTATGGCAGTCATGCCATTGTACCGTGGTAGTTATAATGCATGTTGGAAAGTGAGAGAAAGGAAGGTCCTGCTTTTATAGTGAAGGCAGAATGACGGGGAAGAGGAACTATACATAAAAAAGTGGCGCCCCTGGGGTCCATTCGCAAAGAGGTAATGCACCTCATCCAGAGGTGTGGTATCCCACTCTCAGGTAAGGAAGGAGCACTACCCAGGACTCTAACACTCACATCCAACACCTACCAGTTCAGTTGGGGCACCTGGGCTTACCCTTAGGGAGGAAGGCCTCATCCCTGGCTGGATAGGAATGGGTGGTGGGTTTGGGTGGGGTAGGTAGAGTAGGGGAGGAGCTAATTAGGAAGGAAAGTTAATCAGATTGTGAGAGGAAGGAGATGGAGTAAGATGTGCTGAAAAGGAGCTCCCAGTCAGAAGGAGCTAGAGAGCGATTGCAGAGAAGAGATCGTGAAAGATGTGGAGCTGAGCAGATGTGCGAGCCTGCAGCTTCTGACAGACAGAACAGAAAAGTGTGAGAGAGACAGAAGGAAGCTCCAGAGATGAAGAAAGTGTACTAGGGGCATCGGTAGTGCAGAAGACACCCGTGGGGCCTATATCCAGATGTGGAGGGACCAGGTCGCAGTTAGGGGACCGGCCCCAACTTAGCAGAATACTTCAAGTTCAGCTAAGAAACCGGAGGCTGTGGCTTTTGCAAGAAGCACAGCCACATCCACCCATACTTCACCAAAAAGGCAATCGTATAGAATCCAGGGGACTCAGAGAACGTTGCCCGACCAGGTTCATGGCTGCTGGCTTGGAAAACCTGTGGGTAGGGTGCTGGGCAGGAGAAGAGGAATGCCAGTGTAGTGAGTCGGCCAGAGAAAGGTATACAAAAGGAGTCTTGGAAAGGTGTATCCCAATCTACCTGGGAGTTTGCTGGACCACTGACCTGAAGAACACAGCATCTGGCTAGCATTTGTGGACTGGAGAACTGTGAGTAAAGTGTTGAAATCTGCACCTTACCATGTCCCTGCATTATGTCTACAACACCTGCCTGGCCTAGCACAACCACCATCATCCCATCATTTATTCATATAGTTGCCCTGGGGTCTAGCTCTACCTGTGGAGAGCTGTACCAACTCTGCTGCATCACCATCAGCCCCAGTGGACCCTCAAGTAGCGTCGGCTAACACCTTTATCACCGAGTACCACAGGTGGCATCACAAACAATTCCCGCTTTCCATAAACTTTATTCCTCTTCATTTCATCACTTTTATTGGATGCCCAGGCTACGGACCGGGTCACTGCCATGACTCATCCCCTTTAAGAACTTTGCCAACCCAGTACCAAGTATCCCTCAGCCCTGGCAGGGCGCTCCAAAAACATAGTGGCAAATTACAAATCATAATAATTTGAACAGTTCCAGAGTCATATTATGTTGGCGTATATATCAGCAGCAGCTTTAAGGGTTGAGCCCTTGCTTTGCGTGAAAAGACAGGTAGCCTTATCTCTTTCTGGACATATGATGTGCTGGAATATCACATGTCAGGTCTCTATGTAGAATGCTAGCTCAGGAGATGAACCTTTATCATACTCGGCAGTTGTAGGATGTTTTAATCAAAGTATTACATAACTATCAGAGTTGATTTTGGGCTTTATAGGGGTTAAAGGTAACCTGTCGCCCCCAAAATCGAGGGTGAGCTAAGCCCATCCACATCAGGGGCTTATCTACAGCATTCTGTAATGCTGTAGATAAGCCCCTGATGCCACCTGAAAGAGAAGAAAGAGAGGTTAGATTATACTCACCTGGGGGGGCATTCCGATCCGGTGGGCGTCGCGATCCGTCCGGGGCCTCCCATCTTCATAGGATGACGTCCTCTTCTGGTCTTCACGCTGCGGCTGTGGCTGCGGCATACTTTGTCTGCCCTGTTGAGGGCAGAGCAAAGTACTGCAGTGTGCAGTTGCCGGGAAAGGTCAGAGAGGCCCAGTGCCTGCGCACTGCAGTACTTTGCTCTGCCCTCAACGGGGCAGACAAAGTACGCCGGAGCCGCAGCATGAAGACCACAAGAGGACATCATCTGATGAAGATGGGAGGCGCTGGATGGAACTGCGACACCCATCGGACCGGACCGCAGCGGGACAGCCCCTGGGTGAGTATAATCTAACCTCTTTTTCTTATCTTTTAGGATACATAGAGGGCTTATCTACAGCATTCCAGAGTGCTGTAGATAAGCCTCTGATGCTGGTGGGCTTAGCTCACCCTTGACTTTGGGGGTGACAGGTTCCCTTTAAGCATGAAAACAGGCACAGGAGAAAACATTTTATCTAATACCTTCCTAATTAACTTTGTTTACAAAGTTCACACCTTTAAAAAAAATTGTCCTGGGTTTTGCTCTGTATATTCTTGACTCCAGATTTTGGTAGTCAGATTTTTGTAAATCTGTATTTTACCTTTAAGCTATACATGTTCAGATCTTCAAAAATATCACTGAAAGTTTTATAAGTTGCAATTGATGTAGAACTCCAATTTTTCATGACAATCAATTGACAACTAGTCCATTCCTTTAGATTTATGCCCTGGTGGGCTTGTTGGACCAGTAAAGTGTGCTGCCAGCAGAATCTTAGAGAAGATTGCAGAAAGGGTTGTGTAAGTAAGATTGATGACTCTGCATTAACAAGAAGTAAAATAAGTTCAGAAGGATGAGTTGAAGCTTAGCACAGAGAGGGAATCCTGGAGCGCTTCGTAGACCAGCCTTTGATTCACGGATAATTGTGTGGGAGCTGTCAGAGCAGCTTGTCTGATTCTAATTAGGATCTGTCTTGAGAGCTTACCGAGGCAAAATGCTCTGAGGGAAGAGGTTGGGCAATGTCCCTCTGTGATATAAAGAATAGGAACCTATCACATTCTACTTTTAGTCTTGTACTAATGTTAGAAAGTAACGCATAAAGACCCAGAGAAGAACAGAAAAGTTTCAGAATTTCGATAAACCGATGACAATGTTTTTGTCTTTTATAATTTTGTCTTGAGGGGCAAAACAAGATGTTGTATTTCAGATATTCAAAGCGAAAAAAATGAAATGATGGATGAAGTGGAGGATGAAAGCGAAATCTTATTAACAGTTACACCTGCTTATGGAAATGTAACATTGAGGAATCCAGTAAACTTCTTCTAACAAATCGAACTAATTGTTCCAAAAACATTCACTTTTTATTACCCATCTCCGCCTCTGATCTAACTTAGATCTTTCTTCTTTATCGATTTTCTGCTCTGAAAGATGTCTTCACTTCTTGAATGGACAGACATTTTCTTAGAACTGTCCGTCTCCAGACCTCCTGCTGACTCCTATTCATGAGGAAGGTTGATGAAGTGGACAGGTGAAAATATTCACCATATGGAGTGTGAAAGTATGCAGCCTTCTCAGAGAAATGGATGAAGGCATGCATAAAACCTCTTCTAGTTCACATATTGATAATCAACAGCCTATTTTTAATTTTTCGGTGTTTTTTTTTTCTTTCAAAGGAGAAACAGGGATTTTTTTCATTTAACTGCATAGGTGATATATAGATAGAATAATAAATGTATGTCTATTGGGACTCTACCAATCACTAGAACAACATCTCTCAATTGTTTACGACTGTTCTAAACACTTTAACCCCTTTACCCCCAAGGCTGGTTTGCACGTTAATGACCGGGCCAATTTTTACAATTCTGACCACTGTCTCTATATGAGGTTATAACTCTGAAACGCTTCAACGGATCCTGATCATATTCTGGCACTGTTTTCTTGTGACATATTGTACTTCATGATAGTGGTAAAATTTCTTTGATATTACCTGCGTTTATTTGTGAAAAAAAGCAGAAATTTGGTAAAAATTTTAAAATTTTCACAATTTTCCAAATTTGAATTTTTATGCCCTTAAATCACAGCGATATGTCACACAAAATACTTAATAAGTAACATTTACCACATGTCTACTTTACATCAGCACAATTTTGGAACCAAAATTTTTTTTTGTTAGGGACTTATAAGGGTTAAAAGTTGACCAGCAATTTCTCATTTTTACAACACCATTGTTGTTTTAGGGACCACATCTCATTTGAAGTCACTTTGAGGGGTCTATATAATAGAAAACAACCAAGTGCGACACCATTCTAAAAACTGCACCCCTCAAGGTGCTCAAAAGCACATTCAGGAGGTGTATTAACCCTTCAAGTGTTTCACAGGAATTTTTGAAATGTTTAAAAAAAATTGAACATTTAACTTTTTTCACTGAAAATTTACTTCAGCTCCAATTTGTTTTATTAAATCAAGAGTAGCAGGAGAAATTGGACCCCAAAAGTTGTTGTACAATTTGTCCTAAGTACGCTGATACTCCATATGTGGGGGTAAACCATTGTTTGGGCACATAGCAGAGCTTGGAAGGGAAGGAGCAACATTTGACTTTTCAATGCAAAATTTATTGGAATTGAGATCGGACGCGATGTCGTATTAGGAGAGCCCCTGATGTGCCTAAATATTGAAACCTCCAACAAGTGACACCATTTTGGAAAGTAGACCCCCTAAGGAACTTATGTAGATTGTGGTGAGCACTTTGACCCACCGAGTACTTCACATAAGTTTATAATGCAGAGCCGTAAAAATAAAAGATCATATTTTTTCACAAAAATGATATTTCGCCCCCAATTTATTATCTTCCCAAGGGTAACAGAAGAAATTGGACCCCAAAAGTTGTTGTGCAATTTGTCCTGAATATGCTGATACCCCATATTTGGGGGTAAAACACTGTTTGGGCGCATGGGAGAGCTCGGAAGAGAAGGAGCGCCTTTATGACTTTTCAATGTAAAATTGACTGGAATTGAGATAGGACACCATGTCGCGTTTAGAGAGCCCCTGATGTGCCTAAACATTGAAACCCTTCAAAAGTGACACCATTTTGGAAAGAAGACCCCCTAAGGAACTTATCTAGATATGTTGTGAGAACTTTGAACGTCCAATTATTTCACTACAGTTTATAATGCAGAGCCATGAAAATAAAAATTATTTTTTTCCCACAAAAATTATTTTTTAGCCCCCAGCTTTGTATTTTCCCAAGGGTAACAGGAGAAATTGGACCCCAAAATTGTCGTCCAATTTGTCCTGAGTATGCTGATACCCCATATGTGGGGGGAACCAGCGTTTGGGCAAATGGCAGAGCTCGGAAGGGAAGGAGCGCTGTTTGGAATGCAGACTTAGATGGAATGGTCTGCAGGCGTCACGTTGCATTTGCAGAGCCCCTGATGTACCTAAACAGTAGAAACCCCCCACAAGTGACCCCATATTGGAAAGTAGACCCCCCAAGGCACTTATCTAGATGTGTTGTGAGAACTTTGAACCTCAAGTGTTTCACTACAGTTTATAACGCAGAGCCGTGAAAATATAAAACAAATTTTTTCAACAAAAATTATTTTTTAGCCCCTGGTTTTGTATTTTCCCAAGGGTAACAGGAGAAATTGGACCCCAAAAGTTGTTGTCCAATTTGTCCTGAGTACGCTGATACCCCATATGTTGAGCTCGTAAGGGAAGGAGCACTGTTTTACTTTTTCAACGCAGAATTGGCTGGAATTGAGATCAGATGCCATGTCGCGTTTGGAGAGCCCTTGATGTGCCTAAACAGTGGAAACCCCTCAATTGTATCTGAAACCCTAACCCAAACGCACCCTTAACCCTAATCTCAACCATAACTCTATCCAAACCCCTAACCCGATCATGCCCCTAAGCCTAATCCCAACCACTACCCTAACCCCAGCAAACCCCTAACCCCTAACCCTAATCCCAAACCCTAACCACACCCCTAACTCCAACACACCCCTAACCCTAATCCTAACCATAACTCTAACCACACCGCTAACCCTAATTCCAACCCTAATCCCAACCATAAATGTAACCCATACCCTAACTTTAGCCCCAACCCTAACCATAACTTTAGCCCAACCCTAACCATAACTTTAGCCCCAACCCTAACTTTAGCTCCAACCCTAACCCTAACTTTAGCCCCAACCCTAACTGTAGCCCCAACTCTAACTTTAGCCCCAACCCTAACCCTAACTTTAGCCCCAACCCTAACCCTAACGTTAGGCCCAACCCTAACCCTAATGGGAAAATGGAAATAAATACATTTTTTTTTAATTTTATTATTTTTCTCTAACTAAAGGGGTGATGAATGGGGGTTCGATTTACTTTTATAGAGGTTTTTAGTGGATTTTTATGATTGGCAGCTGTCACACACTAAAAGACGCTTTTTAGTGCAAAAAATAGTTTTTGCGTCTCCACATTTTGAGAGCTATAATTTTTCCATATTTTCATATTTTAGTCCACAGAGTCATGTGAGGTCTTGTTTTTTGTGGAACCAGTTGACATTTTTAATGGTACCATTTTCGGGCACGTGAAATTTTTTGATCGCTTTTTATTCCGATTTTTGTGAGGCAGAATGACCAAAAAACAGCTATTCATGAATTTCTTTTGATGGGGGCGTTTATACCGTTCCACGTTTGGTGAAATTGATAAAGCTGTTTTATTCTTCGGGTCAGTACGATTACAGCGAGGTATCTTTTTATGTTTTGACGGTTTTATCCGATAAAAACAATTTTATATAAAAAATTATTTTTGCATCGCTTTATGCTGAGGACTATAGCTTTTTTACTTTTTCACTGATGATGCTGTATGGTGGCTCGTTTTTTTCAGGACAAGATGACATTTCCAGCGGTACCATGGATATTTATATCCATCTTTTTGATCGCGCGTTATTCCACTTTTTGTTCGGCGGTATGATAAAGCATTGTTTTTTGCCTCTTTTTTTACTGTATTCAATGAAGGGGTTAACTAGTGGGACAGTTTTATAGGTCGGGTCGATACGGACACGGCGATACTAAATATGTGTACTTTTCTTGTTTTCTTTATTTATTTACATAAAGAAATGTATTTATTGGAACAATATTTATTTATTTATTTATTTAGGATTTTCTTTTTTACGCATGAAAATATTTTTTTTATTACTTTTTTACTTTGTCCCAGTGTGGGACATCATGTTTTAGTGTCAGGTCGCTGATCTGACACTTTGCATTGCACTGTGTCAGATCAGCGATCTGACAGGCACTGCAGGGAGGCTTGCTGGCGCCTGCTCTAAGCAAGCGTTTGCAAACCATCTCCCTGCAGGACCCAGAAGGACCCCAGCGACCATCTTGAATTTGGGGCCTGCAGGGAGGAGGATGGAGGAGACGCTCCGAGGGTCTCAGGGAAGCACGCAGGGAGCCCCCTCCCTGTGCGATGGTTTCCTATCCTGCTGGAACGCTGCGATCATCTTTGATCGCAGTGTTTCAGGGGTTAATGTGCCAGGAGCAGTCCGTGACCGCTCCTGGCACATTGTGCTGAATGTCAGCTGTGACAGTCAGCTGATGATCAGCCGCACTCCCCCCGTGAGCGTGGCTGATCGCATTAGACGTACTATTCCGTCGGTTTTCATATGGGCCAATACCACCTCAACGGGATAGTACATATAGTGTCAGAAAGGGGTTAAATGCCTTTTATAATTTCATGGCAATATAGCCATTGTGACAGAGTCACTGGCATAGTATGGTTTTCTCCTTGTGGAGAGGGACATAACAGCACTGACTTGTCAAGGTAAGGAGGCTTATTCTCCATGCAATGCTCCTCTGGAAAATTTAATATGCAAATTGCCTCTTCAGAGAAAAAGAGGACTTGAACTCTAAAGAGCTGGCATGTTACTCTCCACAAAGAGATACCTTAACCCTTAGACCTCAGTCCAGAGCCTCTCACCTAGCCAAATTAGTTCTCTTGCTTCGCACTGACGAGGGCCAACAGCACAAAACAGCATGTCTGCGAATTGAGATACTGATTGGGCATTATATCCTACTAGATGGTGGCCCGATTCTAACGCATCGGGTATTCTAGAATATGCATGTCCACGTAGTATACTGTACAGCCACGTAGTATATTGCCCAGTCACGTAGTATATTGCACAGCGACGTAGTATATTGCCAAGTCACATAGTATATTGCCCAGTGACGTACTATATTGCCCAGTCACGTAGTATATTGCCCAGCCACGTAGTATATTGCCCAGCGACATAGTATATTGCCCAGCCACGTAGTATATTGCCCAGCCACATAGTATATTGCCCAGCCACATAGTATATTGCCCAGCCACATAGTATATTGCCCAGTCACATAGTATATTGCCCAGCCACGTAGTATATTGCCCAGCGACATAGTATATTGCCCAGCCACATAGTATATTGCCCAGCCACGTAGTATATTGCCCAGCCACATAGTATATTGCCCAGCCACATAGCATATTGCCCAGCCACATAGTATATTGCCCAGCCACATAGCATATTGCCAAGTCACATAGTATATTGCCCAGTGACGTACTATATTGCCCAGTCACGTAGTATATTGCCCAGCCACGTAGTATATTGCCCAGCCACGTAGTATATTGCCCAGCGACATAGTATATTGCCCAGCCACATAGTATATTGCCCAGCCACGTAGTATATTGCCCAGCCACATAGTATATTGCCCAGCCACATAGTATATTGCACAGCCACATAGTATATTGCACAGCGACGGAGTAAACAGCACAGAGCCACATTGTATAGAGACTTAAAATAAAAAATAACCATATACTCACCTTCCGAAGGCCCGATGAAGTTCTGCTACACTCACCATCCGCCACCTTTCCCGCTCCTCGAGACGCTTCGGTGACTGCTCCATTGCAAGCAGCAGCTTCCGGTCCCAGGGCTGGTGTGAGCAGGACCTATGATGACATCGCGGTCACATGACCGTGACGTCATGGCAGGTCCTTGTTGCATACAATCCTTGTCACCGGAACCTGCCGCTTGCATGGAGCGGTCACCGGAGCGTCGCGAGGAGCTGGAAAGGCGGCGGATGGTGAGTATAGCAGGTTTTTTGTTTTTTTTATTATTTTTAACATGACATATTTTTATTATTGATGCTGCATAGGCAGCATCAATAGTAAATAGTTGGGGACACACAGGGTTAATATCAGCGGTAACGGAGTGCGTTACACCACGGCCCGTTAGCGCTGCCATTAACCCTGTGTGAGCGGTGATCGGAGGGGATTATGGAGCGGGCGCCGGGCAGTGAGTGCAGGGGAGTAGGGGAGGGACTAATCAGACTGTGCCCGTCACTGATTGGTCGCGGTAGCCATGACAGGCCGCTGCCGAGACCAATCAGCGACGCAGGATTTCCGTTACGGAAGTTGAGGACAGACAGATGGAAGTACCCCTTAGACAATTATATATATAGATGTCATATTGCAAGACTCATTAAAGGGTTGATTGTGACTTGTAGGATGTCTACTTCCAACATGTGGTGCTATAGAGTTCAAGTCCTCTTTTTCTCTGAAGAGGCAATTTGCATATTAAATTTCCCAGAGGAGCATTGCACGGTGAATAAGCCTTCTTAACTTGACAAGCTAGAGCTGGTATGGCACTCTCCACAAGGAGAAACCTTAACCCTTAGACCTCGGTCCTGAGCCTCTCACCTAGCCAAATTAGTTCTCATGCTTCGCACTGACAAGGGCCAACAGCCCAAAACACTGTGTCTGTGAATTGAGATACTGATTTGGCATTTTATCTTAAGTCATATTGCAAGACTCGTTAAAGGGTTGATTGTGACTTGTAGGATCGCTACTTCCAACAGGTGGCGCTATAGAGTTCAAGTCCTCTTTTTCTCTGAAGAGGCAGTTTGCATATGGCATAGTATGTGAAGGGAGATACGTGTCACTGTGTATACTGTGGTCAGTGATGTAAAACCAGAGTGCTTTTGCCTCCAGCACGGAAGTGCTGAGAGGGTTAATAGGAACCTATGTTATGGGCTGATTTTAGTGGACCTTCATAGAACGGGTGGGTGGAGGTCCACCATATCTCCACATGCAGAGTCCTGACAGGACCTGTGTGATGTCATGGTTATATGACCATCACATGGGTGTTAAATACCTGGCCATGAGAGCCAGTGGGGGTTGTGCCTTGGGAGAGGAGGTACTCCCATGTAGTTCCAAGGAGGAGCTGAGGACAGTGTGTGGTGTCTGCAGGCTGAAGCCTGCAGAGAAAGGACTCTATTGAACTTGGTTTTGTTTTTCCATTAAGCCAGGTAGGATCTGGTTTTGTTTTCTGAAACCTGCCTTGATCTATGCAGACTTTAATAAACCAGCAGGTGTTTTACCACCAAAGTGTTCCTGTGTCTACCTGAGGAAGCAACTAAGCGTGTCAACCCCTCACACCGTACTGAGTCCCTTTTTCCCTTTTAATGAGTCATCTTAGGAAAAGTGGTAAACATTTGTTTAAATCATGATTACATATATATATTATTTCAATAATTTTCTTATCAATCAATTTTTTACATTTACGATTACATGGCACCAAATATGTAACTGTTTTATAATGCTTTTAAATGTTTTTAAGTAAAAAATTGTAAAAATCAAATCTTTTTTAGTCTTGCATTTATTACATATTTTAAAATGGTAATATTATTTATAGGCCAATTGTGTAATAAAATATTGTTATTCATTAATCACATGTATAGTTGATAGGAGTATAAGCTCTTAATAATATGATATACAGTATATATATTTTTTAGATCACGAGCCATGGATGATGGATGAACAATCTGAAGTAAGATCGATCTTGTACAAGTTTAGATATGGCCACCAGGGTCTTCTCAGCTGATATCTTCATAGTATCAAGCCATTGGGTTGCTTGTCTTCCTCTTCACCTTGTTCCTTCCATTGTTCCAACCATGATGTCCTTCTCCAGTGATTGCTCTCTTCGTTTGGTGTGTCCACAGTAGGCAAGTTGCAGCTTGGTGATCCTTGCTTCGAGTGACATCTCTGGCTTGCTTTGCTTCAGAATTTGTTTTTTTGTTCTTCTTGTCGTCCATGATTTGATAACATCCAGCACCACATTTTGAAGACTTCAATTCTTCTTCTGCCTTGTTTCTTTGTTGTCCAGGTTTTTCATCGGATTGTTACCACAGAAAAGACCAAAGTACGTGCAATCTGTGTCTTCGTCGCCAGTTAAATGTTTCTCAATTTGAAGACCTTATGTAGAGATTTCATTGTTGATTTTACCATACCTATTCTCCTTTTATCTCTAAGATATTCTTCTCTCTCTAATAATTTGATATATACCCAGAAAAAAGTATATTTCAAAACTTAAGTCTATGTTTTATAGCGGATAATCCATGTTGATTTCACTACACAAAATAGATTATTAAATAGATCTCTTAGAATTGATGAAGCTCTTAAAACATACGAGAGCTCATGAGACTGGTTGTTTTTAAACTCCACCCACCCAGTCTGACTGACAGCTGCAGCTTATACTGAGCAGTGTGAGGGTTAGGCAGCAGAAGCACCAGGGAGGAGGGACACTGAGGTGCTGTCAATCAGGCTAAGTGGGCAAGGAATGGGTTTACATGTTCAAACATTCTAGCCAACAGCTATTCTGCTATGGATTTTCATGGAAAGTAAACCAGCCCCTTCTATAAGAGCCATTTAATAGTGTAGTTTGTATTGTGGAATCAACTGATGCATCCAGTTCAAGATCTAGCACGAAACGAAAGTGTATTTTACACCATGGAGCACTACTCTATTTTCTTTAGCTGCTACTTTAAATTAATGCATGGTGGCTTAGTGGTTAGCACTGCTGCTTTGCTGCGCTGGGGTCCTGGTTCAAGTCCCACCAAGGACAACGTCTGCAAGGAGTTTGCATTCTCCCCGTTTGTGTAGATTTCCTATGGGTTCTCCGGTTTCCCCCCACTCTCCAAACACATACTGACAAGGAGCTTAGATTGTGATCACATTGGAGACAGCAATGCTGATATATGTAAAGCTCTGAGGAATTAATAATGCTGTATGAGTGAGTATAATAAATGCATTGATAAGATATTGAAATAGTTTGCACCCTATAAGATCGTTTGTTAATATAAAATTACTAATCATATATCTCTATATGCATCCCTCACCTGGCCAGGACTTTTTTTTATATCCACCAGATGGTTGCTATTGAGGAACTGCAAGCAAAGATTTTAAAGACGGCGAAGAACTGATGTAGAAAGCATTTAGTGCAATTGAAGAACTTTTCATTATAATAAGAATCAGCTTTATTTGCCAAAATGGAAATACCGTACTTCTTCAATATAACAATCTTCAAAAATGGAGCTACTTGAAAATAATTACTAAGACTTCTCTGACATGTCAATTGCTTATGTCAAAAGGGTCACCTTAATGATAATCCTGGAGTTGATTATAAAGCATTCATAGCCATCTCCTTACTAAAAAACTAAATTCAATCTAGAGGTATATGCACACACTGTCATCTCAGGCCCCTCGATTCTAGATTGGGTAAGGGGTTTATGCTGTTGGACCTCATCAAAGTGACTCTTATGGCAAGTTAGAAAATTATATCATCAGGATACTCCAGCATATTTGATTTTCTTGCTGCTGATAAATGAAGACGTGAGGAGGCTTTGGACATCTACTTTTCTGATCTGTGTTTAATGAAGATGATGAACTTTGCAAATAAGATGGAAACTTCATATCTGTTCATAGAGGGTAGAAACGGGGAATGTGTGAATCATAGGCGATCGTATCAGTAGAAGAAAAAGGAAAACTTGAGGGACTTTATGTCTATCCCCCCTGAAAAGATTTAAGAAGCAAAATGATATGAGTGCTGGTATAGCATAGGTTTTGGAGGCAGCCAAGAATGAAAACATGGAGTTTCAGGTCATGGTTAACTGCTGCTTCTGTCTTAGGGTATATTTTAAGCATATCCCGAGGAAGAAATGCGGTAGCTTTTCTTTTTTTTTTATAAATAAATTCACTTTCAGAACTCTTGAGAAGAATTACCTTTAATGATTCATGTTGTTACATGTGTGGGTGTGATTTCTGTGTCAAACAAAAGCTTGTGACAGATCAGCCAATCTGGAGACTCATGGAAATCTCCTGCCGAAAAGTCTCCATGATGTGTTTTTCTAAGTACGGTATATCAAACTCCTTTTCCCAGTGTTCAAAATAGCATAAAAACATGTTTGTTGTGGTCTTAAAAGTCTATGCAGGATAAACTCAATAGGCGTCATTATATTGTTGAACATTTGCTCCAATATTAACGATTAACCTTTCAAGAAAAATAAAGATTCCAGAAAGAATTGCAGTATCACATTTTTAGCTATTTCTGTTAATGAAAACCTATCACACAAAAAAATGCTATTAACCCCAGATATTGGGGTAATCTGCAGATTAATAATGTTCTGAACATGCCCGGAGTTTGCACTGAGAGTCCCACTGCCAAAAGGCAATGAACTTTACTCCTCCCAGCAGCGTTCAGGTTTCAATCACGAAGTGGCACTGGCACGGGTTCAGTCACCGTTCTGTGTATAGTGAACAGCGGCTGTAACCGCTCCCCCGCCACTGACTGACAGCCAACTCTAATGCTAAACCATTGTCAGCAAGTGCCGGGAGCGCTGTTACAGCCTCTATACACAGAGGGTTGACTTAACCTGTGCCGGTGCCACCCCGTGACTGAAACCCAAAGGGTTCCAGAGGAATAAAGTTAATTTCTTCTTGACAATTGGGGTCTAAGTGCCAGCTCCAGGCAAGTTCAACATTATTAAAACCATATCTGCAGGTTAATAGCCTTCTTTCATAAGACAGGTTCCCTTTAAAGTAATTTCTTACGATTATTCAATCACAGAGGAGTATTGGTCACAGACACATGATAAAAAAATGTTGTACAACTTGAAACTTTTTGAATATTTTATTGTGTGAAGGCAGATTCATTAATCTTCTCTCAAATATCAACATGATCACGGTGACATTGAAAGTAGTATTAAATAACAATCGAGATAAATAAACCTTTTGAAAAATCTAATTTGCTAGATTCACCAAATTTTATGGAAAAAAATTGTTTAACGGGAACCTGTCAGTAGGATTATGCACATTAACCTTCACACAGTGTTAGGTCGGTGCCATTATACTGATTGAAATGATACAGTACCTTGGTTGATGAAATCCTTCTTGAGGTTGTTGTAACCCCTTACCGACATGGGACGTACTATACCGTCCGATGTCGGCTCCCCTGCTTTGATGCAGGGCTCCGCGGTGAGCCCGCACCAAAGCCGGGACATGTCAGTTGTTTTGAACAGCTGACATGTGCCCGTAATAGGCGCGGCCAGAATCGCGATCTGCCCGCACCTATTAACTAGTTAAATGCCGCTGTCAAACGCAGACAGCGGCATTTAACTACCGCTTCCGGCCGGGCAGCCGGAAATGACGTCATCACCGACCCCGTCACATGATCGGGGGTCGGCGATGCGTCTCCATTGTAACCATAGAGGTCCTTGAGACCCCTATGGTTACTGATCGCCGGTGGCTGTGAGCGCCACCCTGTGGTCGGCGCTCACAGCACACCTGCATTTCTGCTACATAGCAGCGATCAGCAGATCGCTGCTATGTAGCAGAGGCGATCGCGTTGTGCCTGCTTCTAGCCTCCCATGGAGGCTATTGAAGCATGGCAAAAGTAATAAAAAAAAGTTGAAAAAAATGTTAAAAAAATGAAAAAAATATAAAAGTTTAAATCACCCCCCTTTCGCCCCAATCAAAATAAATCAATAAAAAAAATATAAAATCTACACATATTTGGTATCGCCGCGCTCAGAATTGCCCGATCTATCAACTAAAAAAAAGCATTAACCTGATCGCTAAACAACGTAGCGGGAAAAAAATTTGAAATGCCAGAATTACGTTTTTTTGGTCGCCGCGACATTGCATTTAAATGCAATAACGGGCGATCAAAAGAACGTATCTGCACCGAAATGCTATCATTAAAAATGTCATCTCGGCACGCAAAAAATAAGCCCTCAACCGACCCCAGATCATGAAAAATGGAGACGCTACGGGTATCGGAAAATGGCGCAATTTTTTTTTTTTTTTTTTTTTTTAGCAAAGTTTGGATTTTTTTTTCACCACTTAGGTAAAAAATAACCTAGTCATGTTTGGTGTCTATGAACTCGTACTGACCTGGAGAATCATAATGTCAGGTCATTTTAAGCATTTAGTGAACCTAGCAAAAAAGCCAAACAAAAAACAAGTGTTGGACTGCACTTTTTTTGCAATTTCACCTCAGTTGGAATTTTTTTCCCGTTTTCTAGTACACGACATGGTAAAACCAATGATGTCGTTCAAAAGTACAACTCGTCCCGCAAAAAATAAGCTCTCACATGGCCAAATTGATGGAAAAATAAAAAAGTTATGGCTCTGGGAAAGAGGGGAGCGAAAAACGAACACGGAAAAACAAAAAATCCCACGGTCATGAAGGGGTTAATCTTTATTTTCAGTTTTCAGTTATTGAAATTTTCATGCTCCAAGGCGGCCTTTATGGGTCTTTATGTGGTGCTCTGCTGAGATATTCATACTGATGGCTTATGACAGGTCACTGACCTGCCCCATATTTTACATACTGACTATAATATGTATTGAAAAAAAATAATCAGATTCAGCAGGCAGGCGCAGGAGGCAGCGCCTGCGCTGCAGCATGATCACATGTATAATATGCATTTAATTATTATATTTAGTTATATACATTTATTGTAAAAAAAACTTCTGTCTCAAAATGGTGTCGGCGGCGCAATTTTGCTAGAGGAAAAAAAAATGTGTCTCCACCAAGATGGTGCTGATAGTTGCTACTGCGCATGCGTGGCAGCGCCATTTTGTGAGAATTTTTTTTTTTTTCAGAATAAATGTATATCACTAAATAAAATAATTTTATGCATATTATAGATGCGACCATGCTGCTGTGGATAATAATTTACAAGACCCATTAAATGTCAGTCCATGCAAGATATGGAAATTGACAAACTAAAGCAAAGAACCGGTAGTTTAGGCTTCCTTTCATAAATGTTCTTTCATAAGATAGTTTTCCATTTTCCAAAAACACTAATTGAGTAATCTAGCATAATAACTAAGAAGAATACAATATCCTAACCACAGCTAGGTAAAATGTGCTGTAAGGACATGTTTATTCCTGTAACTGACTGTACAGAATTCTTGCCATTAATCTTCCTGAGGCTCCCATTCTGGTCGGACACAACCAAACCTTCTCGTCATTGTTCCCGTTTTGCTTATTTATTGTTGATGTAATTAAGAGCAGTGTCTCAGTTTTATTGATCATCTATCTTAGATAGACATGGTTTATTGATTTTACTTATAAGACTGTCTGTGAATATCTGTGAGTATTGTTTTTTTTTTTTATCCTGAAGCACAATTTATATTGATTATGGTTTTGGGGGAAATTTATGGCAGTTTATTAGTCTCCTAAGATTAGTTTTTTAAAGAATATTTAATTAAATGTTGATCTCGTATATTGCCATCTGATTTATGAGTGATTGAGTAAATGTATGTGTGTGTCTTTTTCTACTGTTGATTAAACCTGATAGTTGGTAGAAACAGTATAGGGCACTGCTGTACATCCGGTTTAAGTTCCCCAATATTGGACGATGGTAGTGACTAGTGAAGCCTCTCTATGGTAAAGTGTAAAAAATAAATATACAATCTGCTCTTTCCCAGGGCTCAAAAATAGAACCAGATGTTTTATAACAGAAACAATGAGGTTGAAGTCACTCAAGCGTAGGGCATCGGATGCGATATCCTAATGACCCTCGTCTTCAGCTCTGCTCTGATCCGAGTGTCAGCGCTCTGTGCTCCGAACCTCTCACGTGAGAGAATCGCACCACAGGTGTGGAGGAGACAGAGAAAATAACTTCTCCATCTCCTCCATTGCTTATTTCGGCGTACATCGCACAGCACTCAGATGATATCCAATTGCATCCTGATGTTTCACACACACACCCACAAACCTATACGGTGTGTGTGAGCCGAGTCTTGCCGCCAATCACAGCTGCAATTATTTTCTCATGCCAATTTGGCAAGAGAAAATAATCACTGATATGCACTGCCCCATAGTATAACCTATCGGATAGCACTCGGCTGTGTTATATGTCAGTGTGAGTGAGGCCTAACAGGGAGTCACAGGTTCACTGCTACCTATCAAAGAATATCATTTTCAGTAGCACAGTTATTCCAATGGATAATAGAGAGGCGGATCATATATTTCATATATTTTATTTACAACACAAATTGTAATTTATACAGATTTTGCAATTTACTGTTTTTCCATCTTCATAACCGTAACAATCTGTGTAATACGTGAAGAACACCTTTATTTAGAGTGTTTGCTAGAAAGTGTCAATTGCAATGGTGCATTCGATTTTATTTATCTGATGCCAATATTAGTGGATGAGAGAATTTGAGGCATAAAAGGGCAGACTGTCATCTACTGCTGGTTCTGCAGTGAACAGTAGGTGATATTGCAGTAAAATATAGCTCAAGTCATAATGTAGAGAACTACAAATAATAAAACTGCAGTGGCAAACTAACTGGTGGCCTGGGTTCAACATCCCACCAAGGAGAACATCTGCAAGGAGTTTGTATGTTTTCCCCGTGTTCGCTCCAGGTTCTCCAGTTTTCTCTCCCACACCAAAGACATACTGAGAGGGAATCTACACGGTGTGCCATTTATATGGATACTCCTAATTAAAATGAGAATGGTTGGTGCTATCAACTTTCTGTTTGTGGCACATTAGTATATGGGAGGGGGAAACTTTTCAAGATGGGTGGTGACCATGGTGGCCATTTTGAAGTTGGCCATTTTGGATCCAACTTTATTTTTTCCAATGGGAAAGATGGTGCACCACCACATTATGGGTGTCAGGTCCGAGCATTCCTACATGAACAGTTTCCTGGAAAGTGGATTGGTCATCGTGAGCCAGTTGAATGGCCACCAAGGTCTCCTGATCTGACCCCCTTAGACTTTTATCTTTGGGGTCATCTGAAGGCAATTGTCTATGCTGTGAAGATGTGAGATGTGCAGCATCTGAGACAACAGATACTGGAAGCCTGTGCTAGCATTTCTTGTGAGGTGTTGCTATCAGTGTGTCAAGAGTGGGAGAAGAGGGTTGCATTGACAATCCAACACAATGGGCAGCACTTTGAACATATTTTATAAGTGGTCATAAACTTGTCAATAACTCATGAAAGAATTAAGTTATGTTAAAACCAAGCACAACATTGTTTTTCTTGTGAAATTCTCAATAAGATTGATGTGTCACATGACCATCTTCCCATTGTAAAAAATAAAGTTGGATCCAAAATGGCTGACTTCAAAATAGCCGCCATGGTCACCACCCATCTTGAAAAGTTTTCCCCCTCCCATATACTAATGCACCGCAAACAGGAAGTTGATATCACCAACCATTCCCATTTTATTTAGGTGTATCCATATAAATAACCCACGATAGATCAAAAGCCACAATTGAGACAGTTCTGATAATGTCTGCAACGCACTGTGGAATTAATGGCTCTGTATAAGTGAAATAAATAAAATGGGTTGTTTCCACAATTGTGCCCAAAGGACTGAAGTGGCCAACCATAGTCAAGCAGATCCTGCTCCATGGTAGTGCTCCTCAGCACCAATATAGATTGTACACCAGATGACTGCAACACAATAGACTCGAGACAGGAAAGGGAAACAGAAGCTTAGGTCAAACAATTGCACTGATGTCTGCAAGTGCCATGCAGCCAAATTGGAGGGGTCAGAATAACCCAGGACCTCTTGGTACTCTGCCTGATTTCTATGCTGCTTAGAAAACTATGTGCAGTATTGAAGAGGGTGACAGGGCCTTCCTATCATAGCCTTGACACAAGGACGTCTCAGTGGACATGGTCACAGGTAGAGGGAGCAGCCTGATGCTCGCTGGAAAAGAAGAATACAAAATAACGGCACGTTGTTCATTGTCATCTATTGTAGAGAACTAATAGGTACACTAATGTCTACAGTTGACTTCACATAGTAACCTACCGTAGTTACTCTTCTCCTGAGTGCATCTGTCTACTGCCCTCTTTGCTGAATACATATTTTCAGTGCATTTTCCATAATTATCAGTTCACTATACAGATTTGCAGCAGCAATGTGATGTCTAAAACATGTGTCGTCAGCAGTCAACCATTGCTCTCAGCACTGTTGCTGAGGTAGGCATCTTGAGACCTATGAGCCCAGTGTGCCGCAGTTAGGTATTGTAGATATGACTTCATTCTTGCTGCCCTGTCAACAAGACAAATTGAGAGCAGCATAAAGTTGTTGCTGGACTGCAGTGGAAGGGGCTTTGGTATATACAGTTGTGTAAAAAGTGTTTGCCCCTTCCAGATTTCCTATTCTTTTGCAGAAGCAACAACTACAATCAAGCATTTGCGATAACTGGCAATGAGTCTTCTAGAACGTTCTGGAGGAATATTAGCTCACTTAGCTTTGCTGAATTGTTGTAATTCAGCCATATTGGAGGGTTTCCGAGCATGGACAGCCTTCTTAAGGCAATGCCACAGTATCTCAATCAGATTAAGGTCAGGACTTTGACTAGGCCACTTCAAATTCTTAATCTTGTTTTTCTTTATCCATTCATAAGTGGACTTGCTGGTATGTTTTGGATCATTGTCCTGCTGCATTACCCAACTGCACTTCGGCTTGAGGTTACAAACAGATGGCTGGACATTCTCCTTCAGGATTCTTTGGAAGACAGTGCAATTCATGGTTCCATTTACCACATCAAGTGGTCACAAGTAGGTGCCCAGAACGGCATCACAGCACTGAGGTCACAGCTCTAGACCCCATACAGGGTGAGTTACAGCCAGGTGAAGCGATCCATCCCTGCACACACCTGCATGATATTATCAATGACATATTAGTTATATTATACAATTGCTTGACCGGTACCACATATAATATTAATAATAATAATAATAATACACCCCTGGCACTCTGTTGCGAGATGTATGCCCTGTGACAATCTGCCTTCTTTAAAAGAAGAAAAAAAGGAACAATAAAAATATATATAGCTTAACACAACTAATATAACAAGTGCTTCTCAAAATAAAATATAATATTATAACACTTTTAAAGAGACGTTGACACCCTTTTTATTATAGTTTGTTTTTTTGTGAAATTAAGCTTAAAATAGTAATTAAAATGTATTAATGCAATGTTTGCACTGTTTGTAAACATTTCTATATGAAAAATATTACATATTTTCTTACAAATATATATATTTACCACTAGGGGGAACATTTTCCGTTTTAGACCTCAAGCAGCTATAGTAAGGCTTACCAGCTTTACTGTTAGCAGCAAAATTGAGGCAGTAACTGCTGACATCACCATTTCCCTCCCATTTTGGGTGGTCTAGTACCCCTGGGGCAGAATGAACAGTAGCATCACAGGGCAGCTCGATTTTGTGGGTGACTGCCCTGTGATCTGATATCACCAGTAGATAGTGTCTCTCTCTCTCTCCCACAGGAAAGAGAGCCAGTAGATAGAAAAATATTTAGAATTGAGAGTCCTCAGTGGTTGATACCTTTTAATGGCTAACTGAAAAGATGGTAACAAATTGCAAGCTTTCGAGACTACATAGGTCTCTTCATCAGGCAAAGACTAAAACAAATTCTGAAGAATCACATATTTATGCACAACATAGCATAGAAAAAAAGAGGGAAAAACCATGGATAAGACAGGTGACATGAAGCAGAATTACCATGGGTGATAAACAGTTACGTCCATAAATATTGGGCCAATTCTTAGATAAGGATTGTTTTATTGTCCTGTGATTAGGGTCTCTGTTGTGATGACCCCACATGGTCTGAGGGGCAAGTTCCTTAGTTGATGTAAAAAGACATAAATCCGTGCGACACATTCATTCCTGCAGTGTGAGTGTCAAAGTTAACCATCAAAGTTAGCCATTAAAAGGTATCAACCACTGAGGACTCTCAATTCTAAATATTTTTCTATCTACTGGCTAACACGGTACCAAGATATATTTCTTTCCTGTATCAAAATGGAGGATACCAGAATGTACCGCATCTTTATGGATCTAAAACCACTTCTGAAGAAACGTGCACAAATGGACAGTGACATTTTTTTCCTATCTAAATGCAAAAAGGAGAATCTAATTCCCAAAGGACTCTGGATTACAAACCCAATTCTTCATACCTACAATACCCATTATGCACAAAACCTGTGTCACAGGACTTCTGAGAGATTAAGGAATCATCTTTTGCATGTCTGCTACAGCATAAAGAGTAAAGTCCAAGGGTAATTTGAAACCCTGAGGAAAACACTTACAGAAGACAAAGAGCAAAAATTACAACAATATTACAACAAACTACGGGCCCATCTGATTCATAACAAGGAAAAGAAACTGCACAGATTGCGCCTCAATTCAGGACTCTATGCAAACAGATACAAAACAAAGCCAAAACCTGACAACTTGGACAACCACTCCATTCCAGAAACAAATAACTGTGTCATTAAACTCTTAGATTGTAAACCAAGCAAAGTGGAGCTGGCCGTGCTTTCCAGAGGACTCTCATTTTGTCCTACTAAGGCCCTGGATAAAACTGAACTCTGCAGTGATATGGAACATTTTTTCAGGAGACTGCGCCTGAGGGAATATTTCAATGATACAGAAGATTCAGAACCCACCTGGACTGAAGGAAAAGGGATCCTAACAACAAACAAGAGGTCAGTCTGGACACCTCCACCTGGACGCAACCTTCATTTGGATAACTATATAGACTCCTTCAGACATTTGATAAAATCCACCATAATAGATACTAACAGGACACAAGCATCCAACATCAGTGCCCAGGAGAGAAAGACCATACAGTCTCTGAAAACCAACAAAGAAATCATGATCAAACCTGCTGACAAGGGGGGTGCAATAGTCATGATGAACACGTCAGACTATATGAGGGAAGCAAACAGACAACTTATGGACACTCACTACTACAAAAAATTGGAGTCGGATCCTACACAGGATTATTACAAGGAACTAAACAAGTTGGTATCTTGTCTGCCCGACGAATCCATAAGAGCCAATGACCTGATACCAGAAAGTCCAAGAACAGGGACATTCTACATGCTTCCCAAAATCCACAAATCTGGAATCCCAGGAAGACCAATTATTTCATGTGTGGGCACCCTTACTGAGCAGATATCTGGATGGGTAGAGGGTATTCTTAAACCCCTGGTAAAGTATACACCCAGCTTCATTCAGGACACAACTGACCTATTGAATAAACTATCAGCAATAGGTCCTCTACCAGAAGGAACCATCCTGGCCACCATGGATGTGGAATCTTTGTACTCCAATATCCCACACCAGGATAGATTAAATGCCTGCAAATTCTTCATGGAAAACGCAGGGACTGATGCAAATTCTGTGGTGAAACTTATAAAATTCATCCTCACCCACAATTACTTTGAGTTTGACAAGAAAATCTATCTACAGGAGACTGGCACAGCAATGGGAAGTAAAATGGCTCCACAGTATGCAAATCTTTTCATGGCCCAGCTTGAAAGCGACTTTTTGTCCTCATGTCCCATCAGGCCTCTGGCGTACTACCGCTACATTGATGACATTTTAATCATCTGGACAGAGTCTGAGCCACAGCTAAAGACGTTCCATGAACAGTTTAATCAATTTCATCCAACCATCAACTTGACACTCAACTACTCCTGCACTGAAATTAACTTTTTGGACACCATCATTAAGCTGCAGAACAATAAAATAGAGACATCCTTGTATCAGAAGCCAATCGACCGTCCAACATACCTTAAATGGGACAGTTTCCATCCAAAACACATAAAAAACTCTATTGTCTACAGCCAAGCCATCAGATACAATCGTATATGTTCCAACCCAATGGATAGGGATGAACACCTTGGTCGCCTCAGAAAGACCTTTTTGAATCAGGGCTACCATCCAAGAATAATTGAAAACCAGATTACAAGAGCCACCAGAATATCAAGGAATCACCTGCTACATTACAAAGCTAAAGAAGAAAATAACCAGGTACCTCTAGTGGTTACCTACAATCCAAATCTGGAGGTGCTAAGGGAAGCTGCACGGAAATTACAACATTTACTGCAAAAAGATGCCCGCTTACAATCCATTTTTCCAGACCCCCCACTACTGTGTTTTAGGCAGCCCCCAAATCTAAGAAGCATCATTGTCAAGAGCTCCCTGTCCTCTCCAACAGCTGCAGGTACCTTTCCTTGCAACCAGAAAAAATTTATAACCTGTGCATTTATAATGACCACGGACAAGATAAAGATTCCCAATTCACATCAGGACTACAAGATACCAGGTACTTTCAGCTGCATCACTTCTAATATAGTGTACCTAATTATTTGTACTAAATGTCCAATTGGGGGTCTGTATATGGGGGAGACAGGGCAGAAACTGAGAACAAGGATGAACTCTCATCGCCATACAATAAGAGAAAAAAGAATGGATCTACCTGTGGCAATACATTTCTGTCTCCCAAATCATAACATTATGGACATGAAATTACTTGTGTTAAAAGGTAGCTTCAAATCGCAGAGAGACAGAAGAGTCTGGGAATATAAACTGATGACGACCTTTGACACTCACACTGCAGGAATGAATGTGTCGCACGGACTTATGTCTTTTTACATCAACTAAGGAACTTGCCCCTCAGACCATGTGGGGTTATCACAACAGAGACCCTAATCACAGGACAATAAAACAATCCTTATCTAAGAATTGGCCCAATAGTTATGGACGTAACTGTTTATCACCCATGGTAATTCTGCTTCATGTCACCTGTCTTATCCATGGTTTTTCCCCCTTTTTTTTCTATGCTATGTTGTGCATAAATATGTGATTCTTCAGAATTTGTTTTAGTCTTTGCCTGATGATGAGACCTGTGTAGTCTCGAAAGCTTGCAATTTGTTACCATCTTTCAGTTAGCCATTAAAAGGTATCAAGCACTGAGGACTCTCAATTCTAAATATTTTCTCTCTCTCCCATCAGTCTCTCTCACTAGGATTACATGATTCTCTCATCGCCCTCGACAATGTCTGACAATTCACTGCAGACCCCAGTCCCTTATCTTATCTTATGAAGGGATTAATCACAGCTCCTGCCAATCAGCTGACAGCCCCTACTACCATAGTGGTACACTGTTCCTCCTTGTCTCTGCTATCCTGCCTGTACTTTTCTCCTGCATTTTACTCCCCTCAGCCATCAATCTAGGATCTGTTCTGCTGGAAGCAGTACTGCTTATGTTAGCAGATCCGAGGGCTTCATGAATATTGCAGCAGAACACTCCCACTACTGTGAATTGTGCAGCCTACATAGGCATGTTCAGTTTACAGCAATGACAGTTGTATTACAATAGATAGAGTTGGAGTCCGCCTGTTATCTCCTATGACCATGGGGTGCCATATTATGACACTGATAGTGTCGTGCTGCTACTGTGAATGCAAGATGTCAGCCCCAGTGCCTTATTTAAACTCCTATTACACATGAAGTATGTTTCAAATGCATTCAAAACTTGGTTATAACAGCATGTTATGCTACATTACATTGATTTATTAATGATCTACAAACACGGTACATTCCCTTTAATGAGTACCAGTTTCAGAATTATTCATGTTTCTTTAGTTACCCTATCAGAGCACCCTAAAGCTGTTATGACCTGCTGCAAATGTAATGTCAACATCGTTGGGTCTCACTGAGTGTAGCGAGACTCAACGGCTCTGATAAGCATGGTAGTCACTACCCTGCACCTGTGAATAGAAGGAACTTTACTGCTATTCACAGATGCCAGAGACAGATTTGAGAATCGTTGACTATATTGGACCTGCGTGGCAACATTTTGGGTAATAAATTGTTGAGCGCGGGAGTGTCTGTTGTTTTTATTTATGTCTTTTTAAGTTTTTCACTTAACCTATTCTGTACTACTTTGGATTTGTTGGATTACTTCCGACCTGCATGGAATTTTTTTATATAAAATGGTGAACGAGAGATTGTGTGGGGGAGTCTTTATTCAAATGAAGTGTTTTTTTTGCTGTGTGTGTTTTTATTTTTTATTACCGGGTTAGTAATGACGGATACTGATAGACACCTCTTCATTTATAAACCCCAGGGGTTCATGACAGCTGTGTTTTTTGACAAATCACAGCTGTCATCAAAGAAGGAAGAGTACAGAAGGGAGTATATGAAGATGATGATGGGACTGATGACAAGGACAAGGTACTGTACTACTTCCTATTGTGGACTGTTTAGTAGAAAGATAATCATTAGGAAAAGAAGGTGGAAAGCTTGGGCCTTACTTTTCCTACTGGTTAGTTTGCTTTCCTCACATGAGCAGGTGATACCAACGTAGTTCCTAGTTGATATTTAACAGAACGGACCTGGTTTATTTTCCAACAGCATAGCCTGCAGACTGCAATAGATTGACTCTCTGGCAAAGTGGAAAGTATATCACACCCCCTACCTGCACGTACTTGGGAATTACCGCAACCATGTCCACATTCAGAGCTTTCAGATGTTTCACCCCCTACATCAATATCAGCTAGGACATCACCTGCACTCGAGCTTATCACAGAAGATGCAGATCTTCCCCCAGAAGATCAGATTGTTTGGAGGGATTGTAAGAGTGAGGAGAAAAAACAACATCCTTTATGGAAAAATAATGTGTTTTACAATGACATGATTCTAATGTAATGCCGCTATATATTATTTAACCCCTCAGTGACCACCAATAATTCTTTTTACTGACCTTAGTTATAAGAGAATAGCATCCCCCTGTAGGTGACAATCCTGTAGCTGTCAGCTGCGCACTATAACTGACAACTTGCTGCATCAGCCATGATCAGTATTTGCACCTACTATGGTCATTTAACCACTTTAATGCTGTTTTCAATAATGACTACTAGGGTAGAGCGACTTTTCTTTTTATAGGATCGGGTCGGGTTTCACGAAACCCGACTTTTTCAAAAGTCGGGTCGAGTGAAATCTGCCGATCCTATAGAAAAGTCGGGGTCAGGGGCGGGCGAAACACGAAACCCAATGCAGTGCATTGGGTTTCTAATGGTTCCCAGGGTCTGAAGGAGAGGAAACTCTCCTTCAGGCCCTGGGATCCATATTAATGTGTAAAATAAAGAATCAAAATAAAAAATATTGATATATTCACCCTCGGACGTGCCCTGGTACTAACCGGCAGCCTTCCTTCCTAAGAATGAGCGCGTGAAGGACCTGCGGTGACGTCGCGGCTTGTGATTGGTCGCGTGAGCGGTCACATGGGTGTCACGCGACCAATCACAAGCCGCGACGTCATCTAAGGTCCTTCAGGCGCTGATTCTTAGGAAGGAAGGCTGCGGGTTAGAACCAGGGCGCGTCCGAGGGTGAGTATATACCTATTTGGAATATACTCACCCTCGGACGCACCCTCGGACGCTTCCTTCCTAAGAATTAGCACCTGAAGGACCTTAGATGACGTCGCGGCTTGTGATTGGTCGCGTGACGCCCATGTGACCGCTCACGCGACCAATCACAAGCTGCGACGTAATCGAAGGCCCTTCAGGCGCTCATTCTTAGGAAGGAAGGCTGCCGGTGAGAACCAGGGCGTGTCCGAGGGTGAGTATATCAATATTTTTTTTATTTTTATTCTTTATTTTACACTTAAATATGAATTCCAATACCGATTCCCGATATCTTAAACATATCGGAACTCGGTATCAGAATTCCGATTCCAGATCAGAAGATCGCCGACCTCATGGCCGACCCCCACACAGGGGTCGGGTCGGGTTTCATGAAACCCGACTTTGCCAAAAGTAGGCGACTTCTGAAACTGGCCGACCCGTTTCGCTCAACCCTAATGACTACAGCATCTAGGTGGTTAACAGAGTGTGCGGGCTCCCTCTTTAACCTCATTGGCACCCTGCGATCTTGATTGTGTGGTCTTGATGTTTGCCATGGAAATTCATGACCTAATGATAACCTCAAAGTCTTCCAGCTATAGCGGCCTGTTCACAAGTTTTGAACATTTTGATGGTAAAAAAAAATGTCTTCATTCCTGTCATGCCACTTTTCATTAATTTCTGAAAAGCACCTGAAGGGTTAATAAACTACCTGGAAGCAATTTTTAATATGATGAGGAGTGCTTTTTATAAAATAGTATCACTTTAGGGGTTTTCCAATACATAGGACCTCCAAAGTCACTTCAAACTTAATTGGTCCATAAAAAATTAAGTTTTGTAAATTTCGAAAAAATGAAAAATTACTGCTACATTTTTTAACTGTCTAAAATGGGAACAAGATAAAACAACATTTTACAAATGGTGCTGATGTAAAGCAGATATGAAGGAAATGTTATTTATTCATGTTTTTGTGTAACATGACTATCTGGAGTAAAGGGATAATCATTCAAAGTTTGAAAATTGCTAATTTTATTACATTTCTGTAAAATGTCTGTTATTTTATAAACAAACACTGAAAATATCGACATCAATGTACCATTATCATAAAGTACAATGTATCATGAAAAATGATTCTCAGCACCAGTGGGATACGTTGAAGCGTGCCGGAGTTATTACCACATAACATGACACTGATCAGATTTTAAAAATTTTGCCCGGTCACTAAGGGGTTCAACATATTTCACTCTGTAACTCACTTTTGGAGCTTTTGTAGAAAGGACAGTAAGGAGTCAACAGTTTGCCAGCCCAAAGTTTGGGACGAGTTACAGGGGGAAATAGAGAGGCGTGAGTTCCTGTTAATGGATAGTGTTATAATGTGTCAGAGATAATCACAGGGGAGTTTTGCTATGGGGGAACATTGACAGAACACCATAAGGGTGTATGTGATAAAGAAATACTCCTACCAAAAATTTTTATTCTTTTAATATACAGTATTGCAATTATCATATGGTTACTCACAACTATGAGTAAGACGTAGCCAAAACGCATTGGGTTGAGATCACTGGAGAAACCGCAAGCATTTTAACGATGTCCAATAAAAATGCCTGGCGCCAGTTCCAAAGACCACTTTTCCAACTGCCTTTTACAAGACTATCATCCAGTGGCCTTAACATCACATGCTATGAAGTCCTTAGAGAGAACAATACTCATCTACTTGTATCTGAGGGTGAGGGATTTAACTGACCCCCTACAGTTTGCGTACCAGCAGAGATTGGGGGTGAATGATGCTGTAGTGTCTCTGCTACATACAATACACTCATTCTTGGACAATGATGGACCTGTAGTTGTGCCATGTTCTTTGACTTCTCAAGTGCTTTCAATACCTTACAGCCGCTCTTACTAAGTAATAAGTTGACTAATATGGCAGTAGATGAGGGGATCATGAACTGGATAAATGACTACCTGATGGACAGGCTGCAGTTTGTAAGGATGGGGGAAGATGGTATCTGGCAGCGTATGAAGCAGTGTTGGAGCTTCTCAGGGTACAGTGCTGTCGCCCTTCCTCTTTACATTGTATACAGCTGACTGTCTGTATAAGGCCGGGATCACACATATGCGAGATACGGCCGAGTCTCGCAGGTGAAAACCCAGCTCTGGCGCCAGCACTCCGGAGCGGAGCGTGCAGCCGCACAGCAATACATGGAGCTGCACGCTCCACTCTGGAGTGCCGGCGCCAGAGCTGGGTTTTCACCTGCGAGACTTGGCAGTATCTCGCGTATGTGTGATCCCGGCCTAAATCAGATTTTTGTCACCTTCAAAAATTCTCAGATGACTCAGTGATTGTAGGGGGCATTGTGGGGGGCCAGGGGGTAGGAAGAATATAGAAGGGTGATTTCTGACTTTGTGGACTGGTGCCAGGTTAACTTTCTAGAATTAAATGTATAGAAAACCAAGGAGTTGGTGGTGAGTTATAGAAGGAAAAAGGAGGATTACTTACCGATCAATATTGCTGGTCAGGAGGTTGTTGAGAGCTACAAATTTTTGGGGGTTCACCTTGACAGTAAACTCGTTTGGAGGTGTCATACAGAAAAGATTTACAAGAAGGGAATGAGCAGACTGTACTTTCTTTGGAAGCTCAGGTCGTTCAATGTGTGAAGTAAAATGCTGGAAATGTTCTACCAGTCCGTTGTGGTGAGCACCATTTTTTTTGCTATCATATGCTGGGGCAGTAGTGTGCGAGTATCTGACACTAATAAGCTCAACAAACTTATCAAGAAGGCAAGCGCGGCTGTTGGCCTCCATCTGGACTTTTTTGAGGAGGTATTGGAGGATAGAATTCAGAAGAAGTGTAAAGCTATAATGAACAATAATACACACCCACTATATGAGCTGTTCTTGAAGCAGAAGAGCACATTCAGCAGCCGTCTAATCCGACTACGGTGCAAGAAGGAGAAATTCAGGAAATCGTTTGTACCTACTGCTATGGGCAAGTATAATAATTTCCTAAGGGTGGTAGACAACAATGACTGATTGCTGGTGTACTGATATCAATTAACAGTGACTTATATACCTGAACTACTTACATTTATTTGTTACGTAATGTTGATATACTTGTGCAAGATTTGTGTCCTAATATTTTATGTACTGCTGTTTGTATTGCTGCTGTAATACCGTAATTTCCCCCGGGGTCAATAAAGTGTATCATATCGTATCGTATCGTAAACATTGAAGTTTTAACTCAGCTTGTTTCTTCACTGGAGATTTCTTTTTCCTGTTGTCTCCAAGCTGCACCTAGCCTCGGGAGGCTCCGTGCGAAGACACACACAGCTTCTCTGAAACATCGATCCGATGAGCTGACTCTCCTTCCCCCCTTCCTCTATTTTCCCAGTTTTCATATTCTAAGATCATACTGAGAAACAGTTTAAAAATATTTTACTATAAAAGTGAGTTTCTTCATCATTCAATTTGAAAATGATCCACGATTGCATTGAGGAATTGTAATAATAAAGGAAAAATAAAAATAACTGCTGACAGTATGTACCTCTTCATCAAGGAATGTTTTCTCTGTCTTTCTATTACTTGCTGCTTGATCTTACAGTGTACTCCTTTTCTAAAATTATTTGTTTAAAAGATACAAGCCAGGAAAGAATAGGAAAACATATTATTGCTGCTGTTCATTGATTCTTCAGGAATCACCTGGCAGTAGCTGCGGCTTCAGTCTATGTCGCTGCATTTTCTGAATCAGGGCCGGCGTCAGCACCCGGCATACCCGGGCAAGTGCTGGGGCCCTGGCGAGACAGGGGGGCCCATTCAGGGCCGGTGTTAGGGGCAGGCAGCTGCCTAGGGCCTCCGCTCCCCCAGGGGCCCTCAGCTAGCGGCACATCACGCAGCCGCTACGGGGCCTCTGTGAGGCAGAGGGGCCAGCGCCAACTCCCCCGCCGCCACATTGAACTATACCGGTGTCTGCCGGTAAAGTTCAAAGCAAATGATGGAGGAGAGAGCGTCACCTGACGCGCCCTCTCCCATCATTCCCCACTCTGCCTCTGACACTGCACTCGCTGTGTGTCAGGCAGTGCAGCGGCAGCCGCCGAGACCGGAACAGGGAGCAGCGCGGGCACGTTGAGAGGTGAGGAGTGTTTTTTGGTTTTTTTTAACTACAACAGTGAGTACTGGACTATGGGGCCATTCTTGGGGGGAGGGGGCTGTGCTGTAGACTACATGTCTGTGCTATATACTATATGGGCTGTTATATACTACGCGGGCTGTGCTATATACTACATGGCTGTTCCATTAAACATGGCCCTTTCTAGCACACTAATTTCAGCCCCCAGCTTTCTGGTTTGACTTAGCTGGTTATTGATATAGGGGGGTCTCACATCATTTTTTTAGGGTCCCCCATTTTTAGTAACAAGTTAAGGCAAAGTAGATAGCTTTGTGCTGATATTAACAGGCTGAGAAGCTAAATGGATATTGACCACTTCCCAGCATAATAACACCACCTCACAGCTGTCTGATTTCCCTTGGCTTGCTACGAAAAATAGGTTGGACCCCATGTTGTTTTTAACATTTATTTATTTATTGACAAGTACGGTAAAATACACATGCAAGACACTTCTCCACTCCCCCACTTGGACCTCTGCCTTCTGGTTCTAAATGATTATTATTTTTTTAAATTGTATGGTATTTTAAATAATTTTCCAATCCGCATTTGTTTGCAGGGCAATTGTCCTGCTCTTACCCCGCATTAGGTGTGCAGCCAAGACATCTGTGTGCCGTGCACAGGAGCAAAACTGAAAGCAAGAGGTGGGGAGCTCACCGCACGGCCAAGGCGGTGAGTATGTCAGCGTTCCTACATGGAGGAGGACAGGAAATGAAGCAGAGGTGCCAAGTAATATTTTGATCCTCCTGAGTAAAGATATCCAAATCCAAAAGGGAATGTGTTAGGTGTCAAGTTCCCGCCGCTGCACAGGGGAATCTCGAACCATGTCTGCTGCGGTCTCCCATTCTTCCCCAGCTGCAGTGGAACCTGCTCATCGGAGACATCGGTCCCAGCATCTGGCTCAGCCTGATACTGTGCGAATGGTTACTGCTGTCTTTACAGGCTCTGCTTTTGTAGCCAGCACTGGTCAGCGGCAAGGAGGCTTTTCTGGGACTAAGTCCTGCTTTTCTCGCACTGAGCAGGCCCACAGGAGGACCTCTCATTGGAGGTTGGGGGTCACACGCTCAGGCCCTGTAGCAGCTCTTAATGCTCCACCAGGAAGGTCCTGAAAGAGCTGCAACTACAAAAGGTTCGCATGGCTGCACGGCCATGTGCTACTATCAAATGTGTTTGGCTTATGCCGGTGGATACTATACCACTCTTTACATATGTGGTGTGAGGCTGTAGCTTTGGGACTGTACACTCAGGCAGGCAACTAGCGTCAGTGAGGGCAATTAGCCTTGGCTTAGCATCTGGTTCCTTCATGTGAGCGGTTAGCACAGAAGAGTTCCAGAGCAAGCACAACCCTTAGTTAGGGAAATAGTTTTGTGTACAACGTGACTCTGTGAGTCAACAGAGATCGCTTCCAGTTCACACAGGGTAAAGGCCCCGTCACACATAGCGAGATCGCTAGCGAGATCGCTGCTGAGTCACAAGTTTTGTGACGCAACAGCGATCTCAGTAGCGATCTCGCTATGTGTGACACGTACCAGCGATCAGGCCCCTGCTGTGAGATCGCTGGTCGTGTCGGAATGGCCTGGGCCATTTTTTGATCGTTGAGGTCCCGCTGACATCACTGAATCGGCGTGTGTGACGCCGATTCAGCGATGTCTTCGCTGGTAACCAGGGTAAACATCGGGTTACTAAGCGCAGGGCCGCGCTTAGTAACCCGATGTTTACCCTGGTTACCATCCTAAAAGTAAAAAAACAAACGCTACATACTTACCTACCACTGTCTGTCCTCGGCCCTCTGCTTCTCTGCTCTGGCTGTGAGCACAGCGGCCGGAAAGCAGAGCGGTGACGTCACCGCTCTGCTTTCCGGCCGCTGTGCTCACAGCCAGAGCAGAGAAGCCCAGCGCCGGGGACAGACAGCGGTAGGTAAGTATGTAGCGTTTGTTTTTTTACTTTAACGATGGTAACCAGGGTAAACATCGGGTTACTAAGCGCGGCCCTGCGCTTAGTAACCCGATGTTTACCCTGGTTACCGGGGACCTCGGGATCGTTGGTCGCTGGAGAGCTGTTTGTGTGACAGCTCTCCAGCGACCAAACAGCGACGCTGCAGCGATCCGGATCGTTGTCGGTATCGCTGCAGCGTCGCTAAAGTGTGACGGTACCTTTAGGCTTAACCCACGTGTGAGCTCAGAGGTTATCCGCCGTTGCTTAGCAGCAGATATCTCTGCACGCTGGACCCCGAGCTGTGAACGCACCTTGTAGATACCTATCTATACTCGGTGCGTTCCGCTAGCCCTAACAGAATGGAATTGGAAAAAAACAATGGGATAGAAAAATGTTCAAAGAGTATTCATTTAATGAAAAGATAAACTCTAAACAATTTTTTTCAGTACTTGCCCAAAGAAAGAAAACATCATCTAAATAGCGATGTCAATACATGAAATGTTCCTGAAACCAGCGCAAAGTGTAGACATAAGTGACTTCCCACTATCCTAGAAAAAAGATTTGCGTTAGCAGGCACGCACCGCGCCCCCATGGCGACTCCATAGACTTGTCGCTAGAAGACTTTGTCAAACAAAAAATAGTTATGTAGCAAGATTAAATCTAGGAGATCTATCAGAAAAAAATTGTGCAGTCTATCTGCACGCAAGAAAAAGGTAACAGCTTTCATGTCATCTGAGTACAAAACATTGACATACCACCAATAAAGTATTGTTTATATTTTTTCAGTCATCTGGGTGATCCCTGTTGTGAATTCTGTTGTCGGGCTCCCTCCTGTGGTCATGAATGGTACTTCGGCTGGTTCTGTCCATGGACTTCCTCTGGTGGGTGTTTCTGAGTTTCCTTCCACAGGTGACGAGGTTAATTCGTTAGCTGGCTGCTCTATTTAACTCCACGTAGATCTTTGCTCCATGTCACCTGTCAATGTTCCAGTATTGGTTTAGTTCAGTCCTGGATAGTTCTTGTGACCTTTCTTCCCAGCAGAAGTTAAGTTCCAGCTTGTATTTCTTTGGTTTGCTATTTTTCTGTCCAGCTTGCAATTTTTATTGTTGTCTTGCTTGCTGGAAGCTCTGGGACGCAGAGGGAGCGCCTCCGCACCGTGAGTCGGTGCGGAGAGTCTTTTTGCGCCCTCTGCGTGGTCTTTTTGTAGGTTTTTGTGCTGACCGCAAAGTAACCTTTCCTATCCTCGGTCTGTTCAGTAAGTCGGGCCTCACTTTGCTAAATCTATTTCATCTCTGTGTTTGTATTTTCATCTTACTCACAGTCATTATATGTGGGGGGCTGCCTTTTCCTTTGGGGAATTTCTCTGAGGCAAGGTAGGCTTTATTTTTCTATCTTCAGGGTTAGCTAGTTTCTTAGGCTGTGCCGAGTTGCATAGGCAGCGTTAGGCGCAATCCACGGCTATTTCTAGTGTGTTTGATAGGATTAGGGATTGCGGTCAGCAGAGTTCCCACGTCCCAGAGCTCGTCCTTTATTATCAGTAACTATCAGGTCATTCCGTGTGCTCTTAACCACAAGGTCCATTATTGTCCTGACCACCAGGTCATAACAGATCCCCGGGTATATGGTCTGTTGTCTTTTTCTGGTATCTATTCATATTGGAGTTTCTACAGAACTCGAGTGTATCCCCTTGTTTAGTGGTGCCCTCACATATTCACTGTTGTTCTCAGTGTGCATGTCGCTGGCGTATGATGTCATTGTCATTTGCCGGCGAGTGCGGGTTTGAATTTCATGGAGTGATCATCGCTGCAGGAGTGTGGCCAGGTAAGGAGAAAGTTTTTTTTATTTTTAATAAAAGTGGTATGAGGGCAGGATGGGAGACACGTTGGCAGGATGAGAGACAGGGTGACAGGAAGGGAGACACGGGGGCAGGATGGGAGAGATGGTCGCAGGATGGGAGACACGGGGGCAGGATGGGAGAGATGGTCGCAGGATGGGAGACACAAGAGCAGGATGGGAGACACAGAGGCAGGATGGGCGACATGGGGGCTAGATGGGAGACACGGGGCAGGATGGGAGACACGGGGGCAGGATGGGAGACACAGTTTGCAGCATGGGAGACACAGGTGGCAGGATGGGAGATACAGGTGAAAGGATGGGAGACACAGGTGGAAGGATGGGAGACACAGGTGGGAAAATCACAGAGCAGGATGGAGACAGATGGGGCAGGATCACGGGGCAGGATGGAGACAAATGGGGCCAGATGGAAACAGATGGGGCAGGATCATGGGGCAGGATGGAGACACATGGGGCAGGATCACAGGGCAGTATGGAGACACATGGTCCCCTGTATGTTATATTATTCGGTCACTGTGGTGGTAATATGTGGTCTGGACATGGTGTGGCGGTATTTGTTCCTTGTATGTGGTATTCTTGGTCACCATGTGGTGGTAATATGTGGTGTTGACATGGTGCGGTGGTATTTGTCCCTTGTATGTGATATTATTGGTATTATAAAAAATTAAAAAATAGATAAAAATATACCAAAATCGTATTGGATATTTTAGCAAATGATCAATAGGATAAAGTAGCATAGAGATCAGCCAAAAGAGTCTGCCTTGTTGTTTTTGCTGGCTTAAAAAATATTTTGGCCAAAGCAAAAGCTGCTGGCTATATGTGTTATCTGCTGATGGGAACTGTTAATGTGTGATTGGTGAGAAGAGGAGTTTTTCCAAGACAGAGCGATGGGGCTGTAGACAAGTCGATGGGTGGAGCCTGGGCGGAGCCTCAAGGGGGTCCCAAAAATGTTGCCAATATGGGGCCCCAAAATTCCAAGTGGCAGCCTTGCCGACCGGAGTCAGACTGCGACGGCTGTCCTGTGCTGTGCGACTGTGTGCACCGCCGTCACTCTATATCTAACTCCTCCTAACTCCTCCTTTCTAGTCCTGCAACTCGCCCAGCTGAACTCTCTAGCTGGATTTGCATAAGGATGCCACACCTCCTGGATGATGTAGCTTTCCTGCCAGAGAGAGTAGTTTATGCTGTGCCCGACCGGAAGTAGTTGCACATGCAGGGGTGACACTGCACTTTTATTTGTGCTTGTGTGTCGCCCCGGCTGCGTCATTTCTAGGAGACACAGCCGCACTGCACACCATCATGTCTGTTGAAGTGACCACACTCAAACACTGGGGGAGCGACCCAGGCCCCGACAGCGAGTGAGACCCTCTGATGGTCTAGGGCCGCGTCTGTGACTGTGGCGGTCCTGCACCACCACATGCCTATGGAGCTGGATGGGACACACACAGGCTGGGGGCAGGTGAGCGAGGCTTGTTGCAAGCTTCCCCAATCCCCATATTAAAATTATTGCTAATGTGTGTGTGCATGTATGATATGAATATCTGTAAGTCAGTTTGTATGACTGTTCAAATATGTGTTTATGTCTGTATGTGCAAGTATCTGTTCATATGTCTTCTATTTTAAGGCAATCTCTTTCTTGGACAATGTTTGGCCTTTATCTATAACATGCATGCTTGAAGTTACGAGCACCTGTTGATTATTATTTTTTTTTGGTGGGGTGCATTCAGACTTTTGCTATGGGGCCCCATGATTTCTATGTACACCACTGGTACAAAGACTCAATTTTAAAGGTAAACAGAAGAGAATCTAGGGGAGGTCTCACCCTGTATATGCTGAAGAATATGTGTAGTATCTCTGGTGTATGATGGTAGCTATTTATCGAAGGGATGTAAAAAACAGTCCACATAGGTACAGGCATTCTCACAAAGACTGCCAATGCTAGACACAATAGTGTGACTTGGTAGTTTCTTAATATCCTTGTGCACTTTAAGCACTATATGTAAAAAGTTGGAATCACCAGTTGTTTAACCCACAAATAGTTTTTCTCCTTGCTAGTGATAAAAACATGTCTACAATGGTACCCTGCACATGCATTTAGCAGTACAGATTGATGCTTCGGTGCTCCGATTACATCAGCAGGGGAAGCTACGTTCCGTGTATTCTGATTGGACACAATATATAAGCGCACCCTCCTTTTTGTTGCTCTTATGTCATATCTGGGCACATCACATATCATATATGCTGCAATATTTATAATATAGAGATAGTGCAAAAACAAAAAGGTAATAGTATAAGTATAAAGAAAATGATACATCGCAATTTGTCACTGTGGATTAAATTTATGGGTATCAGACTACAGGGGGCTGAATAGACATCACAATTTTCAGATTTATGTTTTAAAATTAATTAGAAAGCTATGTATAATTTCCTTTAAACTTCACAAATACTTGCTACTTTGTATTGGCACAACACATAAAATCCCAATAAAACACTTTTAAATTTGTTGGTGTAACGTGAAAAAATGCAGGAAAGTTAATGGCGTATGAATACTTTTTCAAGGCACAGTATAATGAAATATCTAATGAACTTGTCAGCTATAATAAAAGCTATTTAGTAAATAGCATAAATTATGTTACATTGGTTTTCTGGAAGGGGGCTACAGGGAGAAAATGAAGTTACATTCTTCCTGCAGCTGATTTCTTACAGTCATCGAGGTGGTGCAGAGGGCAATAACAGTCACTACAAAGTGAGCATGCTTTTATCACTCCCCATGCACCTTGACTTGAGATCATGCTGTCTGGAGGAGTGATGACAGCATGCTGGTACAAAGCTTCATTTTCTCTTCTCTTACAGTAAATAAGTGTTAGGGCTAGCGGAACGCACCGAGTAAATATAGATGTTTTATTATAATTGATGCGTTCGTAGCCCGGGGTCCACCGTGCAGGAGAACCTGCTGCTAGCAATGGCGGCACTATATGGCGGTATGAACTAGCTCTGTTATTTCACAGAGTAGCCGTGAAAGCAAAGCACTGCACCCTGCTAGACTTCACAGAGGCAAAGGCTAACTGCCCAACAGAGAGCAGTGTTGTGAATTCTGTGGCAGAGCTCCCTCTTGTGGTCACAAGTGGTACCCGGCTGATTCTCTCTGTGAGCTTCTGTTGGTGGAGGGAAGTGGTACTGCGGCTTCTGAGTTTCCTCCCTCAGGTGATCTGGTGAGGTCGTTAGGTGCTTCTCTACTTAACTCCACCTAATGCTTTGATCCTGGCTTCCTGTCAATGTTCCAGTGTTGGACTTGCTTTTCCCTGGATCATTCCTGTGGCCTGGTGCTCTGCATAGCTAAGTTCTTCTTTGCTATTTGTTTGCTATTTTTTCTGTCCAGCTTGTCTAATTTGTTGCTGGAAGCTCTGGGACGCAAAGGGTGTACCTCCGTGCCGTTAGTTCGGTACGGAGGGTCTTTTTGCCCCCTTTGCGTGGTGTTCTTTAGGGTTTTGTGTAGACCGCAAAGTTACCTTTTCTATCCTCGATCTGTTAAGAAAGTCGGGCCTCACTTTGCTGAATCTATTTCATCTCTACGTTTGTCTTTTCATCCTAACTCACAGTCATTATATGTGGGGGGCTGCCTTTTCCTTTGTGGTATTTCTCTGAGGCAAGGTAGGCTTATTTTCTATCTTCAGGCTAGTTAGTTTCTCAGGCTGTGCCGAGTTGCATAGGCAGAGTTAGGCGCAATCCACGGCTGCCTCTAGTGTTGTTTGGAGAGGATTAGGGATTGCGGTCTGCAGAGTTCCCACGTCTCAGAGCTCGTTCTATGATTTTGGGTTATTGTCAGATCACTGTATGTGCTCTGACCGCTATGTCCATTGTAGTACTGAATTGCCTTTCATAACAGTACAGGAAGCCAAAAGTACTAATGATTCTCAATAGAGGGAAAAAAGAAGTTCTGAGACCATTTTTTTTTCTTTGCACTGTGTTTTGCCTTTTTTTTCCCCTAGACATTTGGGTGGTTCAGTACACAGGTGTAGCGATGGACATTAGAAGTCTGTCTTCATTTGTGGATCAACTCTCGGCAAGAGTACAAAAGATTCAAAACGCTATTGATCAGAAAGATATGTTGGAACCAAGAATTCCTATTCCTGATTTGTTTTTTGGAGATAGAACTAAGTTTCTGAGTTTTAAACATAATTGTAAATTATTTCTGGCCTTGAAACCTCGCTCCTCTGGTGATCCAGTTCAACAGGTTTTGATTGTTATTTCTTTTTTGCGCGGCGACCTTCAGGACTGGGCATTTTCTCTTGCGCCAGGAGATCCTGCAATGAGTAATATCGATGCGTTTTTCCTGGCGCTCGGATTGCTGTACGATGAACCTAATTCAGTGGATCAGGCAGAGAAAAATTTGCTGGCTCTTTGTCAGGGTCAGGATGAGATAGAGGTATATTGTCAGAAATTTAGAAAGTGGTCCGTGCTCACTCAAGTGAATGAATCTGCGCTGGCAGCTATGTTCAGAAAGGGTCTCTCTGAAGCCCTTAAGGATGTCATGGTGGGATTTCCTATGCCTGCTGGTTTGAATGAGTCTATGTCTTTGGCCATTCAGATCAGTCGACGCTTGCGTGAGCGTAAATCTGTGCACCATTTGGCGGTATTACCTGAGCTTAAACCTGAGCCTATGCAGTGCGATATGACTTTGACCAGAGTTAAACGGCAAGAACACAGACGTCTGAATGGGCTGTGTTTCTACTGTGGTGATTCCACTCATGCTATCTCTGATTGTCCTAAGCGCACTAAGCGGATCGCTAGGTCTGCCACCATTGGTAAGGTACAGTCAAAATTTCTTCTGTCCGTTACCTTGATCTGCTCTTTGTCATCGTATTCTGTCATGGCATTTGTGGATTCAGGCACTGCCCTGAATTTGATGGACTTGGAGTATGCTAAGCGTTGTGGGTTTCTCTTAGAGCCCTTGCAGTGTCCTATTCCATTGAGAGGAATTGATGCTACGCCTTTGGCCAAGAATAAGCCTCAGTACTGGACCCAGCTGACCATGTGCATGGCTCCTGCACATCAGGAGGTTATTCGCTTTCTGGTGTTGCATAATCTGCATGATGTGGTCGTGTTGGGGTTGCCATGGCTACAAGCCCATAATCCAGTGTTAGATTGGAAATCCATGTCGGTGTCCAGCTGGGGTTGTCAGGGGGTACATGGTGATGTTCCATTTCTGTCAATTTCGTCATCCACCCCTTCTGAGGTTCCAGAGTTCTTGTCTGATTACCGGGATGTATTTGATGAGCCCAAGTCCGATGCCCTACCTCCGCATAGGGATTGTGATTGTGCTATCAATTTGATTCCTGGTAGTAAATTCCCAAAAGGTCGACTGTTTAATTTATCCGTGCCTGAGCACGCCGCTATGCGCAGTTATGTGAAGGAATCCCTGGAGAAGGGGCATATTCGCCCGTCATCGTTACCATTAGGAACAGGGTTCTTTTTTGTAGCCAAGAAGGATGGTTCGCTGAGACCTTGTATAGATTACCGCCTTCTAAATAAGATCACGGTTAAATTTCAGTACCCCTTGCCATTGTTATCTGATTTGTTTGCTCGGATTAAGGGGGCTAGTTGGTTCACCAAGATAGATCTTCGTGGTGCGTATAATCTGGTGCGAATCAGGAGAGGAGATGAATGGAAAACTGCATTTAATACGCCCGAGGGTCATTTTGAGTATCTAGTGATGCCATTCGGACTTGCCAATGCTCCATCAGTGTTTCAGTCCTTTATGCATGACATCTTCCGAGAGTACCTGGATAAATTCCTGATTGTGTACTTGGATGACATTTTGATCTTCTCGGATGATTGGGAGTCTCATGTGAAGCAGGTCAGAACAGTTTTTCAGGTCCTGCATGCTAATTCTTTGTTTGTGAAGGGATCAAAGTGTCTCTTTGGTGTGCAGAAGGTTTCATTTTTGGGGTTCATCTTTTCCCCTTCTACTATCGAGATGGATCCTGTTAAGGTCCAAGCCATCCATGATTGGACTCAGCCGACATCTCTGAAAAGTCTGCAAAAGTTCCTGGGCTTTGCTAATTTTTATCGTCGCTTCATCTGCAATTTTTCTAGTATTGCCAAACCATTGTCCGATTTGACCAAGAAGGGTGCTGATTTGGTCAATTGGTCTTCTGCTGCTGTGGAAGCTTTTCAAGAGTTGAAGCGTCGTTTTTCTTCTGCCCCTGTGTTGTGTCAACCAGATGTTTCTCTTCCGTTCCACGTCGAGGTTGATGCTTCTGAGATTGGAGCAGGGGCTGTTTTGTCGCAGAGAGGTTCTGATTGCTCAGTGATGAAACCATGCGCCTTTTTTTTCCAGGAAGTTTTCGCCTGCTGAGCGAAATTATGATGTGGGCAACCGAGAGTTGCTGGCCTTGAAGTGGGCATTCGAGTAGTGGCGTCATTGGCTTGAAGGAGCTATTGACTGATCATAAGAACTTGACTTATCTTGAGTCTGCTAAGCGGTTGAATCCTAGACAGGCTCGTTGGTCGCTGTTTTTTGCCCGTTTTGACTTTGTGATTTCGTACCTTCCGGGCTCTAAAAATGTGAAGGCGGATGCTCTGTCTAGGAGTTTTGTGCCCGACTCTCCGGGTTTGTCTGAGCCGGCGGTTATCCTCAAGGAAGGAGTAATTGTGTCTGCCATCTCCCCTGATTTGCGGCGGGTGCTGCAAAAATTTCAGGCTAATAAACCTGATTGTTGTCCAGCGGAGAGACTGTTTGTCCCTGATAGGTGGACCAATAAAGTTATCTCTTAAGTTCATTGTTCGGTGTTGGCTGGTCATCCTGGAATCTTTGGTACCAGAGAGTTGGTGGCTAGATTCTTTTGGTGGCCGTCTCTGTCGCAGGATGTGCGTGTTTTTGTGCAGTCCTGTGGAATTTGTGCTCGGGCTAAGCCCTGCTGTTCTCGTGCCAGTGGGTTGCTTTTGCCCTTGCCGGCCCTGAAGAGGCCTTGGACACATATCTCTATGGATTTTATTTCTGATCTTCCCGTTTCTCAAAAGATGTCAGTTATTTGGGTGGTCTGTGATCGCTTTTCTAAGATGGTCCATCTGGTACCCTTGTCTAAATTGCCTTCCTCCTCTCATTTGGTGCCATTGTTCTTCCAGCATGTGGTTCGTTTACATGGCATTCCAGAGAATATCGTTTCTGACAGAGGTTCCCAGTTTGTTTCAAGGTTTTGGCGAGCCTTTTGTGGTAGGATGGGCATTGACTTGTCTTTTTCCTCGGCTTTCCATCCTCAGACTAATGGCCAGACCGAACGAACCAATCAGACCTTGGAAACATATCTGAGATGCTTTGTTTCTGCCGATCAGGATGACTGGCTGTCCTTTTTGCCTTTGGCTGAGTTCGCCCTTAATAATCGGGCCAGCTCGGCTACCTTGGTTTCGCCATTTTTCTGCAATTCTGGGTTCCATCCTCATTTCTCTTCAGGACAGGTTGAGTCTTTGGACTGTCCTGGTGTGGATACTGTGGTGGACAGGTTGCAGCAGATTTGGACTCATGTAGTGGACAATTTGACCTTGTCCCAGGAGAAGGCTCAACGTTTCGCTAATCGCAGACGCCGTGTGGGTCCCCGACTTCGTGTTGGGGATCTGGTTTGGTTATCTTCTCGTCATATTCCTATGAAGGTTTCCTCTCCTAAGTTTAAACCTCGTTTCATTGGTCCGTATAGGATTTCTGAGGTTCTTAATCCTGTGTCTTTTCGTCTGACCCTTCCAGATTCTTTTTTCCATACATAACGTATTCCATAGGTCATTGTTGCGGAGATACGTGGCACCTATGGTTCCATCTGTTGATCCTCCTGTCCCGGTTTTGGTGGAGGGGGAATTGGAGTATATTGTGGAGAAGATTTTGGATTCTCATGTTTCTAGACGGAAACTCCAGTATCTGGTTAAATGGAAGGGTTATGCTCAGGAAGATAATTCCTGGGTTTTTGCCTCTGATGTCCATGCTCCCGATCTTGTTCGTGCCTTTCATATGGCTCATCCTGGCCGTCCTGGGAGCTCTGGTGAGGGTTCGGTGACCCCTCCTCAAGGGGGGGTACTGTTGTGAATTCTGTGGCAGAGCTCCCTCTTGTGGTCACAAGTGGTACTTCGGCTGATTCTCTCTGTGAGCTTCTGTTGGTGGAGGGAAGTGGTACTGCGGCTTCTGAGTTTCCTCCCTCAGGTGATCTGGTGAGGTCGTTAGGTGCTTCTCTACTTAACTCCACCTAATGCTTTGATCCTGGCTTCCTGTCAATGTTCCAGTGTTGGACTTGCTTTTCCCTGGATCATTCCTGTGGCCTGCTGCTCTGCATAGCTAAGTTCTTCTTTGCTATTTGTTTGCTATTTTTTCTGTCCATTAGTTCGGTACGGAGGGTCTTTTTGCCCCCTTTGCGTGGTGTACTTTAGGGTTTTGTGTAGACCGCAAAGTTACCTTTTCTATCCTCGATCTGTTAAGAAAGTCGGGCCTCACTTTGCTGAATCTATTTCATCTCTACGTTTGTCTTTTCATCTTAACTCACAGTCATTATATGTGGGGGGCTGCCTTTTCCTTTGTGGTATTTCTCTGAGGCAAGTTAGGCTTATTTTCTATCTTCAGGCTAGTTAGTTTCTCAGGCTGTGCCGAGTTGCATAGGCAGAGTTAGGCGCAATCCACGGCTGCCTCTAGTGTTGTTTGGAGAGGATTAGGGATTGCGGTCTGCAGAGTTCCCACGTCTCAGAGCTCGTTCTATGATTTTGGGTTATTGTCAGATCACTGTATGTGCTCTGACCGCTATGTCCATTGTAGTACTGAATTGCCTTTCATAACAGAGCAGTCAGTGTTCATGCATGCACACAAAACTCCTCGCCGGAGGTGCCAGCATTCTAGGGACTTATTTCAGTCAGGTCTCTGAATACATACATTTCAAAAACCTGACCTGCACATCCAAACACAGACTGAGTGTGAACAGGTGCTGAACCCAGAGTCGCCAACTCGTACATAGTTAAGTAAAAAGGGCAGCACACTGCAGCGCCAAAACATGCAAACTTGAAAACACGAAATTTGGACTGCATCACTGCACTAGAAATATGAAAAATGAGAGCTTTTAGCGCATAAAAATGGCCATATTTATGTGTACCTCATAGCCACTTTACGGCATCTCTCTTATACGAGGTCCTACGCTTGACCTACCTCACCGAGAATAAATGTCTCCATCTGAATGGGTACATGTGAAACCTCTTCTTGAACTCAAATTCTCTCTTTCTGTGGAGGGGTATTGGACCTACTATAATTAAAACACCTGTGGCTAGGAGGCGGGGAGTGCACGATCAGAAGGCTAAAGAATACATTTCAAAAACCTGACCTGCACATCCAAACACAGACTGAGTGTGAACAGGTGCTGAACCCAGAGTCGCCAACTCGTACATAGTTAAGTAAAAAGGGCAGCACACTGCAGCGCCAAAACATGCAAACTTGAAAACACGAAATTTGAACTGCATCACTGCACTAGAAATATGAAAAATGAGAGCTTTTAGCGCATAAAAATGGCCATATTTATGTGTACCTCGTAGCCACTTTACGGCATCTCTCTTATACGAGGTCCTACGCTTGACCTACCTCACCGAGAATAAACGTCTCCATCTGAATGGGTACATGTGAAACCTCTTCTTGGACTCAAATTCTCTCTTTCTGTGGAGGGGTATTGGACCTACTATAATTAAAACACCTGTGGCTAGGAGGCGGGGAGTGCACGATCAGAAGGCTAAAGAATACATTTCAAAAACCTGACCTGCACATCCAAACACAGACTGAGTGTGAACAGGTGCTGAACCCAGAGTCGCCAACTCGTACATAGTTAAGTAAAAAGGGCAGCACACTGCAGCGCCAAAACATGCAAACTTGAAAACACGAAATTTGAACTGCATCACTGCACTAGAAATATGAAAAATGAGAGCTTTTAGCGCATAAAAATGGCCATATTTATGTGTACCTTGTAGCCACTTTACGGCATCTCTCTTATACGAGGTCCTACGCTTGACCTACCTCACCGAGAATAAACGTCTCCACTTACACTTATTGTTCCCCACAGAGGAAGAAGAGAATGCGTTAAGAATTCTGGAGGAGTTGGCTGTTGAACATAGGCATGATGGAGGTAAGATTCCTCCATCGATTCGCCCTCATTCCAACAGGTTTCCCCCTTTATCTTCCTGCGCTAATGTTGATTTGTTTGTCCAGGTGGTGACGGAGGAATTTGGGAAGATTCAATGTTCCTTTTTACAGGACAATTTAACTAGAGCTGAGAGGGAAAGACTAAGGTTCCTCAAAAATCTGCCTGACATTGTCATCAAGCCAGCAGATAAAGGTGGTAACGTCGTCCTGTGGCCCGTGGATATGTATGAGAAAGAAGCATATAGACAATTAGATAATAAGATCTGCTATAAGAAACTTACCTATAATCCACTTTCCACTTTTGCTGGTAAGTTGGACTCTATTATCCAGCGGGCCGTGCAGGACGACGTTATCACCAAAGACTTGGCTATTGCCTTGTCTGTGAAGGAACCTACGGTACCTACTATGTACCTGCTCCCTAAAATACACAAAAACCTCCAGTCACCGCCTGGCAGACCCATTATTTCGGGACGAGGGAACCTGTTGGAACATGTAAACAGGTGGATTGATTTTCATCTTCAACCCCTGGTTACTAGCCTCCCGTCCTTCCTCAAAGATACTGGGGACCTTTTGCGCAGGGTCGACGGATTGTGTTTGGAGGGTGGGTCTCTATTGGTTACAGCGGATGTGGAATCTCTTTATACTAACATCAGACATAGTGATGGCATTAATGCCGTTAAATTTTTTCTTGATACTTCATCACTATCTATGGGTATGAGAACACTTCTGCTGGAGCTTCTAGAGTTCACCCTCACCCACAATTTTTTTGTATTTAAGGGGTCCTTCTACCTGCAGCTCCAGGGGACCGCCATGGGGGCGGCCTTTGCGCCCGCCTATGCCGGTCTCTTTTTGGGGCTGTGGGAGAGGGACCTCCTCCTGTCCGATGAACAGGGATCAATAGATCGTGTCCCATTTTGGACACGATATATTGATGATATCTTCTTCATCTGGCAGGGCACATCCGTCGACCTTGTTCAATACATGTCTCGCCTGAACAGCAACGATATGAATATTCACCTTACATTCATGGCCGATGCTGAATCTATTAATTTTCTTGATGTCACTATTAAAAGGGGCCCTATGGGAGTGATAAATACTGATATATTCCGCAAGGAAACATCTACGAACACTCTCTTGCACGCCTCCTCTGGTCATCCGGCCCATATGATTAGATCTATACCGGTGGGGCAGTTTCTTCGTCTTAGACGAATTTGCTCCTCCGATGGTGATTTTGAGAAAAGGGCGGAGGAACTGAGGGGGCGTTTTAGAGAGCGCGGGTATAGTGGAAGGTCGATTAAAAGGGCTTATTTAAGAGCTAAACATACTAAACGTGACAACTTAATTTATGGTTCATCGGACCGGGCAGTTACGGGTGACGGTGACAAGTTGAGATTTGTTACCACTTTCAGTACCAAGTCTCACCAGGTACGCCAGATATTGCAAAAGGCCTGGCCAATATTAATGGTTGATTCTACCATTAAGAAATTTCTCCCTGATCGGCCCTCTCTGACATTTAGACGTGCGAGGAACCTCAGGGACCATTTAGTGCGGAGTCATTACAGTGGTCAGCAAATTAGGACGTTCTTGGATAATTTTCCACCCAAATTTGGTTGCAGTCCATGTGGCCATTGTGTCGCCTGCCCCAACATTGAAAGGAGTGTCTCTTTTTCTAACTCAAAGGGCACTAAATCCTTCCACATTAGACAGCATATTACTTGTACTACGAGGTATGTAGTCTATTATGCCACGTGCCCATGCGGGTTAATATATGTTGGCCTTACCACCCGCCAACTAAAAATCCGCATTAGAGAGCATGTGTTGGGGATACAGGCGGCCTCTGGCCACATGGACGGATCTACATTAAAGACTATACCGAGACATTTTTGGGAACATCATGAGTGTAACGCGGCATTATTGAGGGTGAGAGGCATTGAAGCCTTACATATTAATATTAGGGGCGGTCAGCTGGCTAAGAGACTAGCGAAATTGGAGACGCAATGGATTTGGCGTCTTCAAACCGTTTATCCTGACGGACTCAATGAGAACCTGTCTTTTGCCCCCTTTCTGTAGTCCACCGCCTGCTGTTTTTCCTCCCTGTGTACGTCATCCGCATACGTGTGTGTTTTTATTTTATTTTAATTGTTTTTATTCCTTTTTAGTATTACGGACTACGACAGTAAACATTTGGTGACTTCTGTGGTTGGAAAGTGAAGCGGATCATCTACATGGACTTTTATTCGGAGCTTTTGGAGAGGATATAATGGACATCTTATTATGACATATAGGGAGATGAAGATACTGCCTTGTGCTATATGTCATAGTTTACAGCACTGCTTACCATTTCAGATGGTGGCCATGCGAAGATTGGACACTTTAGTGTGTATATATATGGGATAGTTGCTATATTATGAGTATTGATATGGTGTATACATTATACTGTTTTCCTGTTAACATATGTGCATTTTTTGTATCCATGCATGGAGTGGGATGAGGATGTATAGGAGAGGTATATATATATGTAGCACACTTACTAACGTCTATATATATATATTATCCACGAGTGATACTTTATTGATACTAATGGTGGATATTGGTTTTTGTTACTGTTTATGCATTCCTTGGTCAATCCGCTATTTTGTAGGGTGGCCATGTTTATATCTACTCTGCATCCTCACCTCCTCTTTATATACATATATATATATGTTATTTTAGATTTGTCCCTATTATTATGGCCGCTATGGGGTCTTTGCAGTGGCGATTATTAATCTCTGACAATATGGCCGTGGTTGGTCATTTGCGCATGCGATATTCTGTATTTGTCTCCATTATTATGGCCGCCGTAATTCCTCCTCAGTGGCGACTATTAGTCTCCAATAATATGGCCGCAGTTGGCTGTTTGCGCACGCGCGGTCGGCATTGGCAGTTTTCCCTTTATTCCTTCTGCGGGGATCCATGTGCGCATGTCCGCCCTCTATCTCTACCAAGATGGCGGCTTGGCGGCTTCACTCCCACAGTACACATGCTTCTTCCGGCTCCTGTCACCGCGGTGCCGCTGCCCGTGATCACATGGGGCCCCTGTGCTTCCGGGTGAGACGGCCATGCGGGACAGCTGCCGGTAATTACAGGTACTGTTGTACTTCCGGGTTTGTGAGTATATAGGTCACCGTATCTACACACCAGTTACCCCTTGAGAAAGGCACCTTGCCGAAACGCGCGTTGGGGGGGACGGGTCTTGATTGCACGTGTACACCAATCATTTACTACCGGTATGTATGGACTAGAATATTGTTACTAATTGCCAAGATATGGCTATGATGTTCTGATATATGCTGTATATTTACCTGGCTTTGATATTTATATTATGGGGTATAGTGCATTAGGGCTTGTCCGTTTGGTATGTGCTGTTGATGACATGGGTGGGTTTCCCTCCTTTTACTGTATACCGATCAGTTAGTATTTAATAAAGTTTATATATTTTGTATATTTGGACTTATGACTGTGTTCTTCTGGGTTTTGTGTGTTTTACGTATATGCAGTTTGTCCAGGTGGTCCTAGTCAATCAGATATTCTTTGTTATTTGATTTATGATATATGTTTAGTGATTGGCATGCTCCCCACTAAGTATTTGCTATTAATTTTGTTCGCTGTGTTATGCACAGGTTACGTGGTGATCGATATGGACTATAGAGCCAAGGAGAAAAAATGGCTCGAGCAGGTGGATCAGGTGTTCAGTGACGGTGGGATGGATACTCAGCAGGCGGTGGACTCGGAGTGGGATGACAAGTTACAGTCCATTAAAAATATGTTATTAAAACGTTCACGCTTATGGTGGCATCGAATATTTTTGGAAAAGTATGTCAGGAATAAAATGGTCCCTCGGGGACTGAGGGTCAGGGTGATCCCATCATTTCCGGTTGAGGACACGTCTTTCGTGACACAGTGGGAAGAAGCTTGTACCCTGTGTTCAAATACATTTATGCAACTACTAATTAACTTCAATACAAATTCAATTGCGGAACTAGACAAATCTATTGATTCCATACAGATTGAAGTTAAGACTGGTTGCCCTACAAATAAATTGCAGACTTTTGAGGGTGATCTTGAGAAGTCGATGGATGCACTGGCCAAGAAAATTCAAGAATCACAACTTTCTAAGTTTGGTAGGGATAGTAAGGACTATCAAACAGGGAGGGTGTATTTGTGGAGAAACAAAAATAATCAACCATTGATAAGAACAGCTTCCAGCAATTCTCTGTCATCCCTGAGTGCACGGTCTGATTTATCTTCAGCATCGGTCTCTACAGCTGGTGGAGGTGGTAGTAGATTGCGGGATCATTCCTACCACCCCTATAAAAGAGGGAATACAACATTTGATTCATCCAAAAAAGATAATAAGGTGATTAATTTGAGTAGGCATATATTATCATCTGTGGATTACAAATTGTTGGAGAAAGGTCTTTCCTTCTCCCCTTCATCCAATTTTGATATGTTTTCCAGCGTCAAAGACCTTCATTTGTTTGCTCGGTCGTTGCTGTTCAGGCGATATCATTTTAATAATGAATTACACTTATTGTTCCCCACAGAGGAAGAACAGAATGCGTTAAGAATTCTGGAGGAGTTGGCTGTTGAACATAGGCATGATGGAGGTAAGATTCCTCCATCGATTCGCCCTCATTCCAACAGGTTTCCCCCTTTATCTTCCTGCGCTAATGTTGATTTGTTTGTCCAGGTGGTGACGGAGGAATTTGGGAAGATTCAATGTTCCTTTTTACAGGACAATTTAACTAGAGCTGAGAGGGAAAGACTAAGGTTCCTCAAAAATCTGCCTGACATTGTCATCAAGCCAGCAGATAAAGGTGGTAACGTCGTCCTGTGACCCGTGGATATGTATGAGAAAGAAGCATATAGACAATTAGATAATAAGATCTGCTATAAGAAACTTACCTATAATCCACTTTCCACTTTTGCTGGTAAGTTGGACTCTATTATCCAGCGGGCCGTGCAGGACGACGTTATCACCAAAGACTTGGCTATTGCCTTGTCTGTGAAGGAACCTACGGTACCTACTATGTACCTGCTCCCTAAAATACACAAAAACCTCCAGTCACCGCCTGGCAGACCCATTATTTCGGGACGAGGGAACCTGTTGGAACATGTAAACAGGTGGATTGATTTTCATCTTCAACCCCTGGTTACTAGCCTCCCGTCCTTCCTCAAAGATACTGGGGACCTTTTGCGCAGGGTCGACGGATTGTGTTTGGAGGGTGGGTCTCTATTGGTTACAGCGGATGTGGAATCTCTTTATACTAACATCAGACATAGTGATGGCATTAATGCCGTTAAATTTTTTCTTGATACTTCATCACTATCTATGGGTATGAGAACACTTCTGCTGGAGCTTCTAGAGTTCACCCTCACCCACAATTTTTTTGTATTTAAGGGGTCCTTCTACCTGCAGCTCCAGGGGACCGCCATGGGGGCGGCCTTTGCGCCCGCCTATGCCGGTCTCTTTTTGGGGCTGTGGGAGAGGGACCTCCTCCTGTCCGATGAACAGGGATCAATAGATCGTGTCCCATTTTGGACACGATATATTGATGATATCTTCTTCATCTGGCAGGGCACATCCGTCGACCTTGTTCAATACATGTCTCGCCTGAACAGCAACGATATGAATATTCACCTTACATTCATGGCCGATGCTGAATCTATTAATTTTCTTGATGTCACTATTAAAAGGGGCCCTATGGGAGTGATAAATACTGATATATTCCGCAAGGAAACATCTACGAACACTCTCTTGCACGCCTCCTCTGGTCATCCGGCCCATATGATTAGATCTATACCGGTGGGGCAGTTTCTTCGTCTTAGACGAATTTGCTCCTCCGATGGTGATTTTGAGAAAAGGGCGGAGGAACTGAGGGGGCGTTTTAGAGAGCGCGGGTATAGTGGAAGGTCGATTAAAAGGGCTTATTTAAGAGCTAAACATACTAAACGTGACAACTTAATTTATGGTTCATCGGACCGGGCAGTTACGGGTGACGGTGACAAGTTGAGATTTGTTACCACTTTCAGTACCAAGTCTCACCAGGTACGCCAGATATTGCAAAAGGCCTGGCCAATATTAATGGTTGATTCTACCATTAAGAAATTTCTCCCTGATCGGCCCTCTCTGACATTTAGACGTGCGAGGAACCTCAGGGACCATTTAGTGCGGAGTCATTACAGTGGTCAGCAAATTAGGACGTTCTTGGATAATTTTCCACCCAAATTTGGTTGCAGTCCATGTGGCCATTGTGTCGCCTGCCCCAACATTGAAAGGAGTGTCTCTTTTTCTAACTCAAAGGGCACTAAATCCTTCCACATTAGACAGCATATTACTTGTACTACGAGGTATGTAGTCTATTATGCCACGTGCCCATGCGGGTTAATATATGTTGGCCTTACCACCCGCCAACTAAAAATCCGCATTAGAGAGCATGTGTTGGGGATACAGGCGGCCTCTGGCCACATGGACGGATCTACATTAAAGACTATACCGAGACATTTTTGGGAACATCATGAGTGTAACGCGGCATTATTGAGGGTGAGAGGCATTGAAGCCTTACATATTAATATTAGGGGCGGTCAGCTGGCTAAGAGACTAGCGAAATTGGAGACGCAATGGATTTGGCGTCTTCAAACCGTTTATCCTGACGGACTCAATGAGAACCTGTCTTTTGCCCCCTTTCTGTAGTCCACCGCCTGCTGTTTTTCCTCCCTGTGTACGTCATCCGCATACGTGTGTGTTTTTATTTTATTTTAATTGTTTTTATTCCTTTTTAGTATTACGGACTACGACAGTAAACATTTGGTGACTTCTGTGGTTGGAAAGTGAAGCGGATCATCTACATGGACTTTTATTCGGAGCTTTTGGAGAGGATATAATGGACATCTTATTATGACATATAGGGAGATGAAGATACTGCCTTGTGCTATATGTCATAGTTTACAGCACTGCTTACCATTTCAGATGGTGGCCATGCGAAGATTGGACACTTTAGTGTGTATATATATGCGATAGTTGCTATATTATGAGTATTGATATGGTGTATACATTATACTGTTTTCCTGTTAACATATGTGCATTTTTTGTATCCATGCATGGAGTGGGATGAGGATGTATAGGAGAGGTATATATATATGTAGCACACTTACTAACGTCTATATATATATATTATCCACGAGTGATACTTTATTGATACTAATGGTGGATATTGGTTTTTGTTACTGTTTATGCATTCCTTGGTCAATCCGCTATTTTGTAGGGTGGCCATGTTTATATCTACTCTGCATCCTCACCTCCTCTTTATATACATATATATATGTTATTTTAGATTTGTCCCTATTATTATGGCCGCTATGGGGTCTTTGCAGTGGCGATTATTAATCTCTGACAATATGGCCGTGGTTGGTCATTTGCGCATGCGATATTCTGTATTTGTCTCCATTATTATGGCCGCCGTAATTCCTCCTCAGTGGCGACTATTAGTCTCCAATAATATGGCCGCAGTTGGCTGTTTGCGCACGCGCGGTCGGCATTGGCAGTTTTCCCTTTATTCCTTCTGCGGGGATCCATGTGCGCATGTCCGCCCTCTATCTCTACCAAGATGGCGGCTTGGCGGCTTCACTCCCACAGTACACATGCTTCTTCCGGCTCCTGTCACCGCGGTGCCGCTGCCCGTGATCACATGGGGCCCCTGTGCTTCCGGGTGAGACGGCCATGCGGGACAGCTGCCGGTAATTACAGGTACTGTTGTACTTCCGGGTTTGTGAGTATATAGGTCACCGTATCTACACACCAGTTACCCCTTGAGAAAGGCACCTTGCCGAAACGCGCGTTGGGGGGGACGGGTCTTGATTGCACGTGTACACCAATCATTTACTACCGGTATGTATGGACTAGAATATTGTTACTAATTGCCAAGATATGGCTATGATGTTCTGATATATGCTGTATATTTACCTGGCTTTGATATTTATATTATGGGGTATAGTGCATTAGGGCTTGTCCGTTTGGTATGTGCTGTTGATGACATGGGTGGGTTTCCCTCCTTTTACTGTATACCGATCAGTTAGTATTTAATAAAGTTTATATATTTTGTATATTTGGACTTATGACTGTGTTCTTCTGGGTTTTGAGCGCCAAAACATGCAAACTTGAAAACACGAAATTTGAACTGCATCACTGCACTAGAAATATGAAAAATGAGAGCTTTTAGCGCATAAAAATGGCCATATTTATGTGTACCTCGTAGCCACTTTACGGCATCTCTCTTATACGAGGTCCTACGCTTGACCTACCTCACCGAGAATAAACGTGGCCATTTTTATGCGCTAAAAGCTCTCATTTTTCATATTTCTAGTGCAGTGATGCAGTTCAAATTTCGTGTTTTCAAGTTTGCATGTTTTGGCGCTGCAGTGTGCTGCCCTTTTTACTTAACTATGTACGAGTTGGCGACTCTGGGTTCAGCACCTGTTCACACTCAGTCTGTGTTTGGATGTGCAGGTCAGGTTTTTGAAATGTATTCTTTAGCCTTCTGATCGTGCACTCCCCGCCTCCTAGCCACAGGTGTTTTAATTATAGTAGGTCCAATACCCTTCCACAGAAAGAGAGAATTTGAGTCCAAGAAGAGGTTTCACATGTACCCATTCAGATGGAGACGTTTATTCTCGGTGAGGTAGGTCAAGCGTAGGACCTCGTATAAGAGAGATGCCGTAAAGTGGCTACGAGGTACACATAAATATGGCCATTTTTATGCGCTAAAAGCTCTCATTTTTCATATTTCTAGTGCAGTGATGCAGTTCAAATTTCGTGTTTTCAAGTTTGCATGTTTTGGCGCTGCAGTGTGCTGCCCTTTTTACTTAACTATGTACGAGTTGGCGACTCTGGGTTCAGCACCTGTTCACACTCAGTCTGTGTTTGGATGTGCAGGTCAGGTTTTTGAAATGTATTCTTTAGCTTTCTGATCGTGCACTCCCCGCCTCCTAGCCACAGGTGTTTTAATTATAGTAGGTCCAATACCCCTCCACAGAAAGAGAGAATTTGAGTCCAAGAAGAGGTTTCACATGTACCCATTCAGATGGAGACGTTTATTCTCGGTGAGGTAGGTCAAGCGTAGGACCTCGTATAAGAGAGATGCCGTAAAGTGGCTACAAGGTACACATAAATATGGCCATTTTTATGCGCTAAAAGCTCTCATTTTTCATATTTCTAGTGCAGTGATGCAGTTCAAATTTCGTGTTTTCAAGTTTGCATGTTTTGGCGCTGCAGTGTGCTGCCCTTTTTACTTAACTATGTACGAGTTGGCGACTCTGGGTTCAGCACCTGTTCACACTCAGTCTGTGTTTGGATGTGCAGGTCAGGTTTTTGAAATGTATTCTTTAGCCTTCTGATCGTGCACTCCCCGCCTCCTAGCCACAGGTGTTTTAATTATAGTAGGTCCAATACCCCTCCACAGAAAGAGAGAATTTGAGTCCAAGAAGAGGTTTCACATGTACCCATTCAGATGGAGACGTTTATTCTCGGTGAGGTAGGTCAAGCGTAGGACCTCGTATAAGAGAGATGCCGTAAAGTGGCTACGAGGTACACATAAATATGGCCATTTTTATGCGCTAAAAGCTCTCATTTTTCATATTTCTAGTGCAGTGATGCAGTTCAAATTTCGTGTTTTCAAGTTTGCATGTTTTGGCGCTGCAGTGTGCTGCCCTTTTTACTTAACTATGTACGAGTTGGCGACTCTGGGTTCAGCACCTGTTCACACTCAGTCTGTGTTTGGATGTGCAGGTCAGGTTTTTGAAATGTATTCTTTAGCTTTCTGATCGTGCACTCCCCGCCTCCTAGCCACAGGTGTTTTAATTATAGTAGGTCCAATACCCCTCCACAGAAAGAGAGAATTTGAGTCCAAGAAGAGGTTTCACATGTACCCATTCAGATGGAGACGTTTATTCTCGGTGAGGTAGGTCAAGCGTAGGACCTCGTATAAGAGAGATGCCGTAAAGTGGCTACAAGGTACACATAAATATGGCCATTTTTATGCGCTAAAAGCTCTCATTTTTCATATTTCTAGTGCAGTGATGCAGTTCAAATTTCGTGTTTTCAAGTTTGCATGTTTTGGCGCTGCAGTGTGCTGCCCTTTTTACTTAACTATGTACGAGTTGGCGACTCTGGGTTCAGCACCTGTTCACACTCAGTCTGTGTTTGGATGTGCAGGTCAGGTTTTTGAAATGTATTCTTTAGCCTTCTGATCGTGCACTCCCCGCCTCCTAGCCACAGGTGTTTTAATTATAGTAGGTCCAATACCCCTCCACAGAAAGAGAGAATTTGAGTCCAAGAAGAGGTTTCACATGTACCCATTCAGATGGAGACGTTTATTCTCGGTGAGGTAGGTCAAGCGTAGGACCTCGTATAAGAGAGATGCCGTAAAGTGGCTACAAGGTACACATAAATATGGCCATTTTTATGCGCTAAAAGCTCTCATTTTTCATATTTCTAGTGCAGTGATGCAGTTCAAATTTCGTGTTTTCAAGTTTGCATGTTTTGGCGCTGCAGTGTGCTGCCCTTTTTACTTAACTATGTACGAGTTGGCGACTCTGGGTTCAGCACCTGTTCACACTCAGTCTGTGTTTGGATGTGCAGGTCAGGTTTTTGAAATGTATTCTTTAGCCTTCTGATCGTGCACTCCCCGCCTCCTAGCCACAGGTGTTTTAATTATAGTAGGTCCAATACCCCTCCACAGAAAGAGAGAATTTGAGTCCAAGAAGAGGTTTCACATGTACCCATTCAGATGGAGACGTTTATTCTCGGTGAGGTAGGTCAAGCGTAGGACCTCGTATAAGAGAGATGCCGTAAAGTGGCTACGAGGTACACATAAATATGGCCATTTTTATGCGCTAAAAGCTCTCATTTTTCATATTTCTAGTGCAGTGATGCAGTTCAAATTTCGTGTTTTCAAGTTTGCATGTTTTGGCGCTGCAGTGTGCTGCCCTTTTTACTTAACTATGTACGAGTTGGCGACTCTGGGTTCAGCACCTGTTCACACTCAGTCTGTGTTTGGATGTGCAGGTCAGGTTTTTGAAATGTATTCTTTAGCCTTCTGATCGTGCACTCCCCGCCTCCTAGCCACAGGTGTTTTAATTATAGTAGGTCCAATACCCCTCCACAGAAAGAGAGAATTTGAGTCCAAGAAGAGGTTTCACATGTACCCATTCAGATGGAGACGTTTATTCTCGGTGAGGTAGGTCAAGCGTAGGACCTCGTATAAGAGAGATGCCGTAAAGTGGCTACAAGGTACACATAAATATGGCCATTTTTATGCGCTAAAAGCTCTCATTTTTCATATTTCTAGTGCAGTGATGCAGTTCAAATTTCGTGTTTTCAAGTTTGCATGTTTTGGCGCTGCAGTGTGCTGCCCTTTTTACTTAACTATGTACGAGTTGGCGACTCTGGGTTCAGCACCTGTTCACACTCAGTCTGTGTTTGGATGTGCAGGTCAGGTTTTTGAAATGTATTCTTTAGCCTTCTGATCGTGCACTCCCCGCCTCCTAGCCACAGGTGTTTTAATTATAGTAGGTCCAATACCCCTCCACAGAAAGAGAGAATTTGAGTCCAAGAAGAGGTTTCACATGTACCCATTCAGATGGAGACGTTTATTCTCGGTGAGGTAGGTCAAGCGTAGGACCTCGTATAAGAGAGATGCCGTAAAGTGGCTACGAGGTACACATAAATATGGCCATTTTTATGCGCTAAAAGCTCTCATTTTTCATATTTCTAGTGCAGTGATGCAGTTCAAATTTCGTGTTTTCAAGTTTGCATGTTTTGGCGCTGCAGTGTGCTGCCCTTTTTACTTAACTATGTACGAGTTGGCGACTCTGGGTTCAGCACCTGTTCACACTCAGTCTGTGTTTGGATGTGCAGGTCAGGTTTTTGAAATGTATTCTTTAGCCTTCTGATCGTGCACTCCCCGCCTCCTAGCCACAGGTGTTTTAATTATAGTAGGTCCAATACCCTTCCACAGAAAGAGAGAATTTGAGTCCAAGAAGAGGTTTCACATGTACCCATTCAGATGGAGACGTTTATTCTCGGTGAGGTAGGTCAAGCGTAGGACCTCGTATAAGAGAGATGCCGTAAAGTGGCTACGAGGTACACATAAATATGGCCATTTTTATGCGCTAAAAGCTCTCATTTTTCATATTTCTAGTGCAGTGATGCAGTTCAAATTTCGTGTTTTCAAGTTTGCATGTTTTGGCGCTGCAGTGTGCTGCCCTTTTTACTTAACTATGTACGAGTTGGCGACTCTGGGTTCAGCACCTGTTCACACTCAGTCTGTGTTTGGATGTGCAGGTCAGGTTTTTGAAATGTATTCTTTAGCTTTCTGATCGTGCACTCCCCGCCTCCTAGCCACAGGTGTTTTAATTATAGTAGGTCCAATACCCCTCCACAGAAAGAGAGAATTTGAGTCCAAGAAGAGGTTTCACATGTACCCATTCAGATGGAGACGTTTATTCTCGGTGAGGTAGGTCAAGCGTAGGACCTCGTATAAGAGAGATGCCGTAAAGTGGCTACAAGGTACACATAAATATGGCCATTTTTATGCGCTAAAAGCTCTCATTTTTCATATTTCTAGTGCAGTGATGCAGTTCAAATTTCGTGTTTTCAAGTTTGCATGTTTTGGCGCTGCAGTGTGCTGCCCTTTTTACTTAACTATGTACGAGTTGGCGACTCTGGGTTCAGCACCTGTTCACACTCAGTCTGTGTTTGGATGTGCAGGTCAGGTTTTTGAAATGTATTCTTTAGCCTTCTGATCGTGCACTCCCCGCCTCCTAGCCACAGGTGTTTTAATTATAGTAGGTCCAATACCCCTCCACAGAAAGAGAGAATTTGAGTCCAAGAAGAGGTTTCACATGTACCCATTCAGATGGAGACGTATATTCTCGGTGAGGTAGGTCAAGCGTAGGACCTCGTATAAGAGAGATGCCGTAAAGTGGCTACGAGGTACACATAAATATGGCCATTTTTATGCGCTAAAAGCTCTCATTTTTCATATTTCTAGTGCAGTGATGCAGTTCAAATTTCGTGTTTTCAAGTTTGCATGTTTTGGCGCTGCAGTGTGCTGCCCTTTTTACTTAACTATGTACGAGTTGGCGACTCTGGGTTCAGCACCTGTTCACACTCAGTCTGTGTTTGGATGTGCAGGTCAGGTTTTTGAAATGTATTCTTTAGCTTTCTGATCGTGCACTCCCCGCCTCCTAGCCACAGGTGTTTTAATTATAGTAGGTCCAATACCCCTCCACAGAAAGAGAGAATTTGAGTCCAAGAAGAGGTTTCACATGTACCCATTCAGATGGAGACGTTTATTCTCGGTGAGGTAGGTCAAGCGTAGGACCTCGTATAAGAGAGATGCCGTAAAGTGGCTACAAGGTACACATAAATATGGCCATTTTTATGCGCTAAAAGCTCTCATATTTCATATTTCTAGTGCAGTGATGCAGTTCAAATTTCGTGTTTTCAAGTTTGCATGTTTTGGCGCTGCAGTGTGCTGCCCTTTTTACTTAACTATGTACGAGTTGGCGACTCTGGGTTCAGCACCTGTTCACACTCAGTCTGTGTTTGGATGTGCAGGTCAGGTTTTTGAAATGTATTCTTTAGCCTTCTGATCGTGCACTCCCCGCCTCCTAGCCACAGGTGTTTTAATTATAGTAGGTCCAATACCCCTCCACAGAAAGAGAGAATTTGAGTCCAAGAAGAGGTTTCACATGTACCCATTCAGATGGAGACGTTTATTCTCGGTGAGGTAGGTCAAGCGTAGGACCTCGTATAAGAGAGATGCCGTAAAGTGGCTACAAGGTACACATAAATATGGCCATTTTTATGCGCTAAAAGCTCTCATTTTTCATATTTCTAGTGCAGTGATGCAGTTCAAATTTCGTGTTTTCAAGTTTGCATGTTTTGGCGCTGCAGTGTGCTGCCCTTTTTACTTAACTATGTACGAGTTGGCGACTCTGGGTTCAGCACCTGTTCACACTCAGTCTGTGTTTGGATGTGCAGGTCAGGTTTTTGAAATGTATTCTTTAGCCTTCTGATCGTGCACTCCCCGCCTCCTAGCCACAGGTGTTTTAATTATAGTAGGTCCAATACCCTTCCACAGAAAGAGAGAATTTGAGTCCAAGAAGAGGTTTCACATGTACCCATTCAGATGGAGACGTTTATTCTCGGTGAGGTAGGTCAAGCGTAGGACCTCGTATAAGAGAGATGCCGTAAAGTGGCTACGAGGTACACATAAATATGGCCATTTTTATGCGCTAAAAGCTCTCATTTTTCATATTTCTAGTGCAGTGATGCAGTTCAAATTTCGTGTTTTCAAGTTTGCATGTTTTGGCGCTGCAGTGTGCTGCCCTTTTTACTTAACTATGTACGAGTTGGCGACTCTGGGTTCAGCACCTGTTCACACTCAGTCTGTGTTTGGATGTGCAGGTCAGGTTTTTGAAATGTATTCTTTAGCTTTCTGATCGTGCACTCCCCGCCTCCTAGCCACAGGTGTTTTAATTATAGTAGGTCCAATACCCCTCCACAGAAAGAGAGAATTTGAGTCCAAGAAGAGGTTTCACATGTACCCATTCAGATGGAGACGTTTATTCTCGGTGAGGTAGGTCAAGCGTAGGACCTCGTATAAGAGAGATGCCGTAAAGTGGCTACAAGGTACACATAAATATGGCCATTTTTATGCGCTAAAAGCTCTCATTTTTCATATTTCTAGTGCAGTGATGCAGTTCAAATTTCGTGTTTTCAAGTTTGCATGTTTTGGCGCTGCAGTGTGCTGCCCTTTTTACTTAACTATGTACGAGTTGGCGACTCTGGGTTCAGCACCTGTTCACACTCAGTCTGTGTTTGGATGTGCAGGTCAGGTTTTTGAAATGTATTCTTTAGCCTTCTGATCGTGCACTCCCCGCCTCCTAGCCACAGGTGTTTTAATTATAGTAGGTCCAATACCCCTCCACAGAAAGAGAGAATTTGAGTCCAAGAAGAGGTTTCACATGTACCCATTCAGATGGAGACGTTTATTCTCGGTGAGGTAGGTCAAGCGTAGGACCTCGTATAAGAGAGATGCCGTAAAGTGGCTACGAGGTACACATAAATATGGCCATTTTTATGCGCTAAAAGCTCTCATTTTTCATATTTCTAGTGCAGTGATGCAGTTCAAATTTCGTGTTTTCAAGTTTGCATGTTTTGGCGCTGCAGTGTGCTGCCCTTTTTACTTAACTATGTACGAGTTGGCGACTCTGGGTTCAGCACCTGTTCACACTCAGTCTGTGTTTGGATGTGCAGGTCAGGTTTTTGAAATGTATTCTTTAGCTTTCTGATCGTGCACTCCCCGCCTCCTAGCCACAGGTGTTTTAATTATAGTAGGTCCAATACCCCTCCACAGAAAGAGAGAATTTGAGTCCAAGAAGAGGTTTCACATGTACCCATTCAGATGGAGACGTTTATTCTCGGTGAGGTAGGTCAAGCGTAGGACCTCGTATAAGAGAGATGCCGTAAAGTGGCTACAAGGTACACATAAATATGGCCATTTTTATGCGCTAAAAGCTCTCATATTTCATATTTCTAGTGCAGTGATGCAGTTCAAATTTCGTGTTTTCAAGTTTGCATGTTTTGGCGCTGCAGTGTGCTGCCCTTTTTACTTAACTATGTACGAGTTGGCGACTCTGGGTTCAGCACCTGTTCACACTCAGTCTGTGTTTGGATGTGCAGGTCAGGTTTTTGAAATGTATTCTTTAGCCTTCTGATCGTGCACTCCCCGCCTCCTAGCCACAGGTGTTTTAATTATAGTAGGTCCAATACCCCTCCACAGAAAGAGAGAATTTGAGTCCAAGAAGAGGTTTCACATGTACCCATTCAGATGGAGACGTTTATTCTCGGTGAGGTAGGTCAAGCGTAGGACCTCGTATAAGAGAGATGCCGTAAAGTGGCTACAAGGTACACATAAATATGGCCATTTTTATGCGCTAAAAGCTCTCATTTTTCATATTTCTAGTGCAGTGATGCAGTTCAAATTTCGTGTTTTCAAGTTTGCATGTTTTGGCGCTGCAGTGTGCTGCCCTTTTTACTTAACTATGTACGAGTTGGCGACTCTGGGTTCAGCACCTGTTCACACTCAGTCTGTGTTTGGATGTGCAGGTCAGGTTTTTGAAATGTATTCTTTAGCCTTCTGATCGTGCACTCCCCGCCTCCTAGCCACAGGTGTTTTAATTATAGTAGGTCCAATACCCCTCCACAGAAAGAGAGAATTTGAGTCCAAGAAGAGGTTTCACATGTACCCATTCAGATGGAGACGTTTATTCTCGGTGAGGTATGTCAAGCGTAGGACCTCGTATAAGAGAGATGCCGTAAAGTGGCTACGAGGTACACATAAATATGGCCATTTTTATGCGCTAAAAGCTCTCATTTTTCATATTTCTAGTGCAGTGATGCAGTTCAAATTTCGTGTTTTCAAGTTTGCATGTTTTGGCGCTGCAGTGTGCTGCCCTTTTTACTTAACTATGTACGAGTTGGCGACTCTGGGTTCAGCACCTGTTCACACTCAGTCTGTGTTTGGATGTGCAGGTCAGGTTTTTGAAATGTATTCTTTAGCCTTCTGATCGTGCACTCCCCGCCTCCTAGCCACAGGTGTTTTAATTATAGTAGGTCCAATACCCCTCCACAGAAAGAGAGAATTTGAGTCCAAGAAGAGGTTTCACATGTACCCATTCAGATGGAGACGTTTATTCTCGGTGAGGTAGGTCAAGCGTAGGACCTCGTATAAGAGAGATGCCGTAAAGTGGCTACGAGGTACACATAAATATGGCCATTTTTATGCGCTAAAAGCTCTCATTTTTCATATTTCTAGTGCAGTGATGCAGTTCAAATTTCGTGTTTTCAAGTTTGCATGTTTTGGCGCTGCAGTGTGCTGCCCTTTTTACTTAACTATGTACGAGTTGGCGACTCTGGGTTCAGCACCTGTTCACACTCAGTCTGTGTTTGGATGTGCAGGTCAGGTTTTTGAAATGTATTCTTTAGCCTTCTGATCGTGCACTCCCCGCCTCCTAGCCACAGGTGTTTTAATTATAGTAGGTCCAATACCCCTCCACAGAAAGAGAGAATTTGAGTCCAAGAAGAGGTTTCACATGTACCCATTCAGATGGAGACGTTTATTCTCGGTGAGGTAGGTCAAGCGTAGGACCTCGTATAAGAGAGATGCCGTAAAGTGGCTACGAGGTACACATAAATATGGCCATTTTTATGCGCTAAAAGCTCTCATTTTTCATATTTCTAGTGCAGTGATGCAGTTCAAATTTCGTGTTTTCAAGTTTGCATGTTTTGGCGCTGCAGTGTGCTGCCCTTTTTACTTAACTATGTACGAGTTGGCGACTCTGGGTTCAGCACCTGTTCACACTCAGTCTGTGTTTGGATGTGCAGGTCAGGTTTTTGAAATGTATTCTTTAGCTTTCTGATCGTGCACTCCCCGCCTCCTAGCCACAGGTGTTTTAATTATAGTAGGTCCAATACCCCTCCACAGAAAGAGAGAATTTGAGTCCAAGAAGAGGTTTCACATGTACCCATTCAGATGGAGACGTTTATTCTCGGTGAGGTAGGTCAAGCGTAGGACCTCGTATAAGAGAGATGCCGTAAAGTGGCTACAAGGTACACATAAATATGGCCATTTTTATGCGCTAAAAGCTCTCATTTTTCATATTTCTAGTGCAGTGATGCAGTTCAAATTTCGTGTTTTCAAGTTTGCATGTTTTGGCGCTGCAGTGTGCTGCCCTTTTTACTTAACTATGTACGAGTTGGCGACTCTGGGTTCAGCACCTGTTCACACTCAGTCTGTGTTTGGATGTGCAGGTCAGGTTTTTGAAATGTATTCTTTAGCCTTCTGATCGTGCACTCCCCGCCTCCTAGCCACAGGTGTTTTAATTATAGTAGGTCCAATACCCCTCCACAGAAAGAGAGAATTTGAGTCCAAGAAGAGGTTTCACATGTACCCATTCAGATGGAGACGTTTATTCTCGGTGAGGTAGGTCAAGCGTAGGACCTCGTATAAGAGAGATGCCGTAAAGTGGCTACAAGGTACACATAAATATGGCCATTTTTATGCGCTAAAAGCTCTCATTTTTCATATTTCTAGTGCAGTGATGCAGTTCAAATTTCGTGTTTTCAAGTTTGCATGTTTTGGCGCTGCAGTGTGCTGCCCTTTTTACTTAACTATGTACGAGTTGGCGACTCTGGGTTCAGCACCTGTTCACACTCAGTCTGTGTTTGGATGTGCAGGTCAGGTTTTTGAAATGTATTCTTTAGCCTTCTGATCGTGCACTCCCCGCCTCCTAGCCACAGGTGTTTTAATTATAGTAGGTCCAATACCCCTCCACAGAAAGAGAGAATTTGAGTCCAAGAAGAGGTTTCACATGTACCCATTCAGATGGAGACGTTTATTCTCGGTGAGGTAGGTCAAGCGTAGGACCTCGTATAAGAGAGATGCCGTAAAGTGGCTACGAGGTACACATAAATATGGCCATTTTTATGCGCTAAAAGCTCTCATTTTTCATATTTCTAGTGCAGTGATGCAGTTCAAATTTCGTGTTTTCAAGTTTGCATGTTTTGGCGCTGCAGTGTGCTGCCCTTTTTACTTAACTATGTACGAGTTGGCGACTCTGGGTTCAGCACCTGTTCACACTCAGTCTGTGTTTGGATGTGCAGGTCAGGTTTTTGAAATGTATTCTTTAGCCTTCTGATCGTGCACTCCCCGCCTCCTAGCCACAGGTGTTTTAATTATAGTAGGTCCAATACCCCTCCACAGAAAGAGAGAATTTGAGTCCAAGAAGAGGTTTCACATGTACCCATTCAGATGGAGACGTTTATTCTCGGTGAGGTAGGTCAAGCGTAGGACCTCGTATAAGAGAGATGCCGTAAAGTGGCTACGAGGTACACATAAATATGGCCATTTTTATGCGCTAAAAGCTCTCATTTTTCATATTTCTAGTGCAGTGATGCAGTTCAAATTTCGTGTTTTCAAGTTTGCATGTTTTGGCGCTGCAGTGTGCTGCCCTTTTTACTTAACTATGTACGAGTTGGCGACTCTGGGTTCAGCACCTGTTCACACTCAGTCTGTGTTTGGATGTGCAGGTCAGGTTTTTGAAATGTATTCTTTAGCCTTCTGATCGTGCACTCCCCGCCTCCTAGCCACAGGTGTTTTAATTATAGTAGGTCCAATACCCCTCCACAGAAAGAGAGAATTTGAGTCCAAGAAGAGGTTTCACATGTACCCATTCAGATGGAGACGTTTATTCTCGGTGAGGTAGGTCAAGCGTAGGACCTCGTATAAGAGAGATGCCGTAAAGTGGCTACGAGGTACACATAAATATGGCCATTTTTATGCGCTAAAAGCTCTCATTTTTCATATTTCTAGTGCAGTGATGCAGTTCAAATTTCGTGTTTTCAAGTTTGCATGTTTTGGCGCTGCAGTGTGCTGCCCTTTTTACTTAACTATGTACGAGTTGGCGACTCTGGGTTCAGCATCTGTTCACACTCAGTCTGTGTTTGGATGTGCAGGTCAGGTTTTTGAAATGTATTCTTTAGCCTTCTGATCGTGCACTCCCCGCCTCCTAGCCACAGGTGTTTTAATTATAGTAGGTCCAATACCCCTCCACAGAAAGAGAGAATTTGAGTCCAAGAAGAGGTTTCACATGTACCCATTCAGTTGGAGACGTTTATTCTCGGTGAGGTAGGTCAAGCGTAGGACCTCGTATAAGAGAGATGCCGTAAAGTGGCTACGAGGTACACATAAATATGGCCATTTTTATGCGCTAAAAGCTCTCATTTTTCATATTTCTAGTGCAGTGATGCAGTTCAAATTTCGTGTTTTCAAGTTTGCATGTTTTGGCGCTGCAGTGTGCTGCCCTTTTTACTTAACTATGTACGAGTTGGCGACTCTGGGTTCAGCACCTGTTCACACTCAGTCTGTGTTTGGATGTGCAGGTCAGGTTTTTGAAATGTATTCTTTAGCCTTCTGATCGTGCACTCCCCGCCTCCTAGCCACAGGTGTTTTAATTATAGTAGGTCCAATACCCCTCCACAGAAAGAGAGAATTTGAGTCCAAGAAGAGGTTTCACATGTACCCATTCAGATGGAGACGTTTATTCTCGGTGAGGTAGGTCAAGCGTAGGACCTCGTATAAGAGAGATGCCGTAAAGTGGCTACGAGGTACACATAAATATGGCCAGTTTTATGCGCTAAAAGCTCTCATTTTTCATATTTCTAGTGCAGTGATGCAGTTCAAATTTCCTGTTTTCAAGTTTGCATGTTTTGGCGCTGCAGTGTGCTGCCCTTTTTACTTAACTATGTGCGAGTTGGCGACTCTGGGTTCAGCACCTGTTCACACTCAGTCTGTGTTTGGATGTGCAGGTCAGGTTTTTGAAATGTATTCTTTAGCCTTCTGATCGTGCACTCCCCGCCTCCTAGCCACAGGTGTTTTAATTATAGTAGGTCCAATACCCCTCCACAGAAAGAGAGAATTTGAGTCCAAGAAGAGGTTTCACATGTACCCATTCAGATGGAGACGTTTATTCTCGGTGAGGTAGGTCAAGCGTAGGACCTCGTATAAGAGAGATGCCGTAAAGTGGCTACGAGGTACACATAAATATGGCCATTTTTATGCGCTAAAAGCTCTCATTTTTCATATTTCTAGTGCAGTGATGCAGTTCAAATTTCGTGTTTTCAAGTTTGCATGTTTTGGCGCTGCAGTGTGCTGCCCTTTTTACTTAACTATGTACGAGTTGGCGACTCTGGGTTCAGCACCTGTTCACACTCAGTCTGTGTTTGGATGTGCAGGTCAGGTTTTTGAAATGTATTCTTTAGCCTTCTGATCGTGCACTCCCCGCCTCCTAGCCACAGGTGTTTTAATTATAGTAGGTCCAATACCCCTCCACAGAAAGAGAGAATTTGAGTCCAAGAAGAGGTTTCACATGTACCCATTCAGATGGAGACGTTTATTCTCGGTGAGGTAGGTCAAGCGTAGGACCTCGTATAAGAGAGATGCCGTAAAGTGGCTACGAGGTACACATAAATATGGCCATTTTTATGCGCTAAAAGCTCTCATTTTTCATATTTCTAGTGCAGTGATGCAGTTCAAATTTCCTGTTTTCAAGTTTGCATGTTTTGGCGCTGCAGTGTGCTGCCCTTTTTACTTAACTATGTACGAGTTGGCGACTCTGGGTTCAGCACCTGTTCACACTCAGTCTGTGTTTGGATGTGCAGGTCAGGTTTTTGAAATGTATTCTTTAGCCTTCTGATCGTGCACTCCCCGCCTCCTAGCCACAGGTGTTTTAATTATAGTAGGTCCAATACCCCTCCACAGAAAGAGAGAATTTGAGTCCAAGAAGAGGTTTCACATGTACCCATTCAGATGGAGACGTTTATTCTCGGTGAGGTAGGTCAAGCGTAGGACCTCGTATAAGAGAGATGCCGTAAAGTGGCTACGAGGTACACATAAATATGGCCATTTTTATGCGCTAAAAGCTCTCATTTTTCATATTTCTAGTGCAGTGATGCAGTTCAAATTTCGTGTTTTCAAGTTTGCATGTTTTGGCGCTGCAGTGTGCTGCCCTTTTTACTTAACTATGTACGAGTTGGCGACTCTGGGTTCAGCACCTGTTCACACTCAGTCTGTGTTTGGATGTGCAGGTCAGGTTTTTGAAATGTATTCTTTAGCCTTCTGATCGTGCACTCCCCGCCTCCTAGCCACAGGTGTTTTAATTATAGTAGGTCCAATACCCCTCCACAGAAAGAGAGAATTTGAGTCCAAGAAGAGGTTTCACATGTACCCATTCAGATGGAGACGTTTATTCTCGGTGAGGTAGGTCAAGCGTAGGACCTCGTATAAGAGAGATGCCGTAAAGTGGCTACGAGGTACACATAAATATGGCCATTTTTATGCGCTAAAAGCTCTCATTTTTCATATTTCTAGTGCAGTGATGCAGTTCAAATTTCGTGTTTTCAAGTTTGCATGTTTTGGCGCTGCAGTGTGCTGCCCTTTTTACTTAACTATGTACGAGTTGGCGACTCTGGGTTCAGCACCTGTTCACACTCAGTCTGTGTTTGGATGTGCAGGTCAGGTTTTTGAAATGTATTCTTTAGCCTTCTGATCGTGCACTCCCCGCCTCCTAGCCACAGGTGTTTTAATTATAGTAGGTCCAATACCCCTCCACAGAAAGAGAGAATTTGAGTCCAAGAAGAGGTTTCACATGTACCCATTCAGATGGAGACGTTTATTCTCGGTGAGGTAGGTCAAGCGTAGGACCTCGTATAAGAGAGATGCCGTAAAGTGGCTACGAGGTACACATAAATATGGCCATTTTTATGCGCTAAAAGCTCTCATTTTTCATATTTCTAGTGCAGTGATGCAGTTCAAATTTCGTGTTTTCAAGTTTGCATGTTTTGGCGCTGCAGTGTGCTGCCCTTTTTACTTAACTATGTACGAGTTGGCGACTCTGGGTTCAGCACCTGTTCACACTCAGTCTGTGTTTGGATGTGCAGGTCAGGTTTTTGAAATGTATTCTTTAGCCTTCTGATCGTGCACTCCCCGCCTCCTAGCCACAGGTGTTTTAATTATAGTAGGTCCAATACCCCTCCACAGAAAGAGAGAATTTGAGTCCAAGAAGAGGTTTCACATGTACCCATTCAGATGGAGACGTTTATTCTCGGTGAGGTAGGTCAAGCGTAGGACCTCGTATAAGAGAGATGCCGTAAAGTGGCTACGAGGTACACATAAATATGGCCATTTTTATGCGCTAAAAGCTCTCATTTTTCATATTTCTAGTGCAGTGATGCAGTTCAAATTTCGTGTTTTCAAGTTTGCATGTTTTGGCGCTGCAGTGTGCTGCCCTTTTTACTTAACTATGTACGAGTTGGCGACTCTGGGTTCAGCATCTGTTCACACTCAGTCTGTGTTTGGATGTGCAGGTCAGGTTTTTGAAATGTATTCTTTAGCCTTCTGATCGTGCACTCCCCGCCTCCTAGCCACAGGTGTTTTAATTATAGTAGGTCCAATACCCCTCCACAGAAAGAGAGAATTTGAGTCCAAGAAGAGGTTTCACATGTACCCATTCAGTTGGAGACGTTTATTCTCGGTGAGGTAGGTCAAGCGTAGGACCTCGTATAAGAGAGATGCCGTAAAGTGGCTACGAGGTACACATAAATATGGCCATTTTTATGCGCTAAAAGCTCTCATTTTTCATATTTCTAGTGCAGTGATGCAGTTCAAATTTCGTGTTTTCAAGTTTGCATGTTTTGGCGCTGCAGTGTGCTGCCCTTTTTACTTAACTATGTACGAGTTGGCGACTCTGGGTTCAGCACCTGTTCACACTCAGTCTGTGTTTGGATGTGCAGGTCAGGTTTTTGAAATGTATTCTTTAGCCTTCTGATCGTGCACTCCCCGCCTCCTAGCCACAGGTGTTTTAATTATAGTAGGTCCAATACCCCTCCACAGAAAGAGAGAATTTGAGTCCAAGAAGAGGTTTCACATGTACCCATTCAGATGGAGACGTTTATTCTCGGTGAGGTAGGTCAAGCGTAGGACCTCGTATAAGAGAGATGCCGTAAAGTGGCTACGAGGTACACATAAATATGGCCAGTTTTATGCGCTAAAAGCTCTCATTTTTCATATTTCTAGTGCAGTGATGCAGTTCAAATTTCCTGTTTTCAAGTTTGCATGTTTTGGCGCTGCAGTGTGCTGCCCTTTTTACTTAACTATGTGCGAGTTGGCGACTCTGGGTTCAGCACCTGTTCACACTCAGTCTGTGTTTGGATGTGCAGGTCAGGTTTTTGAAATGTATTCTTTAGCCTTCTGATCGTGCACTCCCCGCCTCCTAGCCACAGGTGTTTTAATTATAGTAGGTCCAATACCCCTCCACAGAAAGAGAGAATTTGAGTCCAAGAAGAGGTTTCACATGTACCCATTCAGATGGAGACGTTTATTCTCGGTGAGGTAGGTCAAGCGTAGGACCTCGTATAAGAGAGATGCCGTAAAGTGGCTACGAGGTACACATAAATATGGCCATTTTTATGCGCTAAAAGCTCTCATTTTTCATATTTCTAGTGCAGTGATGCAGTTCAAATTTCGTGTTTTCAAGTTTGCATGTTTTGGCGCTGCAGTGTGCTGCCCTTTTTACTTAACTATGTACGAGTTGGCGACTCTGGGTTCAGCACCTGTTCACACTCAGTCTGTGTTTGGATGTGCAGGTCAGGTTTTTGAAATGTATTCTTTAGCCTTCTGATCGTGCACTCCCCGCCTCCTAGCCACAGGTGTTTTAATTATAGTAGGTCCAATACCCCTCCACAGAAAGAGAGAATTTGAGTCCAAGAAGAGGTTTCACATGTACCCATTCAGATGGAGACGTTTATTCTCGGTGAGGTAGGTCAAGCGTAGGACCTCGTATAAGAGAGATGCCGTAAAGTGGCTACGAGGTACACATAAATATGGCCATTTTTATGCGCTAAAAGCTCTCATTTTTCATATTTCTAGTGCAGTGATGCAGTTCAAATTTCCTGTTTTCAAGTTTGCATGTTTTGGCGCTGCAGTGTGCTGCCCTTTTTACTTAACTATGTACGAGTTGGCGACTCTGGGTTCAGCACCTGTTCACACTCAGTCTGTGTTTGGATGTGCAGGTCAGGTTTTTGAAATGTATTCTTTAGCCTTCTGATCGTGCACTCCCCGCCTCCTAGCCACAGGTGTTTTAATTATAGTAGGTCCAATACCCCTCCACAGAAAGAGAGAATTTGAGTCCAAGAAGAGGTTTCACATGTACCCATTCAGATGGAGACGTTTATTCTCGGTGAGGTAGGTCAAGCGTAGGACCTCGTATAAGAGAGATGCCGTAAAGTGGCTACGAGGTACACATAAATATGGCCATTTTTATGCGCTAAAAGCTCTCATTTTTCATATTTCTAGTGCAGTGATGCAGTTCAAATTTCGTGTTTTCAAGTTTGCATGTTTTGGCGCTGCAGTGTGCTGCCCTTTTTACTTAACTATGTACGAGTTGGCGACTCTGGGTTCAGCACCTGTTCACACTCAGTCTGTGTTTGGATGTGCAGGTCAGGTTTTTGAAATGTATTCTTTAGCCTTCTGATCGTGCACTCCCCGCCTCCTAGCCACAGGTGTTTTAATTATAGTAGGTCCAATACCCCTCCACAGAAAGAGAGAATTTGAGTCCAAGAAGAGGTTTCACATGTACCCATTCAGATGGAGACGTTTATTCTCGGTGAGGTAGGTCAAGCGTAGGACCTCGTATAAGAGAGATGCCGTAAAGTGGCTACGAGGTACACATAAATATGGCCATTTTTATGCGCTAAAAGCTCTCATTTTTCATATTTCTAGTGCAGTGATGCAGTTCAAATTTCGTGTTTTCAAGTTTGCATGTTTTGGCGCTGCAGTGTGCTGCCCTTTTTACTTAACTATGTACGAGTTGGCGACTCTGGGTTCAGCACCTGTTCACACTCAGTCTGTGTTTGGATGTGCAGGTCAGGTTTTTGAAATGTATTCTTTAGCCTTCTGATCGTGCACTCCCCGCCTCCTAGCCACAGGTGTTTTAATTATAGTAGGTCCAATACCCCTCCACAGAAAGAGAGAATTTGAGTCCAAGAAGAGGTTTCACATGTACCCATTCAGATGGAGACGTTTATTCTCGGTGAGGTAGGTCAAGCGTAGGACCTCGTATAAGAGAGATGCCGTAAAGTGGCTACGAGGTACACATAAATATGGCCATTTTTATGCGCTAAAAGCTCTCATTTTTCATATTTCTAGTGCAGTGATGCAGTTCAAATTTCGTGTTTTCAAGTTTGCATGTTTTGGCGCTGCAGTGTGCTGCCCTTTTTACTTAACTATGTACGAGTTGGCGACTCTGGGTTCAGCACCTGTTCACACTCAGTCTGTGTTTGGATGTGCAGGTCAGGTTTTTGAAATGTATTCTTTAGCCTTCTGATCGTGCACTCCCCGCCTCCTAGCCACAGGTGTTTTAATTATAGTAGGTCCAATACCCCTCCACAGAAAGAGAGAATTTGAGTCCAAGAAGAGGTTTCACATGTACCCATTCAGATGGAGACGTTTATTCTCGGTGAGGTAGGTCAAGCGTAGGACCTCGTATAAGAGAGATGCCGTAAAGTGGCTACGAGGTACACATAAATATGGCCATTTTTATGCGCTAAAAGCTCTCATTTTTCATATTTCTAGTGCAGTGATGCAGTTCAAATTTCGTGTTTTCAAGTTTGCATGTTTTGGCGCTGCAGTGTGCTGCCCTTTTTACTTAACTATGTACGAGTTGGCGACTCTGGGTTCAGCACCTGTTCACACTCAGTCTGTGTTTGGATGTGCAGGTCAGGTTTTTGAAATGTATTCTTTAGCCTTCTGATCGTGCACTCCCCGCCTCCTAGCCACAGGTGTTTTAATTATAGTAGGTCCAATACCCCTCCACAGAAAGAGAGAATTTGAGTCCAAGAAGAGGTTTCACATGTACCCATTCAGATGGAGACATTTATTCTCGGTGAGGTAGGTCAAGCGTAGGACCTCGTATAAGAGAGATGCCGTAAAGTGGCTACGAGGTACACATAAATATGGCCATTTTTATGCGCTAAAAGCTCTCATTTTTCATATTTCTAGTGCAGTGATGCAGTTCAAATTTCGTGTTTTCAAGTTTGCATGTTTTGGCGCTGCAGTGTGCTGCCCTTTTTACTTAACTATGTACGAGTTGGCGACTCTGGGTTCAGCACCTGTTCACACTCAGTCTGTGTTTGGATGTGCAGGTCAGGTTTTTGAAATGTATTCTTTAGCCTTCTGATCGTGCACTCCCCGCCTCCTAGCCACAGGTGTTTTAATTATAGTAGGTCCAATACCCCTCCACAGAAAGAGAGAATTTGAGTCCAAGAAGAGGTTTCACATGTACCCATTCAGATGGAGACGTTTATTCTCGGTGAGGTAGGTCAAGCGTAGGACCTCGTATAAGAGAGATGCCGTAAAGTGGCTACGAGGTACACATAAATATGGCCATTTTTATGCGCTAAAAGCTCTCATTTTTCATATTTCTAGTGCAGTGATGCAGTTCAAATTTCGTGTTTTCAAGTTTGCATGTTTTGGCGCTGCAGTGTGCTGCCCTTTTTACTTAACTATGTACGAGTTGGCGACTCTGGGTTCAGCACCTGTTCACACTCAGTCTGTGTTTGGATGTGCAGGTCAGGTTTTTGAAATGTATTCTTTAGCCTTCTGATCGTGCACTCCCCGCCTCCTAGCCACAGGTGTTTTAATTATAGTAGGTCCAATACCCCTCCACAGAAAGAGAGAATTTGAGTCCAAGAAGAGGTTTCACATGTACCCATTCAGATGGAGACGTTTATTCTCGGTGAGGTAGGTCAAGCGTAGGACCTCGTATAAGAGAGATGCCGTAAAGTGGCTACGAGGTACACATAAATATGGCCATTTTTATGCGCTAAAAGCTCTCATTTTTCATATTTCTAGTGCAGTGATGCAGTTCAAATTTCGTGTTTTCAAGTTTGCATGTTTTGGCGCTGCAGTGTGCTGCCCTTTTTACTTAACTATGTACGAGTTGGCGACTCTGGGTTCAGCACCTGTTCACACTCAGTCTGTGTTTGGATGTGCAGGTCAGGTTTTTGAAATGTATTCTTTAGCCTTCTGATCGTGCACTCCCCGCCTCCTAGCCACAGGTGTTTTAATTATAGTAGGTCCAATACCCCTCCACAGAAAGAGAGAATTTGAGTCCAAGAAGAGGTTTCACATGTACCCATTCAGATGGAGACGTTTATTCTCGGTGAGGTAGGTCAAGCGTAGGACCTCGTATAAGAGAGATGCCGTAAAGTGGCTACGAGGTACACATAAATATGGCCATTTTTATGCGCTAAAAGCTCTCATTTTTCATATTTCTAGTGCAGTGATGCAGTTCAAATTTCGTGTTTTCAAGTTTGCATGTTTTGGCGCTGCAGTGTGCTGCCCTTTTTACTTAACTATGTACGAGTTGGCGACTCTGGGTTCAGCACCTGTTCACACTCAGTCTGTGTTTGGATGTGCAGGTCAGGTTTTTGAAATGTATTCTTTAGCCTTCTGATCGTGCACTCCCCGCCTCCTAGCCACAGGTGTTTTAATTATAGTAGGTCCAATACCCCTCCACAGAAAGAGAGAATTTGAGTCCAAGAAGAGGTTTCACATGTACCCATTCAGATGGAGACGTTTATTCTCGGTGAGGTAGGTCAAGCGTAGGACCTCGTATAAGAGACATGCCGTAAAGTGGCTACGAGGTACACATAAATATGGCCATTTTTATGCGCTAAAAGCTCTCATTTTTCATATTTCTAGTGCAGTGATGCAGTTCAAATTTCGTGTTTTCAAGTTTGCATGTTTTGGCGCTGCAGTGTGCTGCCCTTTTTACTTAACTATGTACGAGTTGGCGACTCTGGGTTCAGCACCTGTTCACACTCAGTCTGTGTTTGGATGTGCAGGTCAGGTTTTTGAAATGTATTCTTTAGCCTTCTGATCGTGCACTCCCCGCCTCCTAGCCACAGGTGTTTTAATTATAGTAGGTCCAATACCCCTCCACAGAAAGAGAGAATTTGAGTCCAAGAAGAGGTTTCACATGTACCCATTCAGATGGAGACGTTTATTCTCGGTGAGGTAGGTCAAGCGTAGGACCTCGTATAAGAGAGATGCCGTAAAGTGGCTACGAGGTACACATAAATATGGCCATTTTTATGCGCTAAAAGCTCTCATTTTTCATATTTCTAGTGCAGTGATGCAGTTCAAATTTCGTGTTTTCAAGTTTGCATGTTTTGGCGCTGCAGTGTGCTGCCCTTTTTACTTAACTATGTACGAGTTGGCGACTCTGGGTTCAGCACCTGTTCACACTCAGTCTGTGTTTGGATGTGCAGGTCAGGTTTTTGAAATGTATTCTTTAGCCTTCTGATCGTGCACTCCCCGCCTCCTAGCCACAGGTGTTTTAATTATAGTAGGTCCAATACCCCTCCACAGAAAGAGAGAATTTGAGTCCAAGAAGAGGTTTCACATGTACCCATTCAGATGGAGACGTTTATTCTCGGTGAGGTAGGTCAAGCGTAGGACCTCGTATAAGAGAGATGCCGTAAAGTGGCTACGAGGTACACATAAATATGGCCATTTTTATGCGCTAAAAGCTCTCATTTTTCATATTTCTAGTGCAGTGATGCAGTTCAAATTTCCTGTTTTCAAGTTTGCATGTTTTGGCGCTGCAGTGTGCTGCCCTTTTTACTTAACTATGTACGAGTTGGCGACTCTGGGTTCAGCACCTGTTCACACTCAGTCTGTGTTTGGATGTGCAGGTCAGGTTTTTGAAATGTATTCTTTAGCCTTCTGATCGTGCACTCCCCGCCTCCTAGCCACAGGTGTTTTAATTATAGTAGGTCCAATACCCCTCCACAGAAAGAGAGAATTTGAGTCCAAGAAGAGGTTTCACATGTACCCATTCAGATGGAGACGTTTATTCTCGGTGAGGTAGGTCAAGCGTAGGACCTCGTATAAGAGAGATGCCGTAAAGTGGCTACGAGGTACACATAAATATGGCCATTTTTATGCGCTAAAAGCTCTCATTTTTCATATTTCTAGTGCAGTGATGCAGTTCAAATTTCCTGTTTTCAAGTTTGCATGTTTTGGCGCTGCAGTGTGCTGCCCTTTTTACTTAACTATGTGCGAGTTGGCGACTCTGGGTTCAGCACCTGTTCACACTCAGTCTGTGTTTGGATGTGCAGGTCAGGTTTTTGAAATGTATTCTTTAGCCTTCTGATCGTGCACTCCCCGCCTCCTAGCCACAGGTGTTTTAATTATAGTAGGTCCAATACCCCTCCACAGAAAGAGAGAATTTGAGTCCAAGAAGAGGTTTCACATGTACCCATTCAGATGGAGACGTTTATTCTCGGTGAGGTAGGTCAAGCGTAGGACCTCGTATAAGAGAGATGCCGTAAAGTGGCTACGAGGTACACATAAATATGGCCATTTTTATGCGCTAAAAGCTCTCATTTTTCATATTTCTAGTGCAGTGATGCAGTTCAAATTTCGTGTTTTCAAGTTTGCATGTTTTGGCGCTGCAGTGTGCTGCCCTTTTTACTTAACTATGTACGAGTTGGCGACTCTGGGTTCAGCACCTGTTCACACTCAGTCTGTGTTTGGATGTGCAGGTCAGGTTTTTGAAATGTATTCTTTAGCCTTCTGATCGTGCACTCCCCGCCTCCTAGCCACAGGTGTTTTAATTATAGTAGGTCCAATACCCCTCCACAGAAAGAGAGAATTTGAGTCCAAGAAGAGGTTTCACATGTACCCATTCAGATGGAGACGTTTATTCTCGGTGAGGTAGGTCAAGCGTAGGACCTCGTATAAGAGAGATGCCGTAAAGTGGCTACGAGGTACACATAAATATGGCCATTTTTATGCGCTAAAAGCTCTCATTTTTCATATTTCTAGTGCAGTGATGCAGTTCAAATTTCGTGTTTTCAAGTTTGCATGTTTTGGCGCTGCAGTGTGCTGCCCTTTTTACTTAACTATGTACGAGTTGGCGACTCTGGGTTCAGCACCTGTTCACACTCAGTCTGTGTTTGGATGTGCAGGTCAGGTTTTTGAAATGTATTCTTTAGCCTTCTGATCGTGCACTCCCCGCCTCCTAGCCACAGGTGTTTTAATTATAGTAGGTCCAATACCCCTCCACAGAAAGAGAGAATTTGAGTCCAAGAAGAGGTTTCACATGTACCCATTCAGATGGAGACGTTTATTCTCGGTGAGGTAGGTCAAGCGTAGGACCTCGTATAAGAGAGATGCCGTAAAGTGGCTACGAGGTACACATAAATATGGCCAGTTTTATGCGCTAAAAGCTCTCATTTTTCATATTTCTAGTGCAGTGATGCAGTTCAAATTTCGTGTTTTCAAGTTTGCATGTTTTGGCGCTGCAGTGTGCTGCCCTTTTTACTTAACTATGTACGAGTTGGCGACTCTGGGTTCAGCACCTGTTCACACTCAGTCTGTGTTTGGATGTGCAGGTTAGGTTTTTGAAATGTATTCTTTAGCCTTCTGATCGTGCACTCCCCGCCTCCTAGCCACAGGTGTTTTAATTATAGTAGGTCCAATACCCCTCCACAGAAAGAGAGAATTTGAGTCCAAGAAGAGGTTTCACATGTACCCATTCAGATGGAGACGTTTATTCTCGGTGAGGTAGGTCAAGCGTAGGACCTCGTATAAGAGAGATGCCGTAAAGTGGCTACGAGGTACACATAAATATGGCCATTTTTATGCGCTAAAAGCTCTCATTTTTCATATTTCTAGTGCAGTGATGCAGTTCAAATTTCGTGTTTTCAAGTTTGCATGTTTTGGCGCTGCAGTGTGCTGCCCTTTTTACTTAACTATGTACGAGTTGGCGACTCTGGGTTCAGCACCTGTTCACACTCAGTCTGTGTTTGGATGTGCAGGTCAGGTTTTTGAAATGTATTCTTTAGCCTTCTGATCGTGCACTCCCCGCCTCCTAGCCACAGGTGTTTTAATTATAGTAGGTCCAATACCCCTCCACAGAAAGAGAGAATTTGAGTCCAAGAAGAGGTTTCACATGTACCCATTCAGATGGAGACGTTTATTCTCGGTGAGGTAGGTCAAGCGTAGGACCTCGTATAAGAGAGATGCCGTAAAGTGGCTACGAGGTACACATAAATATGGCCATTTTTATGCGCTAAAAGCTCTCATTTTTCATATTTCTAGTGCAGTGATGCAGTTCAAATTTCCTGTTTTCAAGTTTGCATGTTTTGGCGCTGCAGTGTGCTGCCCTTTTTACTTAACTATGTACGAGTTGGCGACTCTGGGTTCAGCACCTGTTCACACTCAGTCTGTGTTTGGATGTGCAGGTCAGGTTTTTGAAATGTATTCTTTAGCCTTCTGATCGTGCACTCCCCGCCTCCTAGCCACAGGTGTTTTAATTATAGTAGGTCCAATACCCCTCCACAGAAAGAGAGAATTTGAGTCCAAGAAGAGGTTTCACATGTACCCATTCAGATGGAGACGTTTATTCTCGGTGAGGTAGGTCAAGCGTAGGACCTCGTATAAGAGAGATGCCGTAAAGTGGCTACGAGGTACACATAAATATGGCCATTTTTATGCGCTAAAAGCTCTCATTTTTCATATTTCTAGTGCAGTGATGCAGTTCAAATTTCGTGTTTTCAAGTTTGCATGTTTTGGCGCTGCAGTGTGCTGCCCTTTTTACTTAACTATGTACGAGTTGGCGACTCTGGGTTCAGCACCTGTTCACACTCAGTCTGTGTTTGGATGTGCAGGTCAGGTTTTTGAAATGTATTCTTTAGCCTTCTGATCGTGCACTCCCCGCCTCCTAGCCACAGGTGTTTTAATTATAGTAGGTCCAATACCCCTCCACAGAAAGAGAGAATTTGAGTCCAAGAAGAGGTTTCACATGTACCCATTCAGATGGAGACGTTTATTCTCGGTGAGGTAGGTCAAGCGTAGGACCTCGTATAAGAGAGATGCCGTAAAGTGGCTACGAGGTACACATAAATATGGCCATTTTTATGCGCTAAAAGCTCTCATTTTTCATATTTCTAGTGCAGTGATGCAGTTCAAATTTCCTGTTTTCAAGTTTGCATGTTTTGGCGCTGCAGTGTGCTGCCCTTTTTACTTAACTATGTACGAGTTGGCGACTCTGGGTTCAGCACCTGTTCACACTCAGTCTGTGTTTGGATGTGCAGGTCAGGTTTTTGAAATGTATTCTTTAGCCTTCTGATCGTGCACTCCCCGCCTCCTAGCCACAGGTGTTTTAATTATAGTAGGTCCAATACCCCTCCACAGAAAGAGAGAATTTGAGTCCAAGAAGAGGTTTCACATGTACCCATTCAGATGGAGACGTTTATTCTCGGTGAGGTAGGTCAAGCGTAGGACCTCGTATAAGAGAGATGCCGTAAAGTGGCTACGAGGTACACATAAATATGGCCAGTTTTATGCGCTAAAAGCTCTCATTTTTCATATTTCTAGTGCAGTGATGCAGTTCAAATTTCGTGTTTTCAAGTTTGCATGTTTTGGCGCTGCAGTGTGCTGCCCTTTTTACTTAACTATGTACGAGTTGGCGACTCTGGGTTCAGCACCTGTTCACACTCAGTCTGTGTTTGGATGTGCAGGTTAGGTTTTTGAAATGTATTCTTTAGCCTTCTGATCGTGCACTCCCCGCCTCCTAGCCACAGGTGTTTTAATTATAGTAGGTCCAATACCCCTCCACAGAAAGAGAGAATTTGAGTCCAAGAAGAGGTTTCACATGTACCCATTCAGATGGAGACGTTTATTCTCGGTGAGGTAGGTCAAGCGTAGGACCTCGTATAAGAGAGATGCCGTAAAGTGGCTACGAGGTACACATAAATATGGCCATTTTTATGCGCTAAAAGCTCTCATTTTTCATATTTCTAGTGCAGTGATGCAGTTCAAATTTCCTGTTTTCAAGTTTGCATGTTTTGGCGCTGCAGTGTGCTGCCCTTTTTACTTAACTATGTACGAGTTGGCGACTCTGGGTTCAGCACCTGTTCACACTCAGTCTGTGTTTGGATGTGCAGGTCAGGTTTTTGAAATGTATTCTTTAGCCTTCTGATCGTGCACTCCCCGCCTCCTAGCCACAGGTGTTTTAATTATAGTAGGTCCAATACCCCTCCACAGAAAGAGAGAATTTGAGTCCAAGAAGAGGTTTCACATGTACCCATTCAGATGGAGACGTTTATTCTCGGTGAGGTAGGTCAAGCGTAGGACCTCGTATAAGAGAGATGCCGTAAAGTGGCTACGAGGTACACATAAATATGGCCATTTTTATGCGCTAAAAGCTCTCATTTTTCATATTTCTAGTGCAGTGATGCAGTTCAAATTTCCTGTTTTCAAGTTTGCATGTTTTGGCGCTGCAGTGTGCTGCCCTTTTTACTTAACTATGTACGAGTTGGCGACTCTGGGTTCAGCACCTGTTCACACTCAGTCTGTGTTTGGATGTGCAGGTCAGGTTTTTGAAATGTATTCTTTAGCCTTCTGATCGTGCACTCCCCGCCTCCTAGCCACAGGTGTTTTAATTATAGTAGGTCCAATACCCCTCCACAGAAAGAGAGAATTTGAGTCCAAGAAGAGGTTTCACATGTACCCATTCAGATGGAGACGTTTATTCTCGGTGAGGTAGGTCAAGCGTAGGACCTCGTATAAGAGAGATGCCGTAAAGTGGCTACGAGGTACACATAAATATGGCCATTTTTATGCGCTAAAAGCTCTCATTTTTCATATTTCTAGTGCAGTGATGCAGTTCAAATTTCGTGTTTTCAAGTTTGCATGTTTTGGCGCTGCAGTGTGCTGCCCTTTTTACTTAACTATGTACGAGTTGGCGACTCTGGGTTCAGCACCTGTTCACACTCAGTCTGTGTTTGGATGTGCAGGTCAGGTTTTTGAAATGTATTCTTTAGCCTTCTGATCGTGCACTCCCCGCCTCCTAGCCACAGGTGTTTTAATTATAGTAGGTCCAATACCCCTCCACAGAAAGAGAGAATTTGAGTCCAAGAAGAGGTTTCACATGTACCCATTCAGATGGAGACGTTTATTCTCGGTGAGGTAGGTCAAGCGTAGGACCTCGTATAAGAGAGATGCCGTAAAGTGGCTACGAGGTACACATAAATATGGCCATTTTTATGCGCTAAAAGCTCTCATTTTTCATATTTCTAGTGCAGTGATGCAGTTCAAATTTCCTGTTTTCAAGTTTGCATGTTTTGGCGCTGCAGTGTGCTGCCCTTTTAACTTAACTATGTACGAGTTGGCGACTCTGGGTTCAGCACCTGTTCACACTCAGTCTGTGTTTGGATGTGCAGGTCAGGTTTTTGAAATGTATTCTTTAGCCTTCTGATCGTGCACTCCCCGCCTCCTAGCCACAGGTGTTTTAATTATAGTAGGTCCAATACCCCTCCACAGAAAGAGAGAATTTGAGTCCAAGAAGAGGTTTCACATGTACCCATTCAGATGGAGACGTTTATTCTCGGTGAGGTAGGTCAAGCGTAGGACCTCGTATAAGAGAGATGCCGTAAAGTGGCTACGAGGTACACATAAATATGGCCAGTTTTATGCGCTAAAAGCTCTCATTTTTCATATTTCTAGTGCAGTGATGCAGTTCAAATTTCGTGTTTTCAAGTTTGCATGTTTTGGCGCTGCAGTGTGCTGCCCTTTTTACTTAACTATGTACGAGTTGGCGACTCTGGGTTCAGCACCTGTTCACACTCAGTCTGTGTTTGGATGTGCAGGTTAGGTTTTTGAAATGTATTCTTTAGCCTTCTGATCGTGCACTCCCCGCCTCCTAGCCACAGGTGTTTTAATTATAGTAGGTCCAATACCCCTCCACAGAAAGAGAGAATTTGAGTCCAAGAAGAGGTTTCACATGTACCCATTCAGATGGAGACGTTTATTCTCGGTGAGGTAGGTCAAGCGTAGGACCTCGTATAAGAGAGATGCCGTAAAGTGGCTACGAGGTACACATAAATATGGCCATTTTTATGCGCTAAATGCTCTCATTTTTCATATTTCTAGTGCAGTGATGCAGTTCAAATTTCGTGTTTTCAAGTTTGCATGTTTTGGCGCTGCAGTGTGCTGCCCTTTTTACTTAACTATGTACGAGTTGGCGACTCTGGGTTCAGCACCTGTTCACACTCAGTCTGTGTTTGGATGTGCAGGTCAGGTTTTTGAAATGTATTCTTTAGCCTTCTGATCGTGCACTCCCCGCCTCCTAGCCACAGGTGTTTTAATTATAGTAGGTCCAATACCCCTCCACAGAAAGAGAGAATTTGAGTCCAAGAAGAGGTTTCACATGTACCCATTCAGATGGAGACGTTTATTCTCGGTGAGGTAGGTCAAGCGTAGGACCTCGTATAAGAGAGATGCCGTAAAGTGGCTATGAGGTACACATAAATATGGCCATTTTTATGCGCTAAAAGCTCTCATTTTTCATATTTCTAGTGCAGTGATGCAGTTCAAATTTCGTGTTTTCAAGTTTGCATGTTTTGGCGCTGCAGTGTGCTGCCCTTTTTACTTAACTATGTACGAGTTGCGACTCTGGGTTCAGCACCTGTTCACACTCAGTCTGTGTTTGGATGTGCAGGTCAGGTTTTTGAAATGTATTCTTTAGCCTTCTGATCGTGCACTCCCCGCCTCCTAGCCACAGGTGTTTTAATTATAGTAGGTCCAATACCCCTCCACAGAAAGAGAGAATTTGAGTCCAAGAAGAGGTTTCACATGTACCCATTCAGATGGAGACGTTTATTCTCGGTGAGGTAGGTCAAGCGTAGGACCTCGTATAAGAGAGATGCCGTAAAGTGGCTACGAGGTACACATAAATATGGCCATTTTTATGCGCTAAAAGCTCTCATTTTTCATATTTCTAGTGCAGTGATGCAGTTCAAATTTCGTGTTTTCAAGTTTGCATGTTTTGGCGCTGCAGTGTGCTGCCCTTTTTACTTAACTATGTACGAGTTGGCGACTCTGGGTTCAGCACCTGTTCACACTCAGTCTGTGTTTGGATGTGCAGGTCAGGTTTTTGAAATGTATTCTTTAGCCTTCTGATCGTGCACTCCCCGCCTCCTAGCCACAGGTGTTTTAATTATAGTAGGTCCAATACCCCTCCACAGAAAGAGAGAATTTGAGTCCAAGAAGAGGTTTCACATGTACCCATTCAGATGGAGACGTTTATTCTCGGTGAGGTAGGTCAAGCGTAGGACCTCGTATAAGAGAGATGCCGTAAAGTGGCTACGAGGTACACATAAATATGGCCATTTTTATGCGCTAAAAGCTCTCATTTTTCATATTTCTAGTGCAGTGATGCAGTTCAAATTTCGTGTTTTCAAGTTTGCATGTTTTGGCGCTGCAGTGTGCTGCCCTTTTTACTTAACTATGTACGAGTTGGCGACTCTGGGTTCAGCACCTGTTCACACTCAGTCTGTGTTTGGATGTGCAGGTCAGGTTTTTGAAATGTATTCTTTAGCCTTCTGATCGTGCACTCCCCGCCTCCTAGCCACAGGTGTTTTAATTATAGTAGGTCCAATACCCCTCCACAGAAAGAGAGAATTTGAGTCCAAGAAGAGGTTTCACATGTACCCATTCAGATGGAGACGTTTATTCTCGGTGAGGTAGGTCAAGCGTAGGACCTCGTATAAGAGAGATGCCGTAAAGTGGCTACGAGGTACACATAAATATGGCCATTTTTATGCGCTAAAAGCTCTCATTTTTCATATTTCTAGTGCAGTGATGCAGTTCAAATTTCGCGTTTTCAAGTTTGCATGTTTTGGCGCTGCAGTGTGCTGCCCTTTTTACTTAACTATGTACGAGTTGGCGACTCTGGGTTCAGCACCTGTTCACACTCAGTCTGTGTTTGGATGTGCAGGTCAGGTTTTTGAAATGTATTCTTTAGCCTTCTGATCGTGCACTCCCCGCCTCCTAGCCACAGGTGTTTTAATTATAGTAGGTCCAATACCCCTCCACAGAAAGAGAGAATTTGAGTCCAAGAAGAGGTTTCACATGTACCCATTCAGATGGAGACGTTTATTCTCGGTGAGGTAGGTCAAGCGTAGGACCTCGTATAAGAGAGATGCCGTAAAGTGGCTACGAGGTACACATAAATATGGCCATTTTTATGCGCTAAAAGCTCTCATTTTTCATATTTCTAGTGCAGTGATGCAGTTCAAATTTCGTGTTTTCAAGTTTGCATGTTTTGGCGCTGCAGTGTGCTGCCCTTTTTACTTAACTATGTACGAGTTGGCGACTCTGGGTTCAGCACCTGTTCACACTCAGTCTGTGTTTGGATGTGCAGGTCAGGTTTTTGAAATGTATTCTTTAGCCTTCTGATCGTGCACTCCCCGCCTCCTAGCCACAGGTGTTTTAATTATAGTAGGTCCAATACCCCTCCACAGAAAGAGAGAATTTGAGTCCAAGAAGAGGTTTCACATGTACCCATTCAGATGGAGACGTTTATTCTCGGTGAGGTAGGTCAAGCGTAGGACCTCGTATAAGAGAGATGCCGTAAAGTGGCTACGAGGTACACATAAATATGGCCATTTTTATGCGCTAAAAGCTCTCATTTTTCATATTTCTAGTGCAGTGATGCAGTTCAAATTTCCTGTTTTCAAGTTTGCATGTTTTGGCGCTGCAGTGTGCTGCCCTTTTTACTTAACTATGTACGAGTTGGCGACTCTGGGTTCAGCACCTGTTCACACTCAGTCTGTGTTTGGATGTGCAGGTCAGGTTTTTGAAATGTATTCTTTAGCCTTCTGATCGTGCACTCCCCGCCTCCTAGCCACAGGTGTTTTAATTATAGTAGGTCCAATACCCCTCCACAGAAAGAGAGAATTTGAGTCCAAGAAGAGGTTTCACATGTACCCATTCAGATGGAGACGTTTATTCTCGGTGAGGTAGGTCAAGCGTAGGACCTCGTATAAGAGAGATGCCGTAAAGTGGCTACGAGGTACACATAAATATGGCCAGTTTTATGCGCTAAAAGCTCTCATTTTTCATATTTCTAGTGCAGTGATGCAGTTCAAATTTCGTGTTTTCAAGTTTGCATGTTTTGGCGCTGCAGTGTGCTGCCCTTTTTACTTAACTATGTACGAGTTGGCGACTCTGGGTTCAGCACCTGTTCACACTCAGTCTGTGTTTGGATGTGCAGGTCAGGTTTTTGAAATGTATTCTTTAGCCTTCTGATCGTGCACTCCCCGCCTCCTAGCCACAGGTGTTTTAATTATAGTAGGTCCAATACCCCTCCACAGAAAGAGAGAATTTGAGTCCAAGAAGAGGTTTCACATGTACCCATTCAGATGGAGACGTTTATTCTCGGTGAGGTAGGTCAAGCGTAGGACCTCGTATAAGAGAGATGCCGTAAAGTGGCTACGAGGTACACATAAATATGGCCATTTTTATGCGCTAAAAGCTCTCATTTTTCATATTTCTAGTGCAGTGATGCAGTTCAAATTTCGTGTTTTCAAGTTTGCATGTTTTGGCGCTGCAGTGTGCTGCCCTTTTTACTTAACTATGTACGAGTTGGCGACTCTGGGTTCAGCACCTGTTCACACTCAGTCTGTGTTTGGATGTGCAGGTCAGGTTTTTGAAATGTATTCTTTAGCCTTCTGATCGTGCACTCCCCGCCTCCTAGCCACAGGTGTTTTAATTATAGTAGGTCCAATACCCCTCCACAGAAAGAGAGAATTTGAGTCCAAGAAGAGGTTTCACATGTACCGATTCAGATGGAGACGTTTATTCTCGGTGAGGTAGGTCAAGCGTAGGACCTCGTATAAGAGAGATGCCGTAAAGTGGCTATGAGGTACACATAAATATGGCCATTTTTATGCGCTAAAAGCTCTCATTTTTCATATTTCTAGTGCAGTGATGCAGTTCAAATTTCGTGTTTTCAAGTTTGCATGTTTTGGAGCTGCAGTGTGCTGCCCTTTTTACTTAACTATGTACGAGTTGCGACTCTGGGTTCAGCACCTGTTCACACTCAGTCTGTGTTTGGATGTGCCGGTCAGGTTTTTGAAATGTATTCTTTAGCCTTCTGATCGTGCACTCCCCGCCTCCTAGCCACAGGTGTTTTAATTATAGTAGGTCCAATACCCCTCCACAGAAAGAGAGAATTTGAGTCCAAGAAGAGGTTTCACATGTACCCATTCAGATGGAGACGTTTATTCTCGGTGAGGTAGGTCAAGCGTAGGACCTCGTATAAGAGAGATGCCGTAAAGTGGCTACGAGGTACACATAAATATGGCCATTTTTATGCGCTAAAAGCTCTCATTTTTCATATTTCTAGTGCAGTGATGCAGTTCAAATTTCGTGTTTTCAAGTTTGCATGTTTTGGCGCTGCAGTGTGCTGCCCTTTTTACTTAACTATGTACGAGTTGGCGACTCTGGGTTCAGCACCTGTTCACACTCAGTCTGTGTTTGGATGTGCAGGTCAGGTTTTTGAAATGTATTCTTTAGCCTTCTGATCGTGCACTCCCCGCCTCCTAGCCACAGGTGTTTTAATTATAGTAGGTCCAATACCCCTCCACAGAAAGAGAGAATTTGAGTCCAAGAAGAGGTTTCACATGTACCCATTCAGATGGAGACGTTTATTCTCGGTGAGGTAGGTCAAGCGTAGGACCTCGTATAAGAGAGATGCCGTAAAGTGGCTACGAGGTACACATAAATATGGCCATTTTTATGCGCTAAAAGCTCTCATTTTTCATATTTCTAGTGCAGTGATGCAGTTCAAATTTCGTGTTTTCAAGTTTGCATGTTTTGGCGCTGCAGTGTGCTGCCCTTTTTACTTAACTATGTACGAGTTGGCGACTCTGGGTTCAGCACCTGTTCACACTCAGTCTGTGTTTGGATGTGCAGGTCAGGTTTTTGAAATGTATTCTTTAGCCTTCTGATCGTGCACTCCCCGCCTCCTAGCCACAGGTGTTTTAATTATAGTAGGTCCAATACCCCTCCACAGAAAGAGAGAATTTGAGTCCAAGAAGAGGTTTCACATGTACCCATTCAGATGGAGACGTTTATTCTCGGTGAGGTAGGTCAAGCGTAGGACCTCGTATAAGAGAGATGCCGTAAAGTGGCTACGAGGTACACATAAATATGGCCATTTTTATGCGCTAAAAGCTCTCATTTTTCATATTTCTAGTGCAGTGATGCAGTTCAAATTTCGCGTTTTCAAGTTTGCATGTTTTGGCGCTGCAGTGTGCTGCCCTTTTTACTTAACTATGTACGAGTTGGCGACTCTGGGTTCAGCACCTGTTCACACTCAGTCTGTGTTTGGATGTGCAGGTCAGGTTTTTGAAATGTATTCTTTAGCCTTCTGATCGTGCACTCCCCGCCTCCTAGCCACAGGTGTTTTAATTATAGTAGGTCCAATACCCCTCCACAGAAAGAGAGAATTTGAGTCCAAGAAGAGGTTTCACATGTACCCATTCAGATGGAGACGTTTATTCTCGGTGAGGTAGGTCAAGCGTAGGACCTCGTATAAGAGAGATGCCGTAAAGTGGCTACGAGGTACACATAAATATGGCCATTTTTATGCGCTAAAAGCTCTCATTTTTCATATTTCTAGTGCAGTGATGCAGTTCAAATTTTGTGTTTTCAAGTTTGCATGTTTTGGCGCTGCAGTGTGCTGCCCTTTTTACTTAACTATGTACGAGTTGGCGACTCTGGGTTCAGCACCTGTTCACACTCAGTCTGTGTTTGGATGTGCAGGTCAGGTTTTTGAAATGTATTCTTTAGCCTTCTGATCGTGCACTCCCCGCCTCCTAGCCACAGGTGTTTTAATTATAGTAGGTCCAATACCCCTCCACAGAAAGAGAGAATTTGAGTCCAAGAAGAGGTTTCACATGTACCCATTCAGATGGAGACGTTTATTCTCGGTGAGGTAGGTCAAGCGTAGGACCTCGTATAAGAGAGATGCCGTAAAGTGGCTACGAGGTACACATAAATATGGCCATTTTTATGCGCTAAAAGCTCTCATTTTTCATATTTCTAGTGCAGTGATGCAGTTCAAATTTCGTGTTTTCAAGTTTGCATGTTTTGGCGCTGCAGTGTGCTGCCCTTTTTACTTAACTATGTACGAGTTGGCGACTCTGGGTTCAGCACCTGTTCACACTCAGTCTGTGTTTGGATGTGCAGGTCAGGTTTTTGAAATGTATTCTTTAGCCTTCTGATCGTGCACTCCCCGCCTCCTAGCCACAGGTGTTTTAATTATAGTAGGACCAATACCCCTCCACAGAAAGAGAGAATTTGAGTCCAAGAAGAGGTTTCACATGTACCCATTCAGATGGAGACGTTTATTCTCGGTGAGGTAGGTCAAGCGTAGGACCTCGTATAAGAGAGATGCCGTAAAGTGGCTACGAGGTACACATAAATATGGCCATTTTTATGCGCTAAAAGCTCTCATTTTTCATATTTCTAGTGCAGTGATGCAGTTCAAATTTCGTGTTTTCAAGTTTGCATGTTTTGGCGCTGCAGTGTGCTGCCCTTTTTACTTAACTATGTACGAGTTGGCGACTCTGGGTTCAGCACCTGTTCACACTCAGTCTGTGTTTGGATGTGCAGGTCAGGTTTTTGAAATGTATTCTTTAGCCTTCTGATCGTGCACTCCCCGCCTCCTAGCCACAGGTGTTTTAATTATAGTAGGTCCAATACCCCTCCACAGAAAGAGAGAATTTGAGTCCAAGAAGAGGTTTCACATGTACCCATTCAGATGGAGACGTTTATTCTCGGTGAGGTAGGTCAAGCGTAGGACCTCGTATAAGAGAGATGCCGTAAAGTGGCTATGAGGTACACATAAATATGGCCATTTTTATGCGCTAAAAGCTCTCATTTTTCATATTTCTAGTGCAGTGATGCAGTTCAAATTTCGTGTTTTCAAGTTTGCATGTTTTGGCGCTGCAGTGTGCTGCCCTTTTTACTTAACCTGAATACATACAAACACACAATCTCCTCGCCGGTGGTGCCAGCATTCTACGGGCTTATTTCAGCCGGGTCCTTGAACACAATCTAACATGACCACACTGGTACCAAGCACATAACTTAGAAAGATACTAGCACATGGCCGTGCGGCCATGCGAGCCTTAAATATTTGCAGCACGTACAGGACATTCCTAGAAGGACCAAAGGACCAATAAGAGGCTGCTACAGAGCCTGAGCACCTACAGGACCTTTCTGGAGGACCAATGGATATAGCTGCAGTATCTGAACATGTGACCCTCGATCTCCACTGAGAGATCTTACTCTGGGCATGCTCAGAATGAGAAAAGCAGGACTTAGCCTTGAAGCGTCTGCTTGCCGCTGCCCAGCTCTGGCTTCAATGGCAGAAGCAGGAAAAGCAGCAGTAACTCTTTGTACAGAGTCAGACTGAGCGAGACGCTGGGACTGACGCCTCTGCTGAGCAGGCTCCACTGCGACAGGAGAAGAATGGGAGACTGCAGCGGAGATGGCCCGAGATTCCCCCTGTGCAGAGGCGGGAACTCGACCCCTAACCATAAGCTCTTTTCTTGCAGATCACCACTATATTTGCAAGTAAAGAGCACCTATGTAGCTCAACAATTCCCTATAAGACCAGATTCATACTTATGTGTTTTATTGGAGACTGGACCATAATGCACAGACTGGCTGTGGAATTCCTGTTCCGAACTTGACAACCTCATAAATGCCTATGAAGTTGTCAAGTTTGGGCAAGGAGACCAGGGGCTGGTCTGTATATCACAATCTATACTCGGATCGAGAAACAATTATGTGTGAAACCGGCCTTTGATTGAACACAGAAATAGAAGACTGATATTAACTTATTGAAAGCACTTCCAATTAAAAAAATAATTGTAAAAATGAAGGAGATAGTTACTTTTTCATATAGATTATATGGATCCCGGATATTTAATTCTCCATAATATCCTATCTGTGATATGAGCATTGCAAAATATCAGAAATCATATAGTGTGAGAAATATACAATATTAAAACACCAAAGATGTTTATTTGATTTTAAGGCCTCAAATTGAGGATTTTTCTTCCTTTATTTTCTATTTCCTCGAAAGATATTATTTTCAAATCTCCGTTCACACCAGCTACTGAACTCAATGCCCTATTTTCTCTGTTTTCATTGTTTTCCTAATTTGTGTAACATATAGGTCACTCAACTTACCAGGCTTCTTTTTATCAGCTCCCATTGGATATTTGTCCATGATTCTTCACATAGCTAAATATTTAAGTCTTTAAGTTTCTCTGGATTTCTTCTTCAGCAGTGTTACTCAGTGTCTTTGGATGATAGGGACCATTATAACTTTGATAATTGAGGCCACTTTTAAGGAAACACATATTTAATCTTGTCAGATCTCCATAGGTTTCAAAGAACACTTTTACCTTCCTCGTCGTGAAAAGTGAAAATCTATAGACCTTGGTTACTATTGCAAATAGCAACTTGTGACATTGTGGGGCACATTTAACAATGCAGTTATGTCTGTTTTTAGCCTCAAAGCCAATTGTACCAATCCCTATGACACTTCATGCCACCTGCATAGCACCATTAATTTTGAGGTCATAAAAGATTTCTTAGCCACCCCACTTATTGTGGGATTAAGGTCAATTACTACCTATAGTAAAGTAAATAATTATCTCCAGATAGTAAAACTATTTAATCACAGGGGGCCAAAAGGTTGCCACAGGCCGAACATCGTGTGAGACCATGATTTGTACTATCTACTACAATACTAAACTAAAGTATTCTGACTTATAGGAATTAATATTACAAGAGATAAAATGTTAGCAGAGTTTAACGCCTTGTAGGAAAATAGAGTGAAACATTCTTAGAAAATTTAAATAAAATTGGAATAACATTTTTTTTTCTATTGAAAAATTAATACTAATAATCACATTTGGAAATGCCAAATCCAAAAGAGCCCAAAATAATTCAAATTTTGAATAATTTATCAAAATGCCATCATTGCAATTTTTGGGGGTCACTGCACCTAAATAAAATAATTCAATACCTACTAATAAAAATATTGTATTTACCTTTTAATAAGAACAATAAAAACTGAAGCTCCTAATGAAAAAATAAGCATCTACACAATTTTTTTCAGCAAAAAATGAAAAAGAAAAAAGTATACTGTATTTAGTCCTTGGAAAATGATGACACGTTTATTTTTTTTAAGTTCTGATTTTTTTTATCTACTGAAATAATAAGAATTGTAAATAAGTTTGGTATTGTTGTACGCATACTGAAAATTATGCCAATTTGGTAAAGGTCCTATTATGAGAAATCTTATTTAACACAAGTAATTACGAGTGGGACAAGGCTTTTACTGATCCCTTGGGCATGAACCTCCTTCAAAAACAGATAGGGTACATTGTGACCCCTTATTCTTAAATGTGCTGACCTGTATCAACAGGAAATATCAGCGTTTGGCTCCCCTTTAAATGAGAATATATTATGGTCTATGCCGGGGCTGGTTCATATATTAATGCATAGTAAAGTATTGGTTTCCTTGATGTATCTTTGCCCCTGTTATGTGTTTCTAAATATGGTCACTAACATGCATATTGAACCTAAAACTGGTTGAAATAATATATGAGAAATAATAATTTGCCCGGATTAGCGTCTATATAGTTAAATGAACAGTAACTGTGGGATTTTTGAAGCATGCATTCCACGACGCGGTCCATGCGTTCCGAATACCGGATGTGATATAGGCGCTCCCAGAATACTGTTCAGGTTGTTACTGGAAGTGAGGGAAGTGCTTTGACATGGACGCGTGGCAGGATCCCCTGCTGAGAGGGGAAGTTTGCGTATCATTTTTTAAATGCAGGGTTCTGGAAGTAAGTGAGGGAATTATCTGGTTCCGGTAGTGCCATGTGAAGGTGAGCACCTTTGATTAAACAGCAGAGAATACTTCAGATGCCTGGGCAATGAGGAAACTGTTACGGAGAAGCGGGGTCAGTGGGTGCTCTTGTCCGCTGGCCCAGCTGTCTTTAGCAAGACTGCATGGACCCCGGCTCATACCACTGAACGCCCGCTCTATCTCCCAGTGGGCAATACACTACACAGACAACACAGGGTTAAGGTAAAACAGGGCGGCAATACTTTATTGAACCACAGCACACAATAGCAAACAGAGCATTCCCAACATGCCTGGAATTGTATGGGTACATGGGCGCATATAAAATATCACTTTGTCTCCATGTGTTTCCAGTATGACATGATGCCAGAGCTCCCAGGGTCACTACTCCATCTATGGATGAACGCACAGAGAAGGGGTAACGACAAGCATAGGGAGATGACCAAGAACTGTCCATAGAGTCCATACAAGGTCCAAAGCCAGTTGACATGATATCAGAGCTCCCAGGGTCGCTAGTCCATCTGTGGATGAACGCACAGAGAAGGGGCAGCGACAAGCATAGGGAGATGACCAAGAATTGTCCATAGAGTCTATACAAGGTCCAAAGCCAGTTGACATGATGTCAGAGCTCCCAGGGTCGCTACTCCATCTGTGGATGAACGCACAGAGAAGGGGCAACGACAAGCATAGGGAGATGACCAAGAATTGTCCATAGAGTCCATACAAGGTCCAAAGCCAGTTGACACGAGAGTCACCACCTGTCTTATCGGACAATCTCCATGGAACCAGGCGACCAGCGGGTCCCAATCCTTGCCTTCTCCAAACATATCCATGGTGCAGAGATGGTCACTGGATCCGATCTGTGTCCTTCCAACCGGAGCCGAAAACCCCTAGGTTGTATCCTATAGAATCCTAGACCAGTGTCCCTCGTGATGGTGCCATGATGAATTGGCTGCAGTCCTTTCTTCTTGTCTGTGGTGTGGTTCGCAGAATGTCTTGCTGGTAGCTCTGTGTACTTCAGAATCCCCCAGGATGTGATCTGTTATGATACGGTGGTCTAGGAGCAACATGGAACGAGCTCTGAAGGACGTGGTAACTGTACTGACCGCAGTGCCTAAGCTCAACACAACACTAGACGTAGCCATGGAATGCTCCTAACTCTCCCTAGGCATCTCATCACAGCCTAAGAGCTAACTACCCCTAAAGAAAGAAGCAAGAAAACTATCTTGCCTCAGAGAAAATCCCCAAAGGATAGATTAGCCCCCCACAAATAATGACTGTGAGTGGAGAGGGAAAAGACATACACAGAATGAAACCAGGATGAGCACAGGAGGCCAGTCTAGCTAAATAGATAGGACAGGATGGAATACTGTGCGGTCAGTATTAAACACTACAAAAATCCACGCAGAGTTTACAAAAAAAAAAACTCCACACCTGACTAAAGGTGTGGAGGGCAAATCTGCCTCCCAGAGCTTCCAGCAAGACAGAATTAATTCACATTGATAAGCTGGACAAACATAGAAAGCACAGAATGGATAAGTCCACAATCTATGGACAGAAAAGAGCAAGCAAAAACTTAGCTTTGCTGAACTGGTCAGGATAACAGGGAACTCCAAAGAGATGTGAATCCAACCAGGAACCATTTACAAGTGGCACTGGCTGAAGACAGAGCCAGACCTAAATAGCCAAGCAGAAGAGAAGATAAGTGGAGGCAGCTGATGACAGCTAACTCCAAGGAGCAGCCATACCACTAGAAGCCACAAGAGGGAGCCCAAGAGCAGAACTCACAAAAGTGCCATTTACAACCACCGGAGGGAGCCCAAGAGCGGAATTCACAACAGTACCCCCCCTTGAGGAGGGGTCACCGAACCCACACCAGAGCCCCCAGGCCGATCAGGACGAGCCAAGTGAAAAGCATGAACCAAATCGGTGGCATGGACATCGGAGGCAACAACCCAAGAAATATCCTTCTGGTCATAACCCTTCCACTTGACAAGATACTGAAGCCTCCGCCTCGAAAAACGAGAATCCAAAATCTTCTCAACCTCATATTCCAACTCTCCCTCAACCAACACCGGGGCAGGAGGGTCAACCGAGGGAACAACGGGCACCACATATCTCCGCAACAAAGATCTATGGAAAACATTATGAATGGCAAAAGCGCGGGAACAGCAAGGCTTGGCCCGGGCGCAAGTCCCACAGGACTGCACAAAAACACGCACATCGCGCGACAAGGAAGGCCACCAAAAGGACCTAGCAACCAAATCTCTGGTACCAAAAATCCCAGGATGACCAGCCAACACTGAACAATGAACCTCAGAAATTACCTTACTTGTCCATCTATCAGGAACAAACAGCTTCCCCACTGGACAGCGGTCAGGCCTATCAGCCTGAAATTCCTGAAGCACCCGCCGCAAATCAGGGGAGATAGCAGAAAGAATCACCCCCTCCTTAAGAATGCCAACCGGCTCAAGGACCCCAGGAGAATCAGGAGAAAAACTCCTGGAGAGGGCATCAGCCTTAACATTCTTAGATCCCGGAAGATACGAGATCACAAAATCAAAACGGGAGAAAAACAGGGACCATCGAGCCTGTCTAGGCTTCAGCCGCTTGGCCGACTCGAGGTAAATCAGATTCTTATGATCAGTCAGGACCACAACACGGTGTTTAGCTCCCTCAAGCCAATGTCGCCACTCCTCAAACGCCCACTTCATAGCCAACAACTCCCGATTGCCGACATCATATTTGCGTTCCGCAGGCGAAAACTTTCTGGAAAAAAAAGCAAACAGTTTCATCAAAGAACCATCAGACTCCCTCTGAGACAAAACGGCCCCTGACCCAATCTCAGAAGCGTCGACCTCAACCTGAAAAGGAAGAGAAACATCCGGTTGACGCAACACAGGGGCAGAAGTAAATCAGCGTTTAAGCTCCTGAAAGGCCTCAACAGCCTCAGAGGACCAATTAGTCACATCAGTGCCTTTCTTCGTCAAATCAGTAAGGGGCTTAACCACACTGGAAAAATTGGCAATGAAACGGCAATAGAAATTAGCAAAGCCCAAAAATTTTTGAAGACCCTTCACAGATGTGGGTTGGATCCAGTCATGAATAGCTTGGACCTTAACAGGATCCATTTCTATAGACGAGGGAGAAAAAATAAAACCCAAAAAAGAGACCTTCTGAACTCCAAATAGGCACTTAGACCCCTTCACAAATAAAGCATTATCACGAAGGATCTGGAACACCATCCTGACCTGCTTCACATGAGACTCTCAATCATCGGAAAAAATCAAAATATCATCCAAATATACGACCATGAATTTATCAAGATAATTGCGGAAAATATCATGCATGAAAGACTGGAACACAGATGGAGCATTAGAGAGCCCAAATGGCATCACAAGGTATTCAAAATGGCCTTCGGGCGTATTAAATGCAGTTTTCCATTCGTCACCCTGTTTAATACGAACAAGATTATATGCCCCTCGGAGGTCAATCTTAGTAAACCAACTAGCCCCCTTAATCTGAGCAAACAAATCAGTAAGCAAAAAAAGAAGAAAGCAGATGCACTCACCAGATGCAGTTACAAAGCGTCCTTTATTTCAGTGCCAGCCGGCACATAATTCACGGCACGGGGGAGAGGGAAGTGGACAGGGAGAGTGCGACAGGTAAGACGACGGCCGTTTCGCGCTGCCTGAGAGCGCTTCTACGGGTCCATAGTCAGACGGGAAATGACGCCAGGCTAAGTAGGCAAACACATGCGAACTACACCTGCCTCATTAACCCGCCTGACACCAGAGAAAGTGCACAGGTACATTAAAAGCAATTATAATTAAAAACAAATGCATAGTACTGCCAAAGAGAAGAGAGACATATAATCTAGACTTCCAATCAATGTGAAATGTTAACATATAACATCGTAATTTTATCACGAATTTCCACGATATGCATAACAGGGGGAGCAACATCAATACACCTCTTAGTGTTAATTATCCAAACAGTATGATAGAAACATATAACTCCATTACATCCACAAGGGATCAGATGGAACAAAAATGAAAAAACGAAAAGGAGGAGACAAAACGAGAAAAGATATATATGTATATATATCCGAGCTACAGAAATACCGCCATATCAACTCTATCATTAAGGCCGGCGGGGCCAGTCGCTCTTGTTCGCAAAATCCATTTCGCCTCCTGTCTTAGGAGAATCTTATGGAGATCGCCCCCCTGTGCTGGTAAAACAATTTTTTCAATGCCTGCAAAGGTTACAACCTCTGGATTGCCATCATGATTTTCTTTTATATGGTCAATTAGTCTAGGAACACCTTTGCCGGTGGTAACAGATTTAAAGTGCTCTCTGAACCGCACGTATAATCTACGGATGGTTTTACCTATATAAAATCGTCCACAAGGACAAAAGACAACGTACACTACGAACTCTGTTTTACAGGAGATGAATTGTCGGACCTTATGTATTACCGGTCCAATATGCAGGGTCTGACCCAATACATGAAACCGGCAGTACTGACACTGTCCACACCGGTGATTACCTGCTGGAATCGCTCGCTCTAACCAATTAGATCTGTCTTTTGTGACTCGATTACGTACGAGGACGTCCCTGATACGGGCTCCCCGCCTATTTGACACTAAAGGTCCTCCTGCCGTTCTACTCATCAATTCTCTGTCCCTCTCCAAGACATGCCAGTGCCTACGGAGAGTAGCTCTAATTTCCCTATCTAAGGGACCATATTGAAAGCAGAAAGAAAAACGCTGCGATACTGCACTAGAAGAATTTTTTACGGATCCTGAACTTGTTTCTTCAACTCGATCTAATGTCAAATTTAACAGGTCCTCCAGGTATCCTCTTTTGCGGAGCCTCTCACAAAGCTCCCCCGACTGTCGCCTAAAGCCCTCTTGAGTATTATTTACCCGACATGTCCTTAATAACTGGCTATACGGTAAGGATTTTTTTGTGTGGTGAGGGTGGAAGCTGTCAAAATGTAAGATGGAATTCACCGCAGTGGGCTTACGAAATATGGAAGTAACCACCTTCCCTTCAATCACCTCCACCCATACGTCCAAAAATTCTAACGCCAGACCCCCAAATTTATATGTGAAGGACATCCCCATCACATTACTGTCATTGAGGTAATTAACAAAGAGTTGGAAGTCCGTTTCAGTACCGTCCCATATCAGGAACAGGTCATCCACAAACCTCAAAAGCAACTTGATATGTTTCAAAAAAACATTAGAAGTGGAATAGATATAATCCTCCTCAAATACCGCCATAAATAAATTGGCGAAAGTACATGCAGCCGGGGTCCCCATGGCAGTACCGGTGGTCTGCCTGTACCAGGTGTCCAAAAAGGTAAAAGCATTATGGGTTAGGATGAAATCCAATCCCCCGCACACAAAATTAATATACGCCTGGCTTTTGTCGGTAGTATTCAAAATACGTCTGATAGTCTCTACGCCTAAATTTTGAGGTATATTTGTGTACAGACTGACCACATCGATAGAAGCCATGGAGAACCCCGGCTGCCAAACAAAATCCTGAATATGATGGAGGAAGGAATTTGTGTCCCTGATATAGGACGGCACTTTAACAAGCAACAGACGCAACAGCCAATCGATATATTGTGAAAGAGGCTCAGTGAGGGAACCCACCCCCGAAACAATAGGTCTCCTGGGGGGAGCGGTAATAGTCTTGTGAATCTTTGGCAGATAATACCAGTGTGGTCGTATTGGGAAGCTGGGAAGTAGTCTCTCTGCCTTTCTCTGTGGAATTACCCCATTCTCTACAGCTTTCCTGAGAAAAGAGCATAGCTCTCCCTTAAATTTGTGGGTGGGATCACCCTGCAACTTTACATAAACCGAAGTGTCTGACAATTGTCGATTAGCCTCCGCTATATATGATTCCTTTGGCAACAAGACCGTACGACCCCCTATGTCAGCGGGGCGTATGATGACATCGGTCCATTTGGCTATCTCCTTCAGAGCATTAATTTCATTGCCAGTCAGATTGGGGGCAGC